>NW_019154113.1:7070612-7394130 GCF_002288905.1 Enhydra lutris kenyoni
ACGTGGGTTAAAGCCTCTGCTTTCGGCTCAGGTCATGATCCCAGGGTCCTGGGATCGAGCCCCGCATCGGGCTCTCTGCTCAGCGGGGAGCCTGCTTCCTCCTCTCTCTCTTCCTGCTTCTCTGCCTACTTGTGATCTCTCTCTCTATCAAATAAATAAATAAAATCTTTAAAAAAAAAAAAAAAAAAAAAGAACCCAACCATCAAGGTCGGCTGTCCTTCCTCCCTCACAGCAAATCTGGAGGGGAGGCTTTCCTGTCTTTTGCTAAGGGGTTAGCAACGTGAAGCCGAGGAAGATAAAGCTGAGGGAACCTTGGCTTTCATTCTGGTCTGGGGATCGCTTTGGTGTGGAACAAGAAGATCTTGGTCTGGCCTCCCAAACAGTGGGCGGTGGGAATGGCAAGGCCCCGGCCTCTCTCTGGAGTCCTGTTCATGGAGCACCACTTTAAGATCGGAAGGCAGAGGAGAGGAAAATGTTTTAGATTTCACTGTTTATGCTTCCACTCATGGGAGAGATAAGGGTCCTTCCAAAGAGTGGGGAAAACCCCACAGAACTCTGAATGCAGCAAGATATTGAGAGAATAATGTGTGACTTCCTCAAATTGGAAAGGATGGTAAGTGTATTGATGATGCCAGGGAAGAGTGAATGGGACTAATTCTCCAAGGATATAGGAGGTGGGGCCCCAAGATGCTGGGGGCTAGTGAGATGGCTGGGACCATGTTGAATATCTCTGTGTAAGAAAGGGAGCTAGAATTAGGCCATGACGGGGAAGGGGCCCAGATGCCTGGTGCTCTAACGTTTCCGGGACAGAAAGATTTATCCAGGAGAAGTGGCTGGTGGTACTTGGAGACAGATGTGGTCCTCCTTCAGCGTACAGCCAGATCATCTGTTTGCCTTCTCGTAAATATGTCTCTGTGAATGTCCACATGGGAGATTTGGAAATAAAACAAAAAAACATTTTCTATGGGCATGAAAGCCTTAATTTATTACCAGCCTTTCAACCAAATGAAAATGATTTGCTTTTTAAAAGACTGTTTGCTGAACAAATGTTTTAAAAAGGCAATAGATTATTGCAGTTATTGTACCAATTTTTTAAAAAAAATTTACCAACAGATAGACAGGTATTCCGAGAATGTTTTCATACATTTTTCTCTGTGAAGGTAGATCTTGAAGTCTCCTGGGAAGAGTTTCACGTACAGTTGGGTTCTTTAAAGAAAAGGGACAGACTTTCAACTTGCTTATCCTGCTGCTCTTCTGTACTGTGCCCAGGACACACTTCTAGATGGGCTCCGAGAAGCCGCTGGAAATACTAGTTATTATATTGACCATAGGGATAATCTGGTGTTCTTGTCCACTTCCTAAGGCTGGCATTCCATCAGGACCCAGAGGAGGAAAATCTTTTAGACTTTGCCACCAAAATAGATAGATTGATAGATAGATAGATAGATAGATAAAATGGTCATGCTCTTCAGGGTATAGATGTCTTTATTTTGTCAATTCTGTGCATCTTGGAGATGGTCAGCTTTCCTCTTGTTACTAGTGAAGGGGTTGACAGCAAGGTTCCCCAAAATGTGCCCCATTTGGCATGTGAAATATTTTGAACTGAAGGCAGTCAAGACTGAGCAAATTCAAGAAAAACTTTCACCTCTCCCTTAATCACCTGAAAGAATTTAGGTAAGGGGCCTGGCTCAGCGAGAGCTTCTACAGGTGAGCACTTTTATCGGAATGAACTATCTGTAGGGCAGGGCAAGCATCTCATTACCAAACACCTGCCCTTTTTACTATCCTGGGAATTACCCTCCTCCTCTTTGAAGCCCCAGGACTGTATCCCGTTCCTTACCTTATGATAGCATAGAAACCTCAATTGCCTGACTTGTCTTTGGGTCTCAAAACTATTATGGGGGCCACCTTAGACATACATAATGAAATTTGTTTTTTTTTTCCCTGTTAATTTATCTATCCTATGTTGATTTGGTTATTAAGCCAGCCAGAGAATCAAAAAGGGTAGAGAAAAAAATTTCTTCCCTAGTACCAGTCACTGAGAAGCTTATGATCAGGTTTGTGGCTGATGTTTAATAGCTGAGTAGCGCCTTCTGGACAACTGTTGTGTGCTAAATGAAATTTTGTTTTATTCTTTTCTCATCCCCAGTGGTTCTGTTCTGTCTCTTTACTTTTGTTCATCTTGTGGTATGGGATTTTATAGGCTTTGTGGAAGTCTTTTAGGCTACAACACTATAGTGGATCCTGGGGCACAGGGCCCTCGTTCCCCTGACCGCCAGGGTCGCTACCCGCTGACTACTCATAACCATGTTCCTCTCCAAGAGTTGTCCTGTCTGTGTCTGAGGGAGCTGTCTCACACAAGGCCATACTCCTTCCCTGAGGGCAGTTGACACCCAGAGTGGTCGATGGAGATGGAGGCCAGGCAACCTTACCCTGGAGTCATTAAAGTCTGTTTCCCAGAGAACCTTGACCAACAGTAGTTGGTGTTAATAGTGACCTGAGGTAGCAGATTCAAAAATGGGACTTTGGACCTGGGTCACTACTGGCCAGCAGGCAGTAAAATGCCCCATCTCCATGGTAGGTGAGGTACTGACTGTCTCTGTCACAGGCAGAATTATACTGGTAGAACTTTCATAGGTGGGAAGCTGGCCTGGGATGCCAGAGGAAAGGGAGCACAGGGGGGCATACTATCTAAGGCATTTGGATGCTTGATAAAACTTTAAAAGTTAGAAATTAGAAAAGTTCATGGGGCTCTGAATACACATTGGAGAAAAACAATGAAAGGCCAAGGATGATTAATCATCACTGTAAGGCTAAGTGTGAGAACAAGAAGGCCTCCTTGGCGGCTTTTAAAGACATTTAGTTCTTCCAGCCAGAGGACATAAAAAGCCCAGGATTTGACCTGGGACTTAATATAAGAGTAGGGGAATCTTCTGGAAGATGAAATTCTCAACCCTGACAGGTCCTGAGCAGATTAAGGGTGAGACTTGACACACGGGATGGGGACATCTGGGTTGATGTACTGAAAAATCCTTTATTCCCAGATTCCCCTGAACCCTCTGGGCCTGCACAATGGGCCCATTCTTCCCTGTTAAAGTCTAGCACTCCTTCCTTCCCCAAAGATGATGCAGAGGCCTTTGCCTTGAAGTTAAAATGCCCCTCCCTCAAGCAGGACCCACCTCCACTCCTTCATGATCAGAGAGGCAGATCAGTAACTAGGGTTTAGTTACCACCTCAGCTGGCCAGCTAGAGGCTGGGCTTGCAGAGAGAGGACAGGGACTGAACCATGAAGGAGCTGTGAGATTCTGTCAACTATCAGTAGGACTCAGGAGAGTGTGTGTAGGACAGGGTCCTCAGCTGTTGGATGGAGGGGAGAAGAGAACCTTGGCTATGGGCAACTTTATTGACAGGGAGCACTCTCCCACGATACAGGATTGGCATTTTTGCTAGGAATCTGGAAAATGATGCTAACACACAGCTAGCATGGTTCTTCAAAGCTTGGAGAAAGCAAAGGTGTACACCAAGTGAATTAGAAATCCTAGAACAGTCATTTCAGGTGAAGATAGAAGGGAATCAAAAGGCTCAGAGACATGGGAATATGACTGGATATACCATGTATATAGAATACAGATCAGAAAGCCCACCGTCTGAGTTGGTGCCAAAGAAGGGCCTGGAGGACACTATCTACCAAAGGGCTAAGGAATGTCCTGGGAGGAGGGTGGCAGCATCGCTGGGAAGGTGAATAAGTAGCCTTTATAGGCCATGGCCAATATGGTAGATGCTGTGCCAGAAATGGACTGACAGCAATGGGCCAGGTGGTGGTGCTTAACTGTCCGGACAAGCTGTCCTCACCTGTTCTAGTGACCGGCAAGATCAGAGTGGTAGTCAGGGATGGCTAAACACCCAGGGAGCTGAGGAGGTGGTTAACAGGATAGGGAGTTGCCTAAGTTGGGACAGAGGGACAGACTACAAATACCTTGCTCAATCTAGATGATAAAAAGAAATGATAAATGAATTATCAGGAGGCTGAGGGAAGCTGCCCCAAGAAAAACTGAGGATGCCTTGCCCGTTTTCCAGGCTCAAACCAGTTACATGATGGGAACATTAGTGACTGTAGGAAAGGCACAAAGGCCCCCGTACCAGCACAACAGGTGTAAGATGTCCCTACTGGGTTTCTACCATTTGTAGCCTGGTATACTGGTTGCTCTGGGAGCCCTGGCTTTGGAGTCAAAAGACAACAGCTGGGCCCAGGCTGTACCGTTGATCATCTGCTGTGGGCCAGACCATATCACCTCTCTGGGCCCCCTGCCAGACAGGGTGGAGGTCAGGAGGCAGGTGATAATGGAATCTCTGTGATGCCTTGGAACCTTAAACACCTGACTGTCCATATCTGATTCTCCTCAAGAGGATCCTAATCACTTGGGGCCAGATGTCTTGGCTTTCCCATGAGCATCTACAAAAGCACACACACACTTGGTCTTTGGGAACTACTTGTTGGCTGATTACTGTCAGTTTCTCTTTGTAACTGATAGGAAATGATCCTTTAAATGGACAAGATGGGATATTTTTAGAACTGCTTTCTCAACTTCATCCTGGCTGTGTTGCTATGGAACCTGGCCCTGGAGTTGGCGTTTGACTCCTTGCTCACTTGACCATCCAATCTGGGGTAAGAAACTGACTTCAAAACCTCATGGTCAAGAGGCAAATACCCCTCAGATTAAATGAAAGACCCCTTGCCCAGAGAGGGTTAAATGCTCCTAATGGGTACTTGTAGCATGGGGCCTCTGACCCCATCCGGACACTCCTCACACTTCGTTGTTGAGCTCACCCTTGGAAGGCAGGCACCATGGTTCACTCATTCATAGTAGTCATGTCCTCCTAAGACAGATCATTGACCATAGTTGACCCCTAAACCGTCTCTCCCCCCTTTTTTCTCTTGTGTCCTCTCTGAAACCTGTTCTCTAACCAGAATGGGAATTCTGATGTCTCCTTCACCCTCCTTTCATTGAAAACTTTACACTCAACCAATCCCTGTGTTCATGGAAATCGATGAGACCCAACACCAGAAGCCAACACATGGTGGGGCTGACTTGAAGGAGGCAAATGTCTGTGCTTGATTTAGACTCCAGCTGGGCTAATACAACACCAGCTGAATGAAAAAGAGAAAATAAAAAGCTTTAAAAGAGGCTTTTTAAAAATACCTAGACATTTGGCTCCATTGGTCGCATCCTAGCTGCTGAATGAGTTTTCTGGGCTTTGGATGCTTCTGACCTTTTGTTTAGACAAAGGCCGTGGTTAGGGTCACCTGTGGCCTTGCCTTCTCTAGTCTCTAATCCTCTGCTCACCTTTCCTAAGACCCATTTCCCTGCCCTTTAATCATTTTTACTGCTTTTCCCTGGAACATCTCCAGGTCTTGTCATCCCTCTTAAATGCAGAGGCCACAAACTAGCTGAAGAATGCTAATGAGGAAGGGAACAATATGGAGTCCATTAGGAGGATTAATTCCTAGCCCCCCCTCATATGCTGCTAATTCATCCCAGCTTTTTAAGCCCTGTCCAGGAGGCACCCTCACATTCAGACTATGGTCCTCCATGACCTGCAGTGCTTTCCCTGCTGTGTCGCTCACCAGCACACCGTTCCGGAGCTCAGACCTACTTGGGTTGGCCTGTACCTCGTATTGGTTTCATTTGCTTTGGGTGAAGCTCTTTTATTTTATAGATTTGCCCGGAATTTAGCCTCACTTCACAATCTGCAAACTCCCGGCTGCTTCGTTAACCTTAGCGGCAAACATACTCAAAGATGCTCTGTGCCTGGGATGGTGGCCTGAGGACCCACAGCCCAGAGGATGCTGGTCGTGTCTCACTCTGTCCAGGCTACGCAGTCATGAGGCTGACCTGGAGCTGCTCCAGTAGGCAGCCTCGCTTGGCATATCCTTGGGTGCCGCTGTGGGAACAATGTTTCACCAGTCGGGGCGGCAAGACACAGCAGTGCCCATGACCTTGCTGGCTGGGCTGGGCTGCGCTGCTGCAGATTTATAAAACACAGATGATGAAAGGCTGCACTTGGCACTTTCTCATTCTGACATTAAATGAAAGCAGAAAGCAGAGCTTTATTTTTTTTTAACGGTTTTATTTATTTATTTTAGAGAAAGAGAGAGTGAGAACTAGGGAAGGAGCACAGGGAGAGGAAGAGGGAGATAATCTCCAGCTCAGGGGCTCGATCCCACAACCCTGAGACCATGACCTGAGCCGAAACCAAGAATTGGACATTAATAATTGACTGAGCCGTCCAGGCGCCCCAGAAAGCATGGGGATGGAGGAAGGGAGTTGCTTCATCTAATATTGTACAGAGTTCTCTGCTAAGTAAACCAAAGATGATGCCTGGAAAATGCAGACATGGGCTGAGGTGAAACTTTCCTGAGTAGGTTGTCTCAGGGGCCAGGGAATAGTCAGGTCAAGGATGAGCCTTGACCACTTGGAGCTGTTGGATACAGAGATGGAACTTGGGTTTGGGGCTGGAAATCCTAGTTCTCAGGAATGCCCCTGGCCTCTTGCCAGCTTAGGTCTTACAGTCTTCTTGTCTGTGTTTAGAAAAAAAAAAAAGGATTTTGCATGCATATCTCTCGAAGTTGCTGTGAGGATTAAACAAGACAGTGGATGTTGTAGGGCTTTGTATATGCTAAAGGATTCTCAAGGAGGAGGCAAAACTAACATACCAGTTCCAATTAGGTTTGGTGGCACATAGAACAAGACTCCCAAACCCAATGTGCTTAAAAACAATATAAATTCTTCTCGCTTTGTAAGAGGGAAGAGATTTGCTTTCCTGGGCAGGTGTGGCAGGTCCATGAGATCATTAGCCTCCTAGACTGCTTCCAGCTTTGCTACATATGGCCTCATCTTTATGGCCCAAAATGGCTCCTAGTGTTCCAGCCATCACACCCCAACACCAGACAGCAAGATAATGGAAGACTTCCTGGAAGTTGCCCAGAAAACCTTCCTTTTTATCTTGTAGCCTGGAACTTAATCACCCCCTTTACCCAGTGGCAGAGATGACTGGAGAATGGGGTGTTTTGTCTAGGCAGCATTGTGTCCAGCTAGATGTTAAGGTCCAGGAGCCAGGGGAAGTGGGGGATGGGCATTGTGAGGAAGCTAGTTGAGACTCACTCTGATTTGGCTTTCTTCACTCTGCAGCAAGGGGTTTTTACTTCACCAGTGTTTCCACTCCTCATTCATGTAACACCTCCTTGGTGTGGCCATGTTCAAAGTCTACATACACCTCTGGCCAGTGCTGGAGTCTGCAGATCATCCAGGTGATTTGCTTAGCCCTCTTCCATTTGACTCTCTTTGAGCTTCTGTTCGTTTGGAAAGGAAACTTTATGCCATTCCCATCATTGGAAAACCAGAGTTACTTGCCATGAAGAGAAGATAAGTATTAAAAAAACAAGGAAAATAAAAACAAGAAACGATTAAATTCCGTCCAAGGATACAATTAGCTTCCCATGGCTCAGAGCCTGAGGTCCTAGCCCGACTTGCTGAGGAAGATGGTCAGTGTGCATCCAGGAGGGTTAGAAAAGTAGCATTATCAAACCGCAACTTTCTTCTTGCTCTAAGGAGAAAGATCAAAGACTTTCTTACTGTGTAATTTCTTATAATATCACATTATTATCCCCTAAGGTCATCTTATTTTCCATACATATTGTACCCTTTAGGAGACATTCTATTCTATGATTTCTTTGTCTTGTACTGAGAATTTTAAAAGACATGGTGGTTTTTCTCCAGGAATGTGCCCTCATGTGAACTGGTCCCAATACTGCTTTCTGGCCTTAGGCATTTTCCAAGGGAACTGGAAGTTTGGGGTTGTCCTAAGGGGAAGAGGCCAAGGTGATGCTTTGAGGTTGTTGTAATAAGACATTCCAAGAGCCTGAGCTCAGACCAGGGAGGCCAGGAGGCGAGGTGTGGAAGGTCCGTGCTAGTAGAATGGCCCATTTTCATCAGATTTGCTGCCAAAATAAAGATCAGGAAAGGGGTCCAGGTCAAAAGTTAGGGGACTTCTCCTGAAGGCTGAAGACCCTACCCATTTGGCTACTGTTGCTACAGGAAGGCACCCTAGGGCCTACAATGGCTGCCTCCCACCCTCCAGGACTCCCTGCAGGGGGACCCTTACAGAAGAGTCCTAACCTGGAAAAAAGTCTGAGTGAACATGGTGAAGATAGGGAACCTGGCTTGGCTTTTCCCATAGCATGTTTCAGAAAGCCCTGAGAACTAGAGACAGAGCCTATGGAGAGTCTTCTTGGACATGGCTTTCTTAATTTTCATTTTCTGTGGCTGATTCTGCTAAATTATCTTGGGGGAAACTGGCTTGCTCTTTTATAGTCATTAAAGATAGCTATTGGGCCCCATCAAATTCAGGATGAACCAGAGCACTTGGGTAAAAGCTGTCCACTACTCGTTAAAACCTGAGCTAGAAAAAATCTCAGATGCAAAACCACAAGTACTTTGAATTTGGGAATGGTGTAACTGGCTTAGCTGGCCCAATGGTGATTGACAGGGCCTTAGGGGAAAAACTCTTACTGGGGTTCCATTGGCACCAGTGTGGGGGATGGGAGATAAGGACAGGGAGTCTTAGGGGGAGGAGAGTATTACACACTGGGAGCATGAGGTGGGTAGTTGTGCGTGTTGGAGCTGTTAGAATACTGTGTTCATGGGGGTAGGACTGATGGGGCCAAAGGAAGGCAGGAGGATGGACAGGGTGAGAGGTGGAAAGGTAGAACCATGGGGCTGAGGACTTTGGTGTATGGTGTGTAAGAAATGATGTCCATGAGAGGGTGAGGTGGGTTGTTGTGTCGTAGTGTGTGAGTTTGGGAGGATGGATGTGGTCTACACTGCTCTGCAGAGGGGAAAGAATGAGAAAGGACAAGATGGCGGGCAGGGACAAGAATGGGGCAGAGGCCAGGAGCAGCTCCTTGTATCTATCTACTCAGAGGAGAGATCTGTGCCAGTTCTGTGGGGAGTCAGATGTGGGGCCACCACAGCACCTGCTCAGCATGACTTGTGGCTCTTGGAACCAGGGCCATGTGCTTGGGAAAGCCTGGGTTAATCAACATGCTTTCCTGAAGCTGTTTTCAGCCTTCACCTACTGATGTGTTTCCTGGGTCTCCAAGGAATACAGTACATGGTCTCAACCTCAGAATCCGTGCTTTTTTTCTGGGATACCTAATAATCAAAGACCACCGGGGCAAGGCATTTGCTCACCTCTGGACCCCGTTTTATCCCTTGCTCATTCTTCCATTCATTTCGACATTTGCTGAGCACCAACGCCCTGTTAGTACTAGGGATGCGACAAAGAGGAAGTAGAGCCTTTACCTTCAAAAACTCCAATGATCCTGGGGGAAATTGATGATTAAACCCATGACTAAAACCAATAAGCATAAATGGAGAACCTCATAAAATTTCCAGGGCAATTGAGAGAATATAACTCAGCTTTGCCTTAGTAAACTGGCCTGAAGTGTAACGGACGACTGGCCAGGAGTGGGCAGAGGGTTATTCTGGGAGGAAAGAGGAACTTTTCAAGAAAAAAAGCAGGGGCAGGAAGCTGTGTGGTGCCTTCAGTGTGGCTAAAGCTCAGAGTGAGATGCAGGTGGGTGGGAAATGGTGCCATGTAACCTCACAAAAGTAATTTCTAGTGGGCATTTGGGTGTCTTATCCAATAGGTCAGCCATTCCAGTGTGGACCACACCAGCACCTTGGGGTGGACAAAAGATAATTGAGGGAAAAGAGCATCATGGTGGTCAAATGCACTTGAGAAAAGCAGGAGTCCAGAAGTCAGGCATATATATATATTTTTAATCTGGAATATTCTCAGAGCCTTTTCAGTGTTAATGTTGCAGTGTGGGTCTCTGGGGGGTTGATTCATGCAGGGATGGCCAAGAGCTCACTGTTGGTGGAATGCTTGATGCTGTAGCACATCGTGGGAAAGGCTGCTGTGGGCTGAGGAGGGCCACAGAGGGCTTTCAGCGGCGGAGTGGCCTGGGCTGATTTTTGAGAGATTGTTCTGGTAGCTCATATGAAGGATGCACAAGAGGGGACTCAGACAGATGAAAAGGGCCCCGTCACATATGTGTCACGTATGGGCTGACCCCAGCTTTCTTCTGTAGTTAGCCTCTCCACCCCTCTCTTCAGAGGAAACCTCTCCCACATGTGAACTCTGAAGGCAATTTATCTGAGTGTCTTCCATGGAGAGCTACTATTATCTCCCCTATGAAGGAATGAAATAATTGAGGGCAGACCCTTCATCTTTTTTTTTCCTTCCCCAGACTTTTCATCTCATGATGCTTCAGTAGATGCACTTTAGGTTCAGTCTTCCAGGCTGTTCTTCACATGGGATACTCCTGGCCATTCCTTTAGGTCAGTAGTGACCGACACAGAGCCAGGTAACTCTACCTGCGTGCTAAGAGCTCAGCGAGATCATGGAACCATGCGTAGGCTACAAGGATGGCTTTACAGGACAAATTACACTTGAAATTGACTTGGAGGAAGGGGGGATTTTAGGCAGAATGAAGGGAGAGAGGCAAACACATCCTGAATAACATGGCAGGGGAGGGGTAGGTGGCTGGAATGATCCACACAGGCTCGTGGAACCAGCTGAACCAGAGCAGTGTGGTGTGGTGAGGATTAAGGAACACAGAGCAATCCGAGTGATTTGAGGATGGACTATGGAGGTTTTTGAAGGTAGACAGAAGACTGGGATTTCTTATGATGGCTGCTCATCTCTAGATGCATTCCTGCAGAATGGTCCATGTCTTAGAGTCTGGTTCTCTAGAAAGTTCAATATGGGGCAGAGATTCCCATCCTCTTATGTCTGTTTTCTCTGATAGTAGGCACATGGCTAGACTGTATTTGTGAGCCTCTTTCCAGAGCACATGTACCATGCAATAAAGTTTTCCCTGGTCTATCTGAACAGAAGTGGCCATGCTGCTCCAGGCTGTGATCACAACCGAGTCTGGACCATGCAGACAAAGGCCATGCCATAATGCGTGGCAGAGACACAAAGGAAAGAATCTGCACCCACAAATGACCGTGGAGGTCATCATGTTACACATGGGATAAGAATAGGAAGATCAGATCAGAAATTGTACAAAACAGAACAGAATTTGAACAAAAACAGAAGGTTGGAAGCTATAGATCACTACATACATGTAAAATTTTGATTTGATTTGAGGAACAGATTTTTAAAAATGATTTTTAGTATATTCACTAGGTTGTGCAATCATCGCTATTTATTATTATTCCAGAACATTCTCATTATCCCCAAAAGATACCTTGTAACCATTAGCATCACTCTGCCATTTGCTCCTCCCTCGACCCACTGGCAACCACTAATCTATTTTCTCTCTGTAGAGATTTGTCTGTTCTGGAAACTTCATGTAAATGGAGTCATAAGCTATATGACTTTTTGTGTCTGACTTCCTCCCTTAATGTTTTCACGGTTTGTCCATGTCAAATCATGTATAGTACTTCATTCTTTTTGTGGTTGAAAAATTTTCCATTATGTGGGTGTACTATATTTTGTTTATCCATTTATCCGTTGATAGTTGTTTCTACCTCTTGCATATTATGATTAATACTGCTATAAACATTCATGTACAAGTTTTGTGCTGTGTTTTATATCAATCTCTATCTCTATCTCTATCTCTATCTCTATCTCTATCTATATCTATATCTCTATATCCAGATGGCTGGATTCTGGGGAAGCATTGCCGAAATGACCATGACATCAGCAACAGCTTCCTCTTCCTCTTCTTCTTCCTTTCATTTGTAAATTAAACTTTATTTTTTAATTTATTTTTAAAAAAGATTTTACACACACACACACACACACACACACACACACGTATATATTGGTTTCTGGAGTAGTATTCAGTGATTCATTCCTTACATACAACACCCAGTGCTCATCATAACAATAATACCCATCACACATCGAGCCCATCTCCTACCCACCCTTATTAACCTTCAGTTTGTTCTCTATCTTTAAGAGTCTCTTATGGTTTGTTTCCCTCTCTCCTTTCCTCCCCCTTCCCATCTGTTCATCTGTTTTCTTTCTTAAATTCCACATATGAGTGAGATCATATGGTATTTGTCTTTCTCTGACCGACTTATTTTCCTTAGCATACATTCTAGCTCCATCCATCTCATTGCAAATGGCAAGATTTCATTCTTTTTGATGGCTGAGTAATATTCCATTATAGTACACCATATATAATACACACATATATACATACATATATACATATACATATATACGCACACACACACATATATACATACCATATCTTCTTTATCCATTCACCAGTCAATGGACTTTGGGCTCCTTCCATAGTTTGGCTATTGTTGATAAGGCTGTTGAGAAACATTGGGGTGCATCTGCCCCTTTGAATCTGTATTTTTGTATCCTTTCAGTAAAGACCTAGTAGTGCAATTGCTGGATCGCAAGGTAATTCTTTTAACTTTTGAGGAACCTCCAAACTGTTCTCCAGAGTGGCTGCACCAGTTTGCATTCCCACCAACGCTGCAAGAGGGTTCCCCTTTCTCCACATCATCGCCAACACCTGCACAACTTATATTTTTATGTTATGTTTCTTGACACAAGTTATGTTTACATTCTCTTCAGTATATACCAAGGAGTGGAATTCTGGGTCATGTGGTAGCTCCATGTTAAACATTTTGAGGAATGCCAGAGTGTCTGCCAAAGTGGCTGTACCATTTCATATTCCCACAGAAATGCCTGATTGTTCAAATTTCTCCATAGCCTTACCAACACTAACTCTTGCCCTTTGTTATTTAGAAAGATATATATAACACAGATATTTTAGTAGGTGTGAAGTAGTATCTCCTTGTGGATTTGATTTTTATTATCCTAGTTATGAATGATATTGAGCATCTTTTCATGTTTTTGTTAATCATTTGTGTATCTTCTTTGGAGAAATGTCTGTTCAAATCCTTTGCCTGTTCCAAATTGGATTACCTGTTTTGTTATTGGTGAGTTACAATGTTTTAAAGGTATATATAAATTCTGAATACTAGATAATTATTAGATACATAATTTGCAAATATTTTCTCCCATTTTTTGGGTTGTCTTTTCACTTTCTAAATTGTGTCCTTTGACTCAAAAAGTTTTACATTTTGCTGAAGTCCAGTTTACATATTGCCTAATTCAAGGTCACAAAGATTTACTCCCATTCTCTTAAAGATTTTTATAGTTTTAGCTATTCCGCTTAGACTTTTGATCCTTAATTTTGAGTCAACTCCTGTAGAGGTGTGAGGTAGGGGTCCCAACTTCATTCTTTTTTATGTGGCTATCCACTTGTCTAAGCATTGTTTGTTGAAAAGACTATGGTTAGTAATTCAATCTCTTTACTTCTCATAAGTCTATTCAGATTTTCTATTTGTTCTTGAGGAAGTTAAGGTGACTTTTTTTTTTTTTTAACCTTTCTAGGAACTTGTCCATTTCATTTAAGTTGTCTAATTTCTTGACATACAGTTGTTTATAGTCTTCCATATTATTGTTTTTATTTCTAGGAGCTGGAAATAATATCATCTCTTTCTTGATTTTAGTAATTTAAATCTACTCTTTGTTTTCCCTTCGTCAGTCTAATTAAACTTTTATAACTTTTATGTATCTTTTCAAATAAATAAGTTTTGGTGTTGTCAATTTTTTTTCCATTCTCTCTTTTTATCTGCCCAAATTTTAAAAAAAGATTTGATTTATTTTTTTGAGAGAGAAAGAGACTGAGAGACAGAGAGAGAGGGAGCATGAGCCAGGGGAGGGGTGGAGGGAGAGGGAGAAGCAGACTCCCCACAGAGCAGGGATCCTGATGCAGGACTCAATCCCAGGACCCTGGGATCATGACCTGAGCTTAAGGCAGACACTTACCTGACTGAGCCATGCAGGGGCCCCTCTTCTTCAGTTTTGAAGAATAATTTTCCTGGATATAGAGTTCTTTGTCAACAGTGTTTTTTTTTTTATTTTTATTTTTAATTAATTTATTATTTATTTAATATTTATTTTTTATTATTATGTTCAATTAGCTAACATATAGTGCATCATTAGTTCTTGATCTATTAATTCATTAGTTGTGTATAACACTCAGAGCTCACCACAAACGTACCCTCCTTAATACTCATCACCCAGTTACCCCATCCCTCTACTCCCTTCCCTTCTGTAGCCCTGTTTCCCAGAGTCCAGAGTCTCTCACGCTTTGTCTCCCTCTCTGATTTCTTTTCGTTCAGTTTTCCCTCCCTTCCCCTGTCAAATAGGTTTTTTAGTTTGCTTGTTTTCTGTCAGCATTTTGAATATGTCATCCAATATGTCTTCTGGCCTCCGTGGCTTCTAATGAGAAATCAACTGTTATCCTTGCTGAAGATCCCCTGTACATGGTGATTCTCTTCTCATGCTTTTAAGATTTTTCTCTTAGTCTCTGTCTTTCAACAGTTTGCTTTTGATGTGTCTGGGTGCATCTCTGTCTAGTTTATTCATCCTACTGGGACCTTGTTGAACTCCTTGAAACTTCTTGCCATCAAATTTGGGAAGTTTTTAGCCACATTTCCTCAAGTATTCTATCTCTTTCTCTGTTCCCTCTCCTGTGATATCTTGTATATGTTGGTTTGCTTCTTGCTGTCCCACAGGCCTCTGAGGCTGTGTTCAATTTCTTTATTCTACTTTCTGTTCTATAGACTAGATAATATTAATTGACCTGTCTTGAAATTTTGTAATACTTTTGCATACTTGCTCATAGTGAGTTTCAATTTTCCAATGGTGAATTTTAATTTTAGTCATTGTACTTCTAAACTCTAAGAATTTCTGTTTCTTAAATATATAATTCCTGTTCTGGGGTGGATATTGTCTATTTGATGAGACATCGCTTTCATACTTTCCTTTAGTTCTTTTGGCAGGATTTCCTTTAGATTTTGAAGCATATGTAAAATAGCTGATTTGAAGTTTTTTCCTAATAAGTTCATGTCTGTGGCTCCTCAGGGATAATTTCTGTTGACCATTTTATTTAAAGAGCCATACTTTCTTGTTTCTTTACATATATTGTGTTTTTTTTTTTTTTGGTTGTTGAAAATTGGACAAAGTAACATAAATAAATAAGTTAATATAAAATATTTACTTTATATTACTTTATATAATATACTTTATATTACA
Organism: Enhydra lutris kenyoni; assembly: GCF_002288905.1. Taxonomy (NCBI): domain Eukaryota; kingdom Metazoa; phylum Chordata; class Mammalia; order Carnivora; family Mustelidae; genus Enhydra; species Enhydra lutris. The sequence continues at coordinate 7,085,817 of NW_019154113.1, forward strand.
AAGCAATATAAATAAGTAAATAAATAAGTAAGTAATATTCACCTCTGAACATCAGATTCCTCCACTCCCGCCCAGAGTCTGTTGCTGTTACTGCTTTCTTTCAGTTGTTTTTGTTTATTTAGTGACTTCTCTGAACTTTTTTTTTTTTTAAAGATTTTATTCATTTAATTGACAGAGATCACAAGTAGGCAGAGAGGCAGGCAGAGAGAGAGGAGGGGAAGCAGGCTCCCTGCTGAGCAGAGAGCCCGATGTGGGGCTCGATCCCAGGACCCTGGGATCATGACCTGAGCCGAAGGCAGAGGCTTTAACCCACTGAGCCACCCAGGCGCCCCGACTTCTCTGAACTTTTGATAAAGTCTCTATTCTTCACCATTTGTGGCTGATGGAGTCTCTACTTGCTTTGCTTAATGGTCAGATAATGACTGGACAGAGATTTCCTCAAATGCGTGGAACCAGTAAATCTCTAAGTCAGGTCAAATACAGGCATCCTTGCAAGGGGAGTCTTCTGGGAGTCATCGGATGGGTGGGACCAGACAGGTCAGATAATAACAGACCTCTCAGAATGAGGTCTTGAAAGGGCTCTAGTTCCATTTTGCTCCCTCTGGTGGCTCCAAAGCTACACTGGGAATGTGGGTTGTTACCATTCCAAGCCACCGCCAGAGCCAGGAGAGTGAGGGATGGGAGTAAAGTGAGTTAAAAACCACAAAGCTCATTGTTTTTAGCAAGATTCAGAGATTTCCTGAATACAGGGTTTTCAGATGCTGCAAACCTTTGGTTAATTTCTGAAGTTCTGAAAAAGTCAATAATGGCAATTTTTGTCAAGTTTCTTATTGCTTCTATAGAGAAAAGAAACTCTGAAACTCTTTATTCCAACATTTAGGCTGATGGCAGTCATCGATTTAAAAAAAAAAATCATTAAAATTATTGTCGCTTTTAGTTGTCAAAGAACATGATGCCCTGGAGAATGAAATTTGGGGTTCACAGCCTGACTTTGCCATTTATTAACCTGTGGCCCTTGGCAAGTTACTTTGGTTCTTTGGGTCTCTGTATTCTCTTATGAGTTGTGCATACTAACAGCACTCACTCAGTGGTTGGGGTGTGCCTATATAAAATGAGTTAATATGTGGAGAGTTCTCATAAGAATGCTTAGCACAGAATATAAATTTTATCTTAGCTATTACTTCTGTTGCTTTGAATTCTCAGTATATTTCTATACGTTTGATAGGCCAACTTCTAAAGTAAGGTGATAGAATTATTTACTGAAGTCACAAGAAATAGTGAGCAATTGATTTAGCCAACTTTACCAAATTGTTGCAAGGATTAGAGATAATATATGTAACATTTTCACCTTGTACTGAGTAGGTGCTCATTAAATGGGAACCACTCCTACAGATTATGGCTGTAGGACCTTCTCCGTAGTTGTTGACTAGTACATAGGTACTTAAATATTTCATTTAATTTTTTATATTGAATTGTGTGTTTGGATTCAAGTGTACCTTGTGGCTGGCGTGAGAATCTTTTCTTTTGTCTGAGTTTGGGCAGAGCTAGAAGAAGAGGAAGCAAGACTCAGGCAGGATGAGCCTCTAGGCATGGTTACAGCCACATGGACAAGCACATAGCTTGATGTGAGGCCTCAGCACATCCTGGAAATTGTTAGTTCCAAAGGCCTTGGGAAGGGAAGGAGGCCAGTGAGAGGTCTTTCAAAGCGCAGTGAATGGGCTGAAAGCAGTAGATCAGAAGTGGCTAAAAATGGAACAGGTGGTCTACATAAATACCAGCTGTACATTATGGCCAATTTTATTGCTGGTTTTTAATGTTATCCATGGTTATTTTACAACAGTTTTCTTTATTTCTGACATCGCTGTAAATCTTGCCATAAAATGGCTCTCATGCAGCAGAAAGGCTATGAAACAATATGGGGAACTTCAAGGATCAGTCGATTGTAGTGGAATGGAAAGGAGGCCGAAGGTGCCTAGGACAGAAAATAAAGGGAAGCCGCTGGGGAAAAAATTCGGGGGCCGGATGTCTCATTATGCATTAGAATTTGTCCTTTCACATCCATTGGATTGTGAGCAAGAACAGATAGCATTTCTAGGATGAGTCCACCAGGTGGCGCCATTGAAAACAGTTCTTAAAAGGGCCCCTTTCTCCCTGTAAGAAGGAGAATTTAGCAGACCTGTTGTTTTAGAGGAGGAAACAATACTTGATCACTCGTTGATGGATGGAGAGTATGTGTGTGCTTATTATATAATCTCGTGTGTGTATGTGTGTTTGTGTGTGTGTGTGTGTGTGTGTGTGTGTGTGTGTGTGTGTGTTGTAGTTTTAAACAGTAAAAGACCCCTTTCTCCAGAGATACAACTTAAACTTGGCTAGATTTTGGTAGGGCAAGTTTGAACGAAGTATCACAGATTGAGGGACACATTTGTATATCTTCTGATTAACATTAATATGCCTTTCACTTTCTTCTTTTTTCTTAGCCTAGGGCTATAAGCCTATGTTTCCAATTTTTTTTTCTTATCCTCTGCCAAGGAGTGAGGGAGGCTACCTGGTGGCCCACCCCACCCTCCCCTGCAGCAGAGGGCTGGCTCTGCTGCCACCTGGTCCCTTTCAAGGCCTGTGTCGCAGGCCTGAAACCCCTGGGAGGCTCTTACAGGAGAGGTGCCCACAATTCTCAAACTTGTATACCAAGACACATCCCAGAATTGGAATCTGGGAAAGCTCAGTCTCTGGCCTCTTCTGCCCCTCTCTAGCTCAGTAATTATGGGTGTTATCACAAACTTTAAAGACAACAATGTGTGCAAAGTGCTTAGCACACAGCCAGGCACCTACAAGGTGCTCAATGTATGTAAGAAAAGGGCTTTTTTGGAATTTACATGTATTTCACTTAGGAGTTTCAACATCTTGTCTATCTCTGCTTTTTTTTTTTTCTCACTAATTTTTCTAAGAATTAGGAAAGATGAGATGGCATGGGACTGTGAGCTGTGCCTGCCTATAAGCTCCTCTGGGTCAAGGTGCCACGCCCTATTTGCCCCCTCCTCCCCCTGGGGGGACCTGCCGATCCTGTAGCCAAGGGGCTGGGCCGGTGGGCTCAGGAGCTTCTTACAGCTCTGTACTACTAGAGATGTCAGTGAGGGAAAAGAGGAAGGCGACCTACATTTCCTGAGTGCTTGCTGTGTGCCAGGCACAGCCCCTATAGGGGTTTCGGGTGTTATCTTGTTTAGCAGAGCTCTGCAGTGGCCCCCTCCCCCCACCCATCTGTGGTTTCACTTTCTACAGTTTCTGTTACCTATGGTCAATCTTGGTCGAGAAGCAGAGGATCCCCCTTCTGATGTGTCCTCAGCAGGTCAGTAGTCACAGGGCCTACATCATTCTCTTCATTTCATCTCATCACATAGATATTTTAGCAGCTCATGTCATCACAAAAAGAAGGGTGAACACAGTACAGTAAGATATTTTAAGAGAGAGAGGCCACATTCCTGTAACTTTTATGATAGCATATTGCTATTATTCTATTTTATTATAAGTTACTGTGGTTGATCTCTTACTGTGCCTAATTCATAAATTAAACTTTATTTTTAATTTATTTTTTAAAAAGATTTTATTTATTTATTTGAGACAGAGAGATACAGAGAGAGAACATACACAAGCAGGGGGAGTGGCGGAGGGAGAGGGAGAAGCAGACCCTCCACTGAGCTGGGAGCCCGATGCAGGACTCGATCCCAGGACCCACAGATCATAACCTGCGCTGAAGGCAGACGCTTAACCATCTGAGCCACCCAGGCACCCCTGAATTAAACTTTATTGTAGGTATGCATGCATAGGATAGAACCTATCCATCTGCCTTGTGACTCTGATACACATTGTATCTGTGAACATACTATCAATTATTCCATTCTTTAAAGAGCCATGGCCTCCATGGACCTCATGCCTGACACACAAAATGACACTTTTCATAAATAAGAATCAAATTAGAGAAAAAAGTTAAATACCGAGAACAGCTGTTGGAGGAGGGAATCCTATATGTCAGTTTCTCCCTCACCTGACTGCACAAGCACATGGTGTCTTACAGGTGGGGAAGAGCAGCTTGCAAGGGCAGGAAGGGGGTCAGTCTTCCCTTCCCCCAACTCAGATGTGGACTAGCCCCTGCTCCCTATTTCCAGTCCTCACCTTTACATGGCTATGACCATTCCCCCAAGTTCAGGCCTCCTTTGTTTCTCCAGAATGACTGCGAAGGCCTTGCAAGATTTGGAGGCTGGTAGTCACTAGATGGGTTGGATAGTGTCTTGGGGCCCATGGCTCCTCCATTTCAGGGACAGAGAGGAGAACCATGGTGCTCCTGCCTCCCCACTCACCCAACTTGGGTGCCTGCCCTCGTGTCCAAGGTCCCAAGGCCTTTGGTGGACCAGCTTGCTCTGCTCCCTCCAACCGTCCAGCTTCCAAGAGAGGACAATAACCCTCTCCATTGTTGCTCTTTCTCCTCTCTGTCCTCATCATCTTACCTCCCTGAAAATGCCTTCTTTGCCTTTCCAGCGACACTGTCCTCTGGGTTCAATTCACCAATTCCACAGACTTAGGGTAATTTTGTTTTATTGGAATTTGACTTTTATTATAGGTGGAATGAAGGAAAGGAATTCCAGCTGCTTAAATCATCCGGGAGCTTGAGCCCTATTCTGTTGGGAAAGTTTAGGGGGGAACAACCAAAGGCCCTTTGTGCCTTCCTGTTTCTACGGGGACAGGCCCGGCCCCTGTCTGTGCCATTCCTGGGAAGACGGCTGGATTCTGGGGAAGCATTGCCGAAATGGCCATGACATCAGCAACAGCTTCTTCTTCCTCTTCTCCTTCTTCTCCTCTTCCTCCTCCTCCTTCTTTTACAGCTTTAAACTTCAAGACATTCATAATCAGTGTTCTGTTGGCTTCCCAGTGTCACAGACGCGAGGCAGGTATAACACGCTTATCACAGGGATTCCTTGTTGTACTTTATGTACGAATTTATCTCTTTCAGGGTAGAATGGATTCACTGAGTCTGTCTTAAAAGATTAAATTATTTTACTCCTTTACGTTACAAGGGGTGACACCCGGCTCCTCATGAAAATGGCACCCAGTCAGGCAGGACCTTCGGCCGGTGCCGGTCACCCCCGCAGGTACCCCCGGCCCGCGACTGAACCTTGTAGGGCTGTAGACGAGTGCAAAGCTCGAGTTAATTTAGAAAATATCATGCATAACCTGCCCATTATTTTCCTAACCCCAAACAGGCAAGAGGGACGCAAGCCGCGAGCGTGTTATTTCGGCTGTCAGTCATGAAACCAGTAGCCAAGAGGTATTAGCTGTTCACGATTCTCTGAGACAAAGCAACTTAGCAGGGCCTCTGAAAGGGGGTAGTTGTTTTTTGTTTTTTGTTTTTTTAGTTTTTGTGGGGGCTCATATTTTAAAATTGAACATCATTTAAATGAAATGCTTCAAATGACTGTGTCTGTAGTACATTATGAACCAACTGGGAAGTCATGCCCATTGAGAGCGCGATCGTCAATGCAATGAACAGGGTTATAAAAAGCGTACCTGTCATATCTTTTTTTTTTTTTTTTAAGTTCTGCATCTACACTAACGCTATTTTCCCAGTGACTGACTTTAATCAAATTCTCCCATCTCTTTCTGACCTCAGCGCCAACTGTCTTCATAACCCAGTTGAAAAGAGGAACATCTAATTAAGATCGCATTCATACTTGCAATCTCTCTGCCCAGTGGGGAAAGATAATATTGTCGCTCAGTGTTTGGGGTGGATAATAGTAAATGCTTTCCCCCGGAGGCAGTGCCATTGAATGAGGACCCCCTATGAACCTGCAGAGACTTCAGCATCTTTGGAAGGGAGACAGCTGGGCGTGTTCCCAGGGAATCAGTGACTGAGTTGTCTGAGTTTTTCATGACCCTTTCTGCTCTGCTCAGAGAACAGAGTTCAGATAGTCAGCCTTGCTACCCACAGTGAACTTGAGATATCATGTTTATTGAGGAGTAATTTACATATAGTCAAATTCAGTGTGCTTTGGCTTGCAGTTGTGTGCGTTTTGACAAAGGTGTACAGTTGAGTAACAATCACCACCTCACCCTATGAAGGTCCCTCGTGTCCCTTTGTAGTAGTCAATCCCTTTCTGTTCTCCCCAGCCCCAGGTCACTGCTGACCTGTTTTCTGCCCCTCTGGTTTTGACTTTTCCAGAAAGCCGTACAAATGGTGTCACACAGTGTGTCGACTTTTGTACCTGGCTGCTTTCACTTAGCACGATGTCACTGAGATTTGTCCATGCTGTTCCAGAGCAATTAGTTCGTTAGTTCGTTCCTTCCCTCCCTCCCTCCCTCTTTCCTTTCTTCCTTCCTTCCCTCCTTCCTTCCTTCCTTTCTTCCTTCCTTCTTCCCTCCCTCCCTCCCACGTCCCTCTCTTCCTTCCTCCCTCCCTTCCTCCCTCTTTCCTTCCTTCCTTCCTTTTTTTTTTTTTTTTTTTTTTTTGTTTTTGGGAGTATTTTATTATATGAATATACCACAGTTTGTTTAGCCACTCACCATGGAAGGGACATTTAAGTCTTCTCTCGTTTTGCCAATTTCGAATCCAGATTCCGTGAACGTTAGCATACAGGAATTTGTGTGAATGCATGTTTTCATTTCTCTAGAATAAATTCCCAGGAGCGAGATTGCTAGGACACACGGTAGATGTATGTTTATTCTTATAAGAAACCGTGGAAATGTGTTTTCAAATTAGCTGAACTGTATGTGCAGAGTTCAAAAGGGTTGAGAGAACGTGGAATGGAAAAGGAGTCTCCTTCCCATGAATCCTTGCAATCCGGTTCCTCTTCCTGTTAGCAATCCTATTACCAAGGTTTCTTGGAGAGAGAGAAGGAAAGAGAGTATTTTCTAGAAAATATTTCCTGCAATTGCAAAATGTGTACATAGTGTCTTCTTTTACCTCAGTACACGACCGTGTGTGATCCACAGTGTTCAGCCTCTTGTTCTTTTCACTCAACAGTTTGTCTCAGTGGTCATGCCGCGTCATCGCACGCAGAGCTGTCTCACTCTTCGTAAGGGCCGAAGAGTTTGCCAGTGCGTGTATATGCCGTCATTTACGTAATTTGCTCCCTATTGGTTTCTAATCTTTCATCATTACACACAGTGCAGCGATGAGTATGTTAGTACAGTAATAGCTGCCATCAGCACTACTGAATGAGAGGGTGTCTGCATTTTTAATTTTGAACATTATTGTTTAATTTCCATCATGACCGTTGAACCAGTGTAAACTCCTACCAGCAATCCATGAGAATGCCTGTTACTTCACATCCTTCCAACACATGCTAAATTTCTTTTTCTTACTGCCAACTTTATTGCGAAAATAGGTTCTATTTTTTAAATTTCCTTTCTCTTGTGAATGAGAGCACAAATATCCATTGTGGTTCTTTATTGATGAGCTCTTTATAACTCTTGTCCATTTTTGATTGGGTTTTTACTCTTTTTCTTTCTCATTTATTTATTTATTTATTTAAAAGATTTTATTTGAGGGAGAGAGTGAGCGAGAGAGAGAACACGAACAGGAGCAGAGGGAGAGGGAGAAGCAGGCTCCGGGGACTCAATCCCAGCACTCTGGGATCACGACCTGAGCCAAAGGCAGACGCTTAACAACCTGAGCCACCCAGGTACCCCTTTTTCTGATTGATTTAGAGTTCTTTGCAGATTAAGGAAATTAGCCCTTTGCTTTATGAGTTGAAAAAAATGTATTACTAGTTGTTTTTCCAGTGGCTTCATGCGTAGAGTTTTTTGTACCTTGAGGAAAATACTGATTTTTAAAATTTCAGCTCACGCGTGTGGAAAGGATGAATTCAAACCACAACAAAAGATCACGGAGGAGAAGTCGTGTGGTCGCTGAGCCTGGGTCACAAGGAACGTGGTAGCAACGGCACAAGAGTGGGTAAGACCCTGCTCGTTGTGGGTGACCTGCTGTTTTCCGCACTCGAGGAGGCCGTATCTAGAACAATCCAGCCCAAGGCCCGTGCTTCCCTGAATGGGGTTGAGAGCTCCTGGCTGGTCCACAGGGCTTGCAGGGCCACGCACGTTGGGAGTATTTGGTCCATGGAAGCACCATCCGTTGTGTGTGCTTTGACTGAAAAAGTTTAATGACGTTCGCCTTGGCCTCAGTGAAGCAGCGGGCATGGAGTCGGTCACTCCAGGAGAGGCGTGAGCCAGCCAGGCCTGCCCTCGAGGAGCAACTGGAGGTGGTGAGTGGGGACCGTAGCCCAAGGCAGGCAGACCCCAGACGGAGAGGCATCTGTGGGAGGGGTCTCCTTGGCCAGCAGGGGTGAGGAGAGGCTTCACGTTCAGAGCGCAGCGGGCTCCAGCGCCGTGGGGAGGATTTGGTCAGGCGGGCGAGCCAGGTGGGCCCCTTCCAAAGAGTGGGGAGCTTCAGCGAATACATGTGTTTGCTGTAGGCTGTTTCTCCTCAAATCCGGTTACCCCATTTTTTTTGCGTCCCTGGAGATTTGCTTCTCCGTGGGACTCAGAGGCCGAAGAAGGTTTCCAAGTGCTCTGAGCCCAGTCAGCGTGGTTTGTGAGCGGCATGTGCCTTGTCAGCCGATGAGGTGGGCCACACGCCCCTGCCACGTGGCAAAGTCAGTCACTTTGTCCTGGCTGCTGCCTCCCTGTTTTAGCTTTTACTCAGCAGCGGATCAGTGAAGGCACGGCTTGCCAAGCTTTGTAAAACCGAAGGTCAGATTTTGCAGGAGAGGTCGATGACCCATAGAGAGGCTTTGCTCAAGTTCCTTGGAATTAAATTATAATATATACCCAAATAGAAGAAGAAGAAAGTACACCCAAATATAATATATACCCAAATACCAAAAAGAAGAATATATACCCAAATTATAATATATACCCAAATGCCTCCTCCTCCCCTCTCAAACCATGCTATGGAAAAGAGGGAGGTATCCTCTATTCAAATCCTTTCAAATTCTCTTCTATTACCAGGCAGCCTGTTAATGACTTTGAACAGTAAGTATAACGTAGGAAAGACACATTAGCTTTCACTGATCTCAGTCAGTTCTAGTTGGGATGCCGGTAGAGGTCACCAGAAAGAATTAGTGAGAGGGAGTCGGAGGAGAGAGTATTAATGCGGGAATAGTAATTATCCTCAGGGAAAAGATTTCACTCTTTCAAGTGCCATTAATTGTAAACTAGCTTTTGAAAGATCCTTTAAAAAGAAACATTTTGTCAGATCACTCCAGGAGACCTGGGGGAAATCAGCATCCTGATGTCATGCCAATGGGGACTTGAAGCTTGGGATAAAAATCAGAGTGATCCTATCATTTATGGTTTAGAAGAGTTTGTATCTTCGACAATTTGAATCGAAGGGAGGTTGACAGTTTTGGAAAGTGGCATAGGGATGTCTCGACAACAGGTTCCAGAAATATAGAGAAGTAGAGAATAGAATTGCTTTATGACAAGGGCACCTGGGTGGCTCAGTGGGTTAAAGCCTCTGCCTTCGGCTCAGGTCATGGTCCCGGGGTCCTGGGATCGAGCCGAGCATCGGGCTCTCTGCTCAGCAGGGAGCCTGCTTCCTCCTCTTTCTCTCTGCCTGCCTCTCTGCCTACTTGTGATATCTCTCTTTGTAAAATAAATAAATAAAATCGTTAAAAAAAAAAAATTGCTTTATGACATGTTTAGAGAGCAAAGAAAGCATCTAAGGGGCACCTGGGTGGCTCAGTCGGTTAAGCATCTGCCTTCTGCTCAGGTCATGATCTCAGGGTCCTGGGATCAAACCCCGCATCAGGCTTCTTGCTCAGCAGGGAGCCTGCTTCTCCCTGTCCTCCCCACTCATGCTGTCTCTCTCTATCTCTATCTCTGTCTCTGTCTCTGTCTCTCTCTCTAATAAATAAATAAAATCTTTTTAAAAAAGCATTCTTTGAAAAATAATACCTTGCTCAGTGATATGAGAGACTTAAATTAGCTATGCACAGATAAATTGTAATCCAAAACATTGCAGGTTTATTTGCATGAGTTAATAATGTTATATTAAAATCTTCACATTAGGAAAATGGGGTGTAGTCTCCTTATATTCGGAAGTTTACCATAAAAAGGAGATGGAGCACTTTTTTTTCCTTGTCACATTTATAGCACCTATAGAGGGGCTTAGAATCAGAAGGAAAAAACCCAATTATATTCATTATCTGCAATCAGTGAAATGGATCAAGTTTGCCAAATTCAGGGAGAGAGGATTCGAGGTCCCTGCCTAGAACATCGGAAGCTCGATGCACGCTAGATCCAGAAAATCATTACCCTCCGTCCCTCGTCTTGGCTTAGCTAATGTTTTTTATGTTCATTAATTCTTTTTATGTTTGTAGAAGCGGTTGTGGTGATTCTGTCTTTGTGATTTCACCTACTTGCTGAAATGGGTTTATAACCCCAAATCAGTAAGTTCAGCATCGCCCGGAGCACTGGTCGGTGTGCCCAGGGCGGCAAGACACCAGAGCTGCTCCTGTTCCCAGCTGAGATTGAACACAGCGAGCCTTCTTGTTTCAGTGCTCATCCCATAAACAAGTTCCTCTGATGTCTTTTTGGTCACATTTTGTGCCTTTGTGTGATTTTGTGTGATTTTGCTGTTTAAAATGGCCCCCAAGGGTAGCGCAGAAGCATCTCTCGTGTTCCTAGAGGCAAGGAGCCCACGCTGTGCCTTGCAGAGAAAATATGTGTGTCAGTCAAACCTCATGGAGGCGGGAGTTAGAGAGCTAGTGACTGTGAGTTTAAGGTTTGTGCCTCAGCACTATATATTAAACAAGGCATCTTTGTATGGAAACGCACATAAAACAAGGATACGAATTGATGTGGTTATTGAAAATGGGACTGGAGGTTTGCAGGAATCAAACCTTTATTTTCCCTCGGATCAGTGCTTCAGCGGATGGTTGGTCACTGTCTGTGGCCACTTTACAGACTGTGACCGCCGTGGCTCCTGAGACTTGGCTGGATACATGGGATGTTTTGTTCGGTGGCTTGCATTTTGCTTCTCAATATACGGTAAACGTTTTCTCAGGACATTTCATCATCTAAAGATTATCTTCCAAAACTCAGTTCACGGGTAATTTGGCATCGGAAAGCTGGGCTGAGTAGATTGAAAAATTGTACTTGAGGCCAAAGTGGTGAGGAAATGAATGAGAGAAACTTGCAGCTGCCGTGGGTGAGGTCAGGTGCCCCGGTATCTCAAAACGCAAATCGAAGGGAGCTGAATGAAGCCTTTGCTTTTCATCCAGATGTTTGGCAGGATGCTGATACCAGCCTAGTGTGAGGTCATATTTCTTTGGTCGCTAAAATAACACCGTTCATGAACTTATTTACAACGGGAGGGAAGGGAAGTCAAGAACTTGGGGACAAAGTCTACCCACGTGAGGCTTTCCTAATGAGTATTCTGCAGAAAACAAGTTCCATGAAGTGTTGGTAGGTGTTATTCACGGGGTGCGGCTTGAATGTACAATTACCATGAGGCTCAAGGTAAAGAATGTCCTTTTACTCTATTTCTGCAAGTCTCATTAGATGTGACTCTGGACTCCCATGCACACTTCTTTTAGGGGCATTCTCCTTTTCCCCAGCCTCCATGTGAGGGCTGCAGGGGACTCGTGCATACTGGAACAGTTGGCAAGGGCTCTCTGTGGTTGGTGCCCACTAACCCCGAGGCTGTGCTCAGTTTCCAAGCCAGCACGGCCCCCTGTGTAGGGGAAGATGGGGACAGCAGCCTCCTGATGCCCTTTGACTCCTGCCTGAGGTTTAGCTGCTGAAACGCCTCCCTAGGTGTCCACCAGTGTCCCCTTACTGGAGGATTGCCCTTCTTTGGGACAGAAAACTCTAAACCCCACTCTCCCTCCTGTTCAGACAATCTCTTTTCCCCAGGACTAGCTGCTTCAGCCCTCTCTCCCCCAAACCCCAGAGCCCCTTCCACTTCTTGGACCAATTACTTTAAAAAAAAAAAATGAAAATATTTGAACTTGACCTTGATCATGCAGCGACACCCTCTACAAAATAGGCAGGGGGACGCTCAAGTTAAAAGAAATTTGCCAAAGCAGTGGATTTATTTATTTTGTAATTAACTTCTGTTTTTAATATGCTGGATCCATTGTGAGTCAACAGGAGGAGGTTGGAGCTGGGAAAGGTTTCAAAATGGGGCATTTTGGATGTGTACTTCATGGGGTTGGTGCTTCGTTGAGTGCACTGGGAAGCCCAAGGTGGTAAATGGACCCTTAAAGTTGGCTGGTGATTAGTTTCCTCCCCTTGAGCATCATTTTTCTAGCAGAAGTTGAAACCATTTCGTCCAGATCCTTCTTCATAGGTTGGGGCAGAGAAATGGCATCCTCTAGGGTGTACCCTGTTGGTGTCCATTCAGGAAATCTGAAACATCCAGAGTGGGCTCTGGATAAAGCTTATAAGGAAGTGAGACATCTGGGGACCGGCCTAGGACTTGGGGCTGCGGAATAAGGGAGATCTACCTGCGTGATGTTGACCTTGAGCTAAGGGACCTCTGGGATCAATGCCATGCCCTTTAGGACCACTGAGAATTTAGAGACTGTCCCTCTAAAACGGGCAGTGCAAAGTAGCACTGTCTCCACGCAGAGCCCTTCCTTGACCAGAGTCCTGTTGCCCTTTGGAGTGAACACATAGGGCAGCACTCACAGACAGTTTCAGGCTTCCGTCTAAGCAACGGGAGGCTTTGTGCGAATTGGGGAAATCTACACCCTCACACCTGCCACAACCAAAGCAGGGGGTGCGTCTTCCAAAAAGACATCTCCTTTATGTCTGTGATCCTCGGTCTCGGGCTGAGCGAGAAGTCTGATGCCCCATGGACCCTGCCCCGGCCTCTGCAGGATGAGTTGCATTCCTCCCCCCAAACACCGCCCCCTGCTGCCAGTGCTGGCCCTGTTGGCTAGAACGGAGGTCTGAACTGTGTCTCATTCCTCTGGCTGAGTGGAGAGCATGATGCAGCGTCCTGGAGGTTAATCTGAGAGTCCTCCTGGGTAGGGGCACTAGAGCACAGGTGTCCCTTGGGGAAGTGGGTTTGCGTCTTTAAGATGTACAGCGCGACCATTTCCTGTTTCCCTCCCGTGAGCCACCCACCCTGCACCCAGCTTCACATTCAGCAGCGTCTCCTTCGTGGATTACTTTTGCTGTCGACATCCATATAATTGTCATCATTTGAAGCCTGTGAGCAGTGCGTGCTCCTTACTCTGCTGTATCCTCCCCCATCACCCATCTCATGACTTCCAGCTATGCCAAACAAACACTGGTATTGGAGATGCCCTTCTGCATTTGTGCTCTGTGGGTTCCAAGTCGGCTGCTCCATGCTCTAAAACCAACCTCAGAAGGCTTCATCTGTCAAACAGAGCTCATCATACATTGGGCAGAAAATATTCGGCTAGGTGGGAAGGCTACTACCCCCCCTCTGCAGATTTCTTCACATCTGCATTTTTCCACATATAGCCCAATCAGGACCCTCTTTGCTGTCTGGCCCCTAAACACACCCATGGGGCATAAATCCTGATCTGCACCCCCCAACTTAACAGATTGTATCACCTTCTCTATTTGGGGGTCTGACAAGCCTCTAAAGGATATGTCTGCGTCCATGTCCATCAGAGGTTCCCCAGGAGGCTTGGGAGAGAGCTTTAGGCCTTTGGCAAGTGGTAGAGACAACTGTGAACTTGACACCAGAAGTCCAGAGTGGGAGACCTAATCTTGCCTCTACCTGGCTTAAGGACCCTGGGCATGTCACTTACTCTTTCCACCCTCTTGTTCTTCTTCAGGGTGGACATCACAAGTCATTGTGCTGATTTGAAGACTTGCCATGGAAATGGGTGTAGCATAAGGCCCATTCCCAAGTGAACGATAGCTGCCTTCCTATTTACCTATTCTTTATGGACCTCAGGTTCCTCATGAATTCATTGGGAATCATCATTTCTGCTCAACATACTTTACAAAGGAGAGATCAGAATCAAACAAAACCTGCCCGTGCAAGGGCCCTGTGGCAGAATCTATAGCATCATTTGTATTCTGGGGGGGTTTCTCAATTCCCGGAATCTCACACAGCTCATGAGGCCTGATGGGTGTGCAGTCGCTGCTGTTGGGTGTCAGTGGGAGAGAGTGCCTCTCCTTTGTGGGAGCTGATTCTTTCCCAATTCCTCTTGGTGGCTGAAAACCTGTTGGCTGCATGGTCTGGATGCTGGGAGCCTTGTCCAAGATGAGAACTCATCTGGGCGGTGGCTCTCAGCCTCTCCTTTTTGTGTCAAAGAAGGTGTTAATGAAAGACGCTGAATCCACACTCAGTGTGGTGAATGGGCTTCCCTTTGTTTAGCCTTGGTGCTGTTCACATGTCTAGATGTGCTCGTCTCCTTTTCTGAGTAGCTGTGATTTTTGGAGAGGGGCAGAAAGGGACATGGGTGGAAGCCTTCAGTGCCCACAGGGCCTGCCTTGGGACGCCGTGATGTGTGGTGTGCACACATGTCCCACACCTTGCTTCCCTGGGTCACATCATGGGGGGCAGTTTGCCAAGAATGTGTCTCCACACCTTACTCACTGTGAATCTTGAGAAAATTAATCTTTGATCCTTGGGTTCCCCTGTTTCAGATTTGGACAGCTGTTACCTACCCAGTACGCTTATGGTTAGAATTCGATCTGAAAATGTGTGTGGATGGTTGAAAGCCATTTTTGTAGACAAAATATTTGCAGTGCTGTTCAGGCAAAAGATGGGTTCCAAGATCCTCCCATGGAGGACACAGAGGGGTGAGACCTCCAAGGGGCCATTGGGGTTCAGGGGGCTCCTCTAGAATGAATGTTCAGGGACTCTGAGGAAGGAGCCTTCCGCCCCTGGGTAAATCAACAAACCACTGTGTTGTTAACTTCGGCAAAGTTATTCTTGTACCTTGTGGCGAGACACTTACTTCAACCTATGGAGAAAAAGAGGGATTCTCAGTGCCTGAAGAAAATGGTTCTAGAATCTATGAAATCACGTTAGAGTTGACATCAGAAAGTGTCATGAAACAGGAACTGTGAGAAATTAAGTTGCAGGGTATGGATTTTGTCAGACTAAATTAGAGGTAAGCAGTACCCGCTTCTCTCCGAGGGCCCATGCGCAAAATAAAACGAATGCTTGCTGGTGTGTGTGGTATCCTATTGGCACACTCTGATGTGTAAGGTACGGCGGGCCACAGGGTGAGCATCAGAACAGGAATCGTAATTATTTTTTTATAGCAATGTCTTCTCGAGCTTCAGAGAGAGAACTCTCTCCTTGCACATGCAAACATCAATTTGGGAGCCGAGGAAGGTAATTTTCACATGCAAATGCATATGAGTTGACATGAGCAAGAGGCAATGAAGAGACTGTTAAAGAGAAGACACAGGTCTCCTCCTCCTCCCATACAAAGGAGCCAGGGGCTGGAGAGAAGTAGAG
This sequence comes from Enhydra lutris kenyoni, assembly GCF_002288905.1. Lineage (NCBI taxonomy): Eukaryota > Metazoa > Chordata > Mammalia > Carnivora > Mustelidae > Enhydra > Enhydra lutris. The sequence continues at coordinate 7,101,265 of NW_019154113.1, forward strand.
ACCTCTTAAAACAGGAGAGGTACCTACCTCGTGAGTTTCTATGCTCACCTTGCTGGCACATGTCTTTCTGCCCATGGAACTTTACAAGAAGTGTTTTATTAAAGCTTCCCCTTGGCAGAAAGTAAGGGCCATCCACTGTGCAGTGAAAAGTGTGGGTGGGGAGTCCCATGTGATTCAGAGCTGCTCTTCTGCCTCCTGGCCATGTGACCAGTTTTCAGTTTTCCCTCCCTTCCCCTATGATCCTCTGTGCTGTTTCTTATATTCCACATATGAGTGAAACCAAATGATAATTGCCTTTCTCTGACTGACTTATTTAGCTCAGTATAATATCCTTCAGTTCCATCCACACTGATGTAAATGATAATATTTCATCCTTTTTGATGGCTGAGTAATATTCGTGTGTGTGTGTGTGTGTGTGTGTGTGTGTGTGTGTGTGTGTGTGTGTGAGACACTTCTTTATCTATTCTTGTATTGATGGACATCTGGGTTCTTTCCATAGTTTGGCTATTGTGGAAATTGCTGCTATAAACATTGGGGTGCAGGTGCCCCTTCGGATCACTACATTTGTATCTATGAGGTGAATACCTAGTAGTGCAATTGCTGGCTTGTAGGGTAGCTCTATTTTTAACTTCTTGAGGAAACACCATACTGTTTTCCAGAATGGCTGTACCAGTTTTCATTCCCACCAACAGTGTAAGAGGGTTCCCCTTTTTTCCATATCCTTGATGACATTTGTTGTTTCCTGACTTGCTAATTTTAGCCATTCTGACTGGTGTGAGGTGGTATCTCATTGTGCTTTTGATTTGTATTTCCCTGATTCAGGCAATATTTCTTACAGTACCTTTTCAGCCCCACCTTCTTTCTCTTCTCCCTCCAGGGTTTCCATAGCACAAATGTTTGATCTTTTGTTATAATTCCATAGATCCCAAAGGTTCTGTTCTTTTTCATTTCTTAAGGTTTATTTTTTTATCAATGTTGCTCAGATTGCATAATTTCTATTTTTCCATCTTCCGGTTCACATATGCCTCTGTCGGCTCTGTTCTGCCTTTGAATCCATCCACTGAGATTTTTGTTTCAAGCATCCAACTCTTGATTTCAGCTCAGATCATGATCTCAGGTCTTGAGATCAAGCCCCTCCAAAGAGTTATGCTGAGTGATAAAAGTGGATCCCCCAAATTTGCATACTCTGTGATTCCATTTATGTAACATTTTACATAGCAAAATTATAGAAATGGAGATCAGTGAGTGGAGGAGGAGTTGGGAGCTGGAAAAAAGTGTGTGATTATAAAAGGGCAACAGGAGGGATCCTGGCATAATGGAACTGCTCGTGTCTTGACTAGTATGAGTGTCAATACACTGGTTGTGACATTGGACTATAGTTTTAGTTTTATAAGAGGTGACCATTGGGGGAAATTAGGTAAATAGAATAAGGGATTTCTTTGTATTATTTTTTTACAAGCATTTGTAAATCTACAATTATCTCAATATTTTTTAAAAAAGGTTAATTAAAATTTTAAAAAGAATATGAGGTACAATAATCAGTGTTTACAGAACTAGTGAGTTTTGAAGTTGTGTGTGGCTTGACATAAGGATCCCTGAAGGGCCCACTATAGATGACTTCATCTCTGTAGCCTCACCTGGCACACATTCTCCCTTTCCCCTGCCTTTATGTCCACTACAGTTGCACTGGGTTCTTTCTGTCCCTGCTATACATCTTACTTTCTTCTGCTAAGGCCCTTTATACATACTGTTTTGGCTGCCTTCCCTCCCCTCTTCACATTTGTTCCATTCCTACTCATCCTTTAGACCACTTCCTTAGGGATAACCTCTCTGACTAGGTAAAATCACCCTCCCATGGCCCCCTGTGTCTTTCCTACATAGGACCAGTCATGTTGGTCACATTTGATTTCTGGTTTTTCTTAAGATCTTCCTTCCTTGTTGTTCTGTAAACTCGGTGTGGGGTCAGGGTCTGCTTTGACTCTCTAGTGTATCTCCAGCATCTAGAGCTGTGCCAGGCACATAGTAGGCAGTCACCACATACTTGTAGAATGACTGAAAGGATGCGTGAGGAGTATTAGTCACTAATTTCTCTCTCAAACTAGCAATATCTCCAACACTATTAAAAACTCAGGCTAAATAACCTCCATCCTCGGGGTGACCTGCCATCCCAGAAAAAAGTCAGTGTTGCTTTTCATGGGAGGAACATGGAAGTGCCCATCCCAGCATGACCATAGTAGAGCTCCAGAAAGGGGCATGTTTTCGGGGAGATGTGCTCAAGGAAGGACCGTCTGATATCTGGGAAAGCTAGCATTCTGTAGGGAGGGGTCCTCGCCACAAGAAGCTGATCATCTCAGTGACTCTATAGCAGTGAGTATGGATGGATTCATTATAACTGTGCACTTCTGTGATGATTGGCTGTCCCTTTGAGGAAAAGTGCATCTTTTCCTAAATATTGGAATTAAGACTGAATAAAATATATAGTATGTTTACCCCATTCAGTGCCATTCTGCTGCCTCCCAGTCCAGCTAGACCTTCCTGAGTTCCAAGGTGGCTTTACACAATGTGAGTAGAGTCACTGCTGTTGGAAAGCAGGCAGGCTGTTTCAGGGCTATCCTAGAGTGCGGAGAACGAGGCATCTCCCTGTATCACCACAGATACCAGGTTGCCCCACTCCGCAGCCTTTATGATACTGTTGTGACACCTGTTGTCCCCAGTAGAGTGTAAGTGCTTTGAAGAAAGGGGGAGCTTATCTTACTCCCCACTGTATCCTCTGCATCAAAGTCTGTGTCTATAGTATATTAGATGCTCAGCAAATGTTGATTATGTGAATGCATAGAACTAAGTTGTATGGTCTCTTCATTGGACTTTCTTTCCAAGTTTTTGTGCTTTACCTGAATCCCCACTGAGTCAACCTCTCTCCTTCTACTATTCCCATGCCCACCTGATGCCCCATGTCTATATCACTTTCCACATCTAGGCTGAAGGCAGCTTAACTATTATTACCTGGAGGGGGGTGGTGAAAAATGTCCAGTTAGTTTATACATTGAATCTTGGTCCTCTCAATATGGCAAGGTTTTCCAGTAAGTGTGGAAGGAAGATTTCAGTAAATGAAAATGTACTGTATCCTTGCTGTGTGTTGGACATTATATTTCATGTGTGTTGTCTTGTCCATTCCCATGTTTTCCATTTTCACATGGAAGGAAACTTAGATTCACAGAGATAAGCTCTTTCCCTAAAGCCACACAGCAAAGGAGCAGGCACCAAGTATTCAAGTTCAGATCTGTCTAATACCACGAAGATAATCCTAGAATACCTTTTAGAATTTTTTCTGACAATAATTTTAGCTTTAGGAGAAAGACTAGACACTGTTTTGTGATCTTTCCAATGATCTGACAAGCCCAGTGCTAATCAGCCAAGTCAGAATGATGACCTCAGGACTGCTTATGCCCCAAACCATCTTCGGATGAAATGATAAAATGAGACTGCCAGGCTAATTAACAAATCTGAAAACGTTATGTGAGTTCCAACGATGCCTTTGCTCCTGGCCCATCCCACACCTTCCCCCCAAATAAGAAAGCAACTAATTTGCAAAACTCTTGCTTCTGTGAAGCAGCTGTGAAAGTCACTGACATATATGATTAGCATGGAATTAATTCCTGTTGGTAAAACATTATTACCATCCCTAATGAGATTTAGGAAGTGACTCATACTCTATATGAAGGAAGGTGGATACTATTCCTTTAACTCCAGATGAAATGTGGGGGATGCCATTTTCAATACAAAGATTTATGTTTGGAGATCAGGTGTTTATGGCAGCTTATGCAAGGTAGATTTTTCTCAGTGATTTGAGAATTGGAACAATTTATGACAGTGTAAATGGGTCTCTTTTGTATATTTCTATGTTTTCCTTTCATGGGAAATTCTGTGTATGGAAGACAGTTAAAATAATTTTAACCCCTTAAATTAAATGTCCTCTAACAGAGCTATAATTTTTATTGCTTGTCTTATTTATAAATTTAAATGAACAGAAGAAAAGAAGAATTAAGGCTACTCTAGTCACATATAGAAATCATTTATTTCAATTACAGAAAAATAGCCACCATAACCCTTCTACTCATAGATAAAGAGGGTTAATTGAGTTGTGTATTTCCTTATAGGCTTTTACTATGCACATAGTGTTGCTATTTAACTAAAATCACACAACCTACTGAAATTTGCATTTTGATTTCCCCACATTTCATAATAATATAACTTTTCTTTTCTCACAAAAGTACTTTATAGGCATGATTTTAATGTTTTCAGAATATTGTATGGATTTGCCATAATTTACTAAACTGTTGCCTTATTGTTGTATTTTACACTTGTTTCCAATTTTTCACATTTATAAATAATGATGCAATTTGTATCTTTACACAGTTGCTTTATTTTCACTTTAACTTATTTCTGTTGATATCCTAAAAGGGCAATTACATGGTCAAAGCAAGTTTGGGATAAATTTCAGGTCTCAAATAAATGTTGCTGAATAGATTTTCTGAATATAACTATTAAAATGAATCCAATCAGAATTTTTTAATTAAGGAAAAATAAAAACACCTTTAGAAAAATCAAAACTAAAAAATTTGTAGTCTTTGAGCACACACTAAAAGAAGTACTAAAGCATTTCCTAAGAGAGAAGGAGAGTTATCTCAGACGGAAACATGGAAATGTAAGAAGATATAAAGAGAAATGGAAACTATGCAGGTAAGTCTAAATGAATATTGACTTTGAATTTGAAATTTGAAATTCATGAGAACAAATACATAAAACAACACACAAAATTGGGAGCGAGGTAATGGAATTGAAATTGGCAAAGTTATGGCATTACCTGGGAAGTGATCTAAGTACCTATCTCTATAAGACTCTAATAAATCAAAGATATTTGTTGTAATCACTGTGTAACTGTTAGAAGAAAATAAAAGATATTAAAACTAACAAAGTTGTAATTTCCAGAAGGAACTGGGGAATAATCTTAAAAAGCTTTATTCAAAAAATTGCAAGAAAGTCATATAAAGGATGTAGAACTGGTATGACAAATAATAGATAATAAAAGCCCCCAATATACCAGGAATTATATTAAGTGTAAATGGACAAATATATCAGTTATAAAACAAAATCTCTCAATCTGAACAAATAAACACCTTCACATGAGAACACAACTGAAAGTCTAAATATTAATAAAAAGTAACATGGCTTAATTATATAAAACAGACTTTAAGGCAAAAGTCATTCTTGGAGATAAAGGAACATTTCATAATGATTAAGATCAACCAGCAGAAAGATTTAATAATTTTCAGTTTGTATGCACCGAGTAGTACAGCATCAAAATAGCCAATGCAAAGATTGTAGATTTAAAGGAATAAATTCACAACCATATTGGCTGATTCTAACACATTCTCTATAACAAACAAACAAAAACAAATCATAAAAGGTAATATAAGATTTGAACACGATTTACCACCTGTACACCCAATTTCAGAATTCATATTATTTTTAGGAGTACATTGAATATTTATCAAAATTGACCATATGCTGAGCCATAAATCAAATCTTAACAGAATTCCATGTATTAAAATTACACAGTGGAATAAAGGTAGAAATCAATGATAAAGTTTATTAGAAAGCCAACAAATGTTTGGGAATCAAACAGTATATGTCTAAGTAATCCATGGGCAAAATTAAATCATAATGGAAATTTAAAATTATTTTATTAAATGAAATGAAAATATGTACACTACAACGTGCAGGAGGTAGTTAAAGCCATGCTAAAAGGGATATGTTCATATGTCAGAAAAGAAGATAAACTGAAAATTAATCATCTGTTGATTTTCTTGATAGAACCTATAATAGGAAGTTAAAATTATTAAGTTAGAAAGAAAGAGGAAAGGAGGTAATAATTACAATAGTAGAAATTAGTCAAATATGGAACAAATGTACAATACAAAAAATTACAAATCTGAAAGTTAATTCTTTGAAAAACTATACTCTTACTAAGTATGATTAAGAGAAAGAGAGAAGACATATATCGCCAATCGCAGGAATGCAAAAGAGGAATTACCACATATCCTACATACAGTTACAAAAAATAATGAAAGGATATCATGAACAACTTTATTTCAGTACATTTTGAAATTTAGGTAAACTGAGGAATTTTCTAGAAAAATACAACTTACCAAAATGGAAACAGGGAGAAATTTTCTAAAATCTAAATAGTTCTCTGTAGATTAAATAAATTGAATTTGTAATTACAAATATTCCCAGAAAGCAATCTCCAGGCATGCTGGTCATTTCTTCCAGACATTTAAAGAATAAATAACACCAAATTTGTACAAACTTCTCCAGAAAATGGCAAAATAAAATAGAGAACATGTGTCATCTTTTTTTATGAGGCCAGTATTAACTTGAAGTCAAATCATGACACAAACATTTATAAGAAGGGAAAATTATAGGCCAGTTCCAAGGATAGACATACAAAAATTATAAATACATCTTAGCAAAATGAACCCAACACTATCTAAAAAGATAGTACCTCCTTTTGAATTTGGGTCCATTCCTGAAATGTAGTATTTAACCTTAGAAAACTAATCTTTATTTTACCACATTAACAGAATAATAGGAAAAAATGGTATGATGCTTTCATTAGGTGCAGAACCAATAGCGATAAAATCCATTACCCATTTCTGATAAGGTTCAGTGAACAAGAAATAGAAACAAAACGAAAACCTCCCTAAGCTGATAATGAACAAAAAATCCAAGTACAAAAAATTGTACCTGATGGTATAATATACTAGGCATCTCCCCAGATATTAGAAATAGCACAAAACTTGTTATTATCATTCCTATTCATTATTGTACTGGTTGTCCTAGCCACTGCAATAAGGCGAGAAAAATAAATGAAAAGTACAAAGACTAAAAAGGAACAAATAATTTCCAGATTACATTGATTGTGAAGTAGAAAAATCTAAAGGAATTTACAAATAACCTATTGCATTGATAAAATTTAACAAGGTCACTGGATAAAGGTTAATGTATAAAAATCAACGTTATTTCAATCTATCAACAACAAATAAATAAATAATGACATTTTTAAAAAGATACCAATTATAAGTGCCCAAAATATCAAATATCTCAGAAGAAATCTAACAAAAAATGGGCATGACCTCAACATTAACCCCTATAAACACTATTGAGATAAAGAAAACATGAATAGAGTGATATTTCATTGTCACAGGCTGAATTGTGGTACCCTCTAAAATTTATATGTTGAAGTCCTAACCCCCACTCTACCTCAGAATGTGACTCTATTTGGAGATAGAGATTGTAAAGAGGAGTTTAAGTTAAAATGAGGTCCTTAGGGTGGGCCCTAATCCAATATGACTAATGTCCTTTTAAGAGAGTAAATTTGAACACAGCAGGGCACAGATGAAAGGCGATGGTAAGACACAGAGAGAACACTACCATCTACAACCCAGGAAAGATGTCTGGGAATAAATCAACCCTGCTGAATCCTTGACCTTGAACTTTTAACCTTTGGACTATGAGAAAATCAATTTCTGTTGTTTATGCCTTCCACTCTGTGATACTTTGTTATGGTAGCCTTAACAAGCCAATACATCCATATTTGTAGATTGGAACACTCAGTATTGCAAAGATGTCATTTATTCCCCATTTAATTTGTAGATTTGATGAATCTGGTATTTCAGTCTAAATATATTTCTCTACTCTTCTACCCAAGCTATCCTGTTATTTCTCTTTGTGGTACTTGGCAAAATATCTTTTTATTGAAGTAGCAGGGGTTGCCACACACTGACTCAAACACCAAACACTTATTTCTCGCAGCTCTAGAGGCTCAGAAATCCATTTGGCTCCTGGTGAGAGCTCTTTTCCTGGCTTGTAGATGACTGCCCACTCACTATGTCCTCACTTAGCAGAGATACAGAGCTGCTCTGAGGTTTCTTCTTACAAGGGCACTAATTCTACTGGAGTAGGACTCCACCCATATGACCTCATTTAACTTTACTTCTTTACTCCAAATTCAGTCACACTGAGGGTTAGGCTTCAAGATATACATTTTGGATAGACACAGTTCAGTCCATAGCAGTACCTTTTCTCCAATCCAGCTTATGCCTCTGACCCACATCTTTGTGAAGGGGTCAAGCCCTCTGCCAAGTCCATGCCTGTAGCTCTTCCTCTAAAAAGTTGAGAAAGCCAATGCAAGTTCCTTCAAATCATCCAACCTCATGGTTTTGGTTACATTTGTTGTTTCTGAGTTATAAGTAACATGAATATGTTCACCTAGGGATTTGACAGTTCCAGGGGGAATGAGTGGTTGGCCCCTCGAGGATTCAATTATGTGAAGAGCCGGGGAGCTTCTGGAGAAGAACCCATAAAATGGGAAACAAGAGTGCAGATGCGTAAGGCTGAATCACTCAAGGACACAGTTCAGGGTGGGTGGGCAGGGAGAAGGGGATTCTGGCTGGGCAGCATTCCTCTGTATTTGGTGTTGGGTCTGTATAAAGAGAGAACTAAACCTGAAGGAGGGGATTTACCCAGTTTCTAAAAACACCAGGAGCAAAGGGGAACTTGGCTCATGGTACGTGTCTTGAGAGAGAGGAGGACGGACATGGCATGGTGCCAGTTCCTTGTTTGTACTCAGGGTCTACTGGGGAACACAGTGGGCCACAGAACCAACCAGCTGGATCTGCTCCCCGAGAGATAACTTCACATCTGTCCTGGTACCCTCAGCAGGGGCCAGCACAGGACCTGGCCCAGCAAAGACCCTGAGGAAATCAGGGTCCCAGTTCATGTGAGCTGAGATGCCTCCTGGGCACCTAGGAGCAGCTAGGGCAGAGGCTAGAAACCTCTCCCATCTGCCTGTGACCCCATTTATGTCCCTAGGCTGCTGTGGGGACCCAGGGTAGGGTGAGGGGGAGCACAAGTATACCACAGCCATTCTCTTTTCTGCACTATTTTGGCCTAGATAGATAGCCCCTGTGATAACAGTGTTGCCATAGTGATTAAATAAGGAATAGCTCTTTCTGGAACATTTTCCTCTTTTTATTTTCTTTTAGCAGAGTTGGTGAGATTAAGCTGCTCACAGAAGGGCATCAATTAATGCAAAATAAATGTGGGATTCTGGAGCTCCTCTGTGATGGTGGCAGTGACAGAGGACAATACTCCAAGAGGGATTGGCATAATCCAGTTTATGTAAGCAAGCGCTTTCTCCCCATTTCCCAGGGACTGCCAGCCAGGCCCCCAGGGAAGCCAGGATGGTGATGGGCTCTTCTTGTTGTCTTAAGGGATTATGTTGAACAGATTCAGAGACACTATTCTCTGGACCATTACTGCACTCCATCCTCCCACCCCTTCCCCTCCAGCAGCCCTCACTTTGTTTCTTATAATTAAGAGTCTCTTATGATTTGTCTCCCTCTCTGGTTTCATCTTGTTTCATTTCTTCCCCTATAATCCTCTGCCTTGTTTCTTAAACTCCACATATCAACGATATCATGTGATAATTGTCTTTCTCTAACTGACTTATTTCACTTAGGATAATACCCTCTAGTTCCACCCATGTCATTGCAAATGGCAAGAGTTCATTTTTTGATGGCTGAGTAATATTCCTGTGTGTGTGTGTGTGTGTGTGTGTGTGTGTGTGTGTGTATGTGTGTGTGTACCACATCATCTTTATCCATTCATCTGTCAATGGACATCTGGGCTCCTTCTATAGTTTGACTATTGTGGACTATTGTGAACTTGCTATTGGCAAGTTCAAATTTAGAAATTTAGTTTTATTAAAGGCCTCACATGGGCTAACTTTGTCTTAAGAATGGGATGTGGGTATTAAGGAGGGCACGTATTGCATGGAGCACTGGGTGTGGTGCATAAACAATGAATCTTGTAACACTGAAAAAATAAAATTAAATGTAAAAACAAGAATAGATGTAGCTATGAAGGGTGTTGGTGGACATGTTTTCAAAGTGTGGCCACAAGAAGACTATGTGTGATTATGGGGACGGGGTGCAGTAATGGTACAGAGAAGGAAGCCGGTATCTGATAACTGTAGAGGAGAGGCCCCTTCCAACACGCCTTCCGGAAGATGGTGCAGAAATCCTGAACACACAGGAGTGATGGTGGGAGATAGACACCATAAAACCACTGAGTGTGGACAGCTGGAGAGAAACTCCACATGCATTTTAATTTCTTGTGAAATCCACACACTGGCTTATGGCAAAGGGCTAGTTACCTATTGGACTCAGTGTTGGCTCCAGAAGTGGTCGAATTTGGGTCATGGAGAAGAAATGATCAACGGGGCTGAGCAGCAAACAGGCCAACGGACTGGTTATTTGTAGGGAGTCTGCAGAGACGGGGAGTCAAAAATCAAAGATAGTTCTGAGTTTTAGGGCTCTGTGGTCAGCGAACAGTGGGTTGCTTCACAGAGGTGTAGAGGTCCAGAGGATGGACAAATGCGGGTCAGAGGGTGTGTCAGTTGTGAACACACATGTTTGCCGTGGCCACAGGACGGCATGAAAGGGGTATGTGGCAAGCAGGTGAAGGAGCGTCAGGCCTGGGTTTGGATTGGAAACCTCCTCAGGGCTGAAGCAGGGCAGGAAATCAAAAGGACAGTTCATTGAAGAAAACAGGTGAGAGCAGAAAAGGCATTTTGGAGGATCTCAGAGTATAAATACTCAGAATGCACTTGGGATCCAGGCAGGTCTGGGTATGACTGTGGCTCTGTCATTAGCTCAGTGTCCTGGGACAAGTACTTCAGCACGGAGATCCTCCGTTTCCAGGCGAAATCAAACAAGGCAGGAAAATCACTTAGAATTTGGTGCAAAGAAACACAACAGTGTTAGCTGTCATTCTTAGGGGGCCAAAGAGGGAAGAGGAAAAACTATGGAGACCGATAGATCAGGAAAGCATAGTGTCAGCTACATTGACAGAATAACTTCTGTGATTTGAAAAAAGAAAAGAAAAGGAAAAGGCAGTAACCTTCAGAGTTTTCACAGGAATGGGTTGTGACCTACAGCTCCATCCTGGAAAGGGACGTGAACTTGAACAAGATCTCTCTAAAGGCTTGTTTCCCTCCTTGTAATAACGGAAGTGCTGGGCTGTTACTATGACACTGGTAATCAGCAGAAGAGGGAATAATCCAGAATTTCCAGCCAACACATTTCCATCGGGTACCTGGAGACGGACAGTCCCAGCACCCCTTGGAGCTTCAGATGGTCCCACCGATTCTTCAGTCCCCTGGTCTGCAATGGTGGCCGGGGAGAGCTGGATCCCCCAACCCAGCTCGGCTGCTGGTGCCTGCAGGAGTACCTGGATGTCATACCAGTGGCTGGGCACAGCCACAAATTTAAGAATCCTGTGGACCTTCATTCCACTTTAAATACATTATTCAAATTAAGAAGGGAAAAAAAAAAAACCCTCATCTCTTCATAGCAGCCTTATACCCATTGGGTATTAGTTTTATGGTTTGCGCAGCTGTTGGGTTCAAATCTCCCAAATGTTTTGGCTCCTGTACCAAGGTCTGTACCAGGGCAGTGGTGTCCTATCCTATCAAGTTCAAGCCAAAGATTCCGCTGGGGAATGGACCAGGCAACTTCTGGGACTCTTTCAATCCGTGTTAGGGACAGTTTTCAGAGCTGGAGGCCAGGAAGATAACCCCGGAAGCACAGAATGAAATCAGATTTTAATTGAATGGTTGCAATGTACTAGTAAGGCTAGTTAAGCATATAATTAATTGTTGTAACTATAGCAACAGGATGAGCTGGAATGATTAAGGCGGCACCAGGGGTTCAATGAGAGACTCTTAAAAAGACAAGTGGTGGAGATTGCAGAAAATAATTCATTCTCCTCCAGTGGTTCTCCAGAGGGCCTCACTCTCTTTAGCAACCCAAAATAAATCTATTTAATAATATTTTCTTAGATTCACGCAGCTTTTCATATCCCAAAGGGCCCCGAGGTGCTTCATAAGCCATGAACATAAATATAGATTTGGAATAATGTATGGAGCCAGATTTTCTTAGCGCTTAAACAACTCTCTGGTGGTTTGTTCTGCCCCTTTGGAAGCCCCATTATCTTCAGGATACCTGGGAGCAGTAAGTTACTAAGTGGCATCCCCATAGGCCCAGGGCCTGAAGCTTCAGCAGAGCGTAAACTCAGGTAGGCGGAGGGGCGGCGGGAAGGGGTGGTTCCAGAAACAATACTCTTATTTATTCATACCCTACCTCATTCCAAAAAGGCTTCGGGGAGGCTTACAAAATACACAGAGCACATCAGGGTAAAATAAACACACGAGGCCATCCGAAGCAGGGGCAGATAATAGAAGGAAACAAGCAGATCTTTAGAAATGTTTGTACAGGAAATGCTTCCAAGAGTCTCCTACGGAAGTGGGCAAAATTGCCTCCATTCCTTTTACTGGCCAAAACAAGTAGGAAAACAGAATCCAGGGCAGGAAATAGACACTTGGGGATAAGGCCTCATGGAGATGTTCACCTTATCCTTTGGACTCTACTCTTTGGAGTAGGGACTCTCTGTGCTGGAAGGAAGTGCAAGGGGGGCCTGGAAAGGTGTACTTCTATCAAAGGAACCACTTCTTCCCCCACCCCACTGACAACTCTTGACTGGCGATCTAACTTTGTTCCAGGCATCCACCCTTAGAGGGAAGAATAATTCAGCTTTTGATGCTTCCTGGCATTCTGGCTTGATCTGTAGTGAAAATTTGGTTATCAAAGCAGAGGTGGCAAGTTGGTGGCCCATAGAGCAGATATAACCCACGTTGTCTTGCCTGTTGAGGAGCTTGGCTTTCAAATCTGGACTTTGAACTTCTCCTGAGGAATTGGAAGGTCTGCACTGTAGGTTCTCCATTGCACTGTTGCTAACCTCCTTGCAGGGGACAGAATTCCTCAGTGCACAGCAGTCCCCACTGTGCACCATGACATACAGCTTATGTCATAAGCTTACGTCATAGAACATCTCTATTATAATTTACCTTCCTAGTTTCTATAGGCAATTAAGTGTTAAATCTCTGATCTAGAGTCTTGTTCCCTAAATGCTCCTACTGTTTATCATTGTGGAATCTAGAAGAAGAATGAGACAGACAAAGGGTTTAGCCTTGGCTATTTCCTGCCACTGCTCTTGAAGTGTTTTCCATTGGGACATCTCAGTGAGGGCTGTCGCTTCACCTGTGCCTCTCAGGTAGGTTGGATAACCCCCATGCCTTCTGTGGTTATCTAAACCTCACTCACCCTCTGGACTTAGCTCAGAACTCCTCCCTGAAGCTTTCTCCATGTCTTCTAGTTCATTGATTCTCTCGTGCAGACTTTTCATGGGGGTGGGAATTGTTTTCTAAAGCATCAAGCTTCCTAGTGTACTTTCTTCGAAGTGATCTGCCGGTGAATGTGTCTCTGTCTTGCAGCTTCGCCTCCCTCCCTGTCCACAGCCGCCTTCTCCGACTTTACAGGAGAAAGGCCACCCTCTACCCATCTTCAGTCCTGTAGCGCTGCATGGATTCAGGATGTGCAAGGAGGTGCTCTGAGGCATGGAGCCAGGTGAACTTTGAACCCTGGCAATGGGAAAACAAATGTCTAGGTAACACATCCTTGCTTTCAGACTTACAGAAGATCTCACTGGGCAGAGAGCTGATAGATCATTCAAATAGTTTTTGAGGATGGATTAGGAGGAGATCTTTGGCATCTGTCTCAGATGGCATTCTTAAAAATAAGCTACATTGCTATTGTAGTATTCCTTTTGTTCCTGTCCATTTATGTAAATGATGTTTATTCAGTATATACATTTATCAAAGTAAAAAATAGAAATATGACTGATGTCATATCCTATCTTATTGTAGGACTATGTAATGATCACCCACAGGTATATGAACAAATTGAAAAAATCTCATGTATCTCATTAAATATACATATCCAATAAAATTTTATGAGGAATATTGTTCTATCAATTATATACTCTCAATAACTGTAATGATGAACCAACCCAGAAGAAATAAAATGCTGTCAGGTTAGTGGAAAACAAATACATGTCAAGGAGAAAAAGTGATATAAAATTTCCATCTGTTAAAGATATTTGTATATTTTTTTTTTTTTGGAACTTGTTTGTATTTTGAAAATGGCTATTAGAAGTAGTCAATCACCATGGTACTTAGATTTCATTGGATACACTTAAAATGAAGATACAGTTTTATTTTGTAAAGTCAATATTTATAATATAGTGAAATAAGTATTCTTTGTAACTCTTCAGGCTTTTAATGACACATCTTAGAAGTCAAATTAGCAATGTGCCATTGAATATGTAGTTTTCCAGAGTTCTTTGCAGAGAATTTCCGAACAAAAATATTAAAAGACCATCATTTTAGTAATTATTGTTTCTTCCAGTAATTGGATTTTTCATCCTAGTATTATGCACCTTGTGTCTTTGATTTATTAATTTATGGTTTTATCTCTGGCCTCCACAGTTATTAAGAGCCATAGAATTCTGTGAATCACCAGTTAACCATTGTTTATCAAGCATTTGCTCTATGTGTTAAAATAGTAGAATATACAAAAATACAGCACATAATTTTTCCCACTGAAGAACATACATTTTACTTACAAGTAAAGATGACAAGAACAAAGTGTCAGTAAAAACAATATTTAAAAGATAGGTTGATATCATGTTGGGAGGCCATTTCTCCAATACTTCAATAAGTCAAAGCATAACCAAAAATGCAAACCAACAAAAGACCCTTAGTAAATTAAAAAGAAAAAAATATTCTGACCAGATCAGGCTGAAAATGTTGTATAGATGAAAACCCATAGGAGTAAACCAACAGCAAAAGTCAAGACTTTACTCAGAGCTTGTTTACTCATACTTTTAAAAACAATACTAATGAGTTGATCCTTGTGGTCAGAATCAAAGACAGTATCGGGAGTGGAGAATCATAAAGGCAACAAGAAATTAACACCGACTCTCTGTAGGGAGTTTGAAGTGTCTTCTGAAGGGTTGTGGAGGAGATGAAGAGAGAAAGAAGTTGAAAGGCACAGCATTTGGGGCTGCGTGACGTAAGGTTATCTGCCACATTAGCATTGCTTAGAGCAGAGCAAAATAATTAGAGTTAGCATTCATCAAAATACATTCACACGATTTTGTGTGCTCTGCTTACTAAGACAGGAAAGTATGAGATGATTCTAGAAAGACTTCCCTCATAATGTCTTACAAATTGAAATTAAAATTGAGATTAAAGATATAGATCCAACTAGAAAATTCTAGTAAAGGAACTCCTCATTCTCACAGGATCAGAAGGCTCATTTCCTCTGTAATTCCAAGGTAAACAATGTGGTTTGGGGTAATGGTTTTCCAGAACCACGGACTACATGGCCCAGGTCAACAGAGCATTCAGCTCTCAGGTGAGCCGAAATGAATTGGTTCCATGCTGTCTTGCAAGGTGGCTGGAAAGCCTGCTTTGAAAGCACCTGACTCATAATACACAAGGGCTAAATAAACAAACTGGGCTTGTTCTTGGCTGAACGTGTAGGCTGTAGAGACCGAATCCGAATCCTCATCAAGTGGCCCACATGTAAGTTTCTAAACTCAAGAGCACGTCTGCGGGAAGATTGTGGTTTGATTTTTCTGAGAGATGAGTTCACTGCCCTTCTTGAGCAACTGTCTAGGGGCGGTCAGGTCATTTTGTGCAAGTGTCAAGGCTGAAGGGATTTTCCAGAGAGGCTAGCAAGTATGGAGATAAGCCTCTCTGCAATTAAAAGGAAAGTGACATGGGCTTGGAAAAAATGCAACATACAAATAAAGCCAGGAAAAATCACAGGGGATTGTAAACACTTGGACATCTTGATGTGTAGCCTTTATTAGTCTGGTTTTTCTTCTTCATCTGTATAGTATCTCCATGTTATTTTGTGTATGCATGTTCTGGGGGCAGGGGAGGGAGAGGGTTTAGAATGGGTATCATAACTTTCTTTTATCTATTTAGCAATGCATTACGGACATTCTTGCTATTCAATATCCTTCTGTATCAAGGTTTTCGATGGTTATATAGCATGTAATTTATAGCATGTAATTATAGCAATGTAATTATGTATCAGAACTTGTTTAACCAATCCCCTTTCATTAAACACTTGGTTGTTGGGTTTTGTTGTTGTTGTTGTTGTTTGTTTGTTTTAGAGAGAGCGCCTGGGTGGGGGGGGAGAGGGAGAGAGAATCCCAAGCAGACTCCCCACTGAGCAAAGAGCTAGAGGCCAGCTCGTATCAGGACCCTGAGGTGATGATAATGGTCTGAGCCAGAATCCAGAGTCCACTGTTTAACCGACTGAGCCACTCAGGTGCTCTTTGGTTGGTTTCTTTTTAATTGTTTTCATGTTATTGCTGTGACAAACAACTCAGAGGTAAAGGATTTGTGGTAACGAATGTGGGAGTTTGATTCTCGCTCCTGCTTAGGTTTTTCCAGACACTTGCAGTGGGAAGGCTGCCTTCAATCGTTTGTGGCTTGGAATTTCTTATTCTGGTGATCCCCGAAGGATGGCCGGCCCCACCCCATCTCTTTTGTTAGGGTTAGAGGAAAAGAGAACTTGCGGGGATTTAAGAAATGAGACTGGACATAGGAGAGCACAATGGAGACCAAGCAGATGCATGCTGCTGATGTGTGGTGAGGGCACACGGTTTACAGAATGAAACCATGAAGGGAGCTCTGAGGAAGGTGCTGTCAAAAGGAGAATTTGCCCAGAGAAAGATGTATTTAAAAGCCGTTTTTAAAATTCTAAAAAACCATAAAAATAAAAGCTACCATCATTACATTTCAAAAAAAAAAAAGAAAGAAAGAAAGAAAAAAAAGAAAAAGAAATGAGACTGGAGAGAGCCCCAGTTCTTTCTAAGGAACTGAACTGGTAGCTGCTTTGTGTGAGTTCAAAAGTCACGTCATCTAGGAGGTCAAGACCTTTAAACAGGGTGGTTTGACAATCCTAGAGGTAAAGGCTGAAATAAGAAAAAAGAATGATGAAATTGGAAACAAGAGATAAAGAAATTGGATGCTAGGCTTCCAGTGGGGGTTCTTCACTCCGTGCTGGAAAACGATGCCCAAGAGGCTCCCCGTATAAATGCCAAAGGAGGACTGACTTCATGTTCTTGAGCGGGAATATCCCAGAACCAATGGCGAGTGTTAGGGGAGGAGGCTACAGTAGAAGAAGATGGCGAAGCCTTGCGATGTTGTGACATTGGTCACAGGGGAGTTCCTTTGATTTCTAATCACCAGAGACACTTCCCCAGTGTTAAGTATGAATGATTCTCAGAGGTAGGGCAGAAGGGCGACTGGTGAATCTTCAGTGGTACCATCAAACCTTGCAACAGATAAAACACATTATGCTACTATGCTTGGGAAGAGATGGTTGGTTTCCAACTTCATTTTTTTTTTTTTTTGAAGATTTTATTTATTGAATTTTCAGAGAGAGCACAAATGGGGAGTGGTAGGCAGAGGGAGAGGTAGAAGCAGGCTCCCTGCTGAGCAGGAACCCCCCCCCCCCCCGCACTGCCACCACCCTGCACCCAGGGGAACCCCTGGGCCCAGTGCGGGACTTGATCCTGAGAACTTGGGATCATGACCTGAGCTGAAGGCAGAAGCTTAACCGACTGAGCCACCCAAGCTCCCCTCCAACTTCATTTATATACATGCTGCAAGAACACGCCCCGCCCTCTAGAAGAGGAACTGTAGCTGATCTGTGAGCGGAAGGCCAGACTTCTTGGGAAAATGTGTGCCCCACGCTAGTCCAAGCAGTAGTAGCAGGCTGCTAACTGTTTGACACTGACCCCCAAACACAAATAGGGATTTGAAGCATTTGCTCCTTTCCATGGTGTGAATACTTTCACTGTGGTCAGTTTCACACAACCAACCTGATGTGATGTTGTGGATATGGACTTGGGGAAATTTGCACGTAATTGACTTTCAGTCTCTGGTGTGAGTTCTCGCTAGTTCACAGTAAGGAGTGGGTGAGGAGAAACATGCCTTTGCCACCAGTGCCTGACCACATCTCCCTGCTGCCACTTCAGCACCCCGCCAGCCACACCTGACCATTCTTATTCCAGACCCTTTTCCAGAGATGTCCACTATTACCTCATTTCTCAAGCTCGGCATTAGCAGAGAGCCCTAATTTTAGTTCCGCATGGCTTCCAGAATGCAAGGGACTTTCCTAGTCTCCAGGGAACCTGGCCAGCACAGAAAGCTGTGTTGTAACACCCTCTCGCTCCTCCTCATCATCTCCCCTTGTCTAAAAGGGAAATTGAAACTTTGTGTCCCTTCAAAGCCGCATCTCCTTTCTGCAAGACCATTTGCAGCTGAACCCACCTGCTTCTATTGCCAAGTTATTTTAAGGTCATGCACCCCTAGCTTCTGCTCTTTCGATGCTTTTAGTCTGTCTCCATGATTAATTATCTGCCTGATTATTCTCCAAGGGCCAGCTGTCTTTTTGCATATCTCCTCTATCTCTTCCAGGATAAAATTAAAACACCACCTCCCCTAGAGCTCTCCTAGCACTGTGGAGCTACCTTGCCCCTTGAATGTGGAACATGAGATTTTGATTATTTGCCCATAAGCCACTTTCTATTCCAAAGCTGTGAGTTCCTAGAAGACAGAGCTCAATCACCTCTATCTTTAGCCCTTAGCCAGAGTCTGGCATGTGGTTAGCCATCCACAGTTGTCAAAGTCTTAAGTAAATCAATGGTTCAAAATGGTTTAAATAATCGGAGTACCCATTATTGACAACAAAACAAAACAAAACAACAACAACAACAAAACCCCACAAAAAACAGAAGAGGTCAGAAGTGGAGCAGTTCTAGGGATGGGTTCATTTAGCATCTCAACAATATTCTCAAGGAGACAGATTTGTTCTGTCTTCCTTCTCTGCCGTCTTCTGCCTGTTGATTTTTGTGAAAAGGTAGCAAAAGAGCACCTGTGTGGCTCAGTGGGTTAAAGCCTCTGCCTTGGGCTCAGGTCATGGTCTCAGGGTCCTGATCCAGTCTCGAGTCTGGCTCTCTGCCCAGCAGGGAGCCTGCTTCCCCCTCCTCTCTCTCAGCCTGCCTCTCTGCCTACTTGTGATCTCTCTCTGTCAAATAGATAAAATCTTTTAAAAAAGAGAGAAAGAGCTATGTAAGGAAGCACAAAGTTTGCAGCAACTCCACATATCACATCCATACATCTACCAATGTCCAAACATTAGAAGAGACTCTCTGTCTTGTATTGCAAAGGAAATTTCCCCAGAAACCTTTTCCTTTGCACCTTGAGCAAATTTCCCTCCATGTGGTAAGGGAATGGAAATATAATGGTTGACTTAGACTAATTAAAAAGTTCTCCTGAAGTTCCTGGCCCTCCAGGGGACAATACCAGGGTTCTAGAAGTGGGATGGGGACAGCCATCTGATACACAACCAACAGTTGCCACACACACAGTCAAGAGAGGTAGGTATTGGGCTACTACCGTCCACGTGACCAAGCTGTGTGCATCTCACTATATGAATATGGCTGAACAGTAGAAACTCCCTTGTTGGGGCGCCTGGGTGCCTCAGTGGCTTAAAGCCTCTGCCTTCGGCTCAGGTCATGATCCCCGGGTCCTGGGATCGAGCCGCATTAGGCTTTCTGCTCAGCAGGGAGCCTGCTTTCCCCCTTTCTCTGCCTGCCTCTGCCTACTTGTGATCTCTGTCAAATAAATAAATAAAATCTTTAAAAAAAAAAAGAAACTCCCTTGTAATTCATGACACCAATTAATTATAAGAGGAAAAAATAAATAACCATCTTAACAGATTCAGAAAAGGCTGTGCTAAAATGTAACACTTATTCATAATTTTTTAAAAGGATTTAGTAGATTTGATAAGAGAAACATGCAAAAACCTAGAGCAAACATGTTTAGGGGCGCCTGGGTGGCTCAGTGGGTTAAGCCTCTGCCTTTGGCTCAGGTCATGATGTCAGGGTCCCGGGACCAAGCCCCACACTGGGCTCTCTGCTCAGCAGGGAGCCGGCTTCTCCCTCTCTCTGCCTGCCTCTCTGCCTACTTGTGATCTCTCTTTCTCTCTGTCAAATAAATAAATAAATAAATAAAATCTTAAAAACAAACAAAAAAACCCACGTGTTTAATAATGAAACCTATGGATATCAGTAAATCATTGTTTCTATGCAAAATTGTTCTATAGATCCTAGCTGAGTATAAGAAAAGAAATAAATTGTGTGAATTAGAAAGAAAAAACTCCCAAAGATATTATAACTTATTATTATCAAAATAGCACATTATATGAAAATTGACAAGCTGATTCTAAAACATAGAAGAGAAAAAGGGCCAACAGATAATAGTTCTTTTTGAAGGCAGTTTTGAAGAGAACTAGGGCAGAGAGGTCATGTTTGACCAGAAATTAAGATTTATGTTGAAACTACAGTAATTTGGCCGGTGTGATATTGGCACAGGGCCAGATACACATACCCACTGAAACAATGCAATTACCCCAGAAATAATGAAGGCTCATGCAGAAAGTTGCTGTACAAGAAGGTTGACTTGCAGATCACTATCAAAAGAATGGTCTCCTTAACAAGTGGTTTTTAATAATTTATTAAGGAAAAGAAATAAAATGTACCTTTAGCTCACACCATATACAAAAATGAACCTAAGGAAAATAAAGACATAAGATAGGAAAATAAAAACTTCTATCCTTTTGTAAAAACACGAACAAAAATGCCTTTGTGGTCTCTGGTAGGGAAGGAATTTTTTTCCCCCAAAGATACAAAGAGAACAGATAGATGATGGGTAAATTCAAGTTTTGACTGAAATTTTTAAAAAGTTTAAAATGTGTGTCTCAAACACAGTAGAGAAAAAAGTGGGGGGGGGGCGTAGAGAAAACCATAGGGATAAGACATAAAGACATTTGCAATATGCAGATGCACGTTGTATAAAGAACATTTAAAATGGATGATAAGGGGCGCTTGGGTAGCTCAGTGGGTTAAGCCTCTGCCTTCGGCTCAAGTCATGATCTCAGGGTCCTGGCATAAAGCCCCCAGTTGGGCTCTCTGCTCAGCATTGAGCCTGCTCACATACCCCACCCCTGCCGCCGACCCCGCCTGCCTCTCTGCCTACTTGTAATCTTTGTCAAATAAATAAATACAATCTTAAAAATAAAATAAAATAAAATGGATGATAAGAAGACAAGTAATTCTGGATTGCCTGGGTGGCACAGTTGGTTAAGCCTCCAACTCTTGGCTTTAGTTCAGGTCGTGATCTCATGGTTGTGAGATCGAGCCCCCATATTGAGCTCCATGCTCAGCGTGGAGTCTGCTTGAGATTCTCTTTCTGTCTCCTGCTGCCCCTCCCGCTTGTGCTCTCTCTCTAAAATAAATAAATAAATAAATCTTAAAAAGAAAGAAAGAAAGAAAAAGACAAATCATTCCATAAGGAAACAGGTGAATGATATAAATGGGGATTTGTAGAAGAAGATACCCAAATAGCCCACAAAGACATAAAAAACACTCAACAACATAAGAGGATGGTAAATTAAACCAAAGGATACTTGTGCAGCAGAAGCCTATATCCAGCGGTGACAATAATGAACAGGAGTGCTCTACATCAACATGGATAATTCTTATAAGCTGTGGACTGAAGAGTTTCAGGAGAATACACTGAACAAAGTCATCGATATAGTTTTTATGTAATGTTTAGTTGTGCAACAATGATATTTCTATCGCTTAGGTACACAGACCAAAGTTTAAGGATGTGTATAGATGTGGAAGATATGATGGGCATGCCCAGGGGGAATGGGATGGGGAGAACAGACTGTTTCAAGTTCAACTTTTGGAGCTGGGAGATGGATACCCTTGCATTTGTTACATTATTTTTTCCATAGTTTTATATGTCAGAAATGTTTCCCAGTAGATTTTTCCAAAATCAAAAGAAAGAGGCAGCTCTCTCTTAAGGAGCACTGGCAAGTTGATGGCTATCCTTTCTGTCTTGTGTACCATCTGGAAGCACAGAACGTATCTTCCCAAGACCTGAGAAGAAAGTACCATTCTAATGTTCTGTGTTACATGCAGTATCACTGACAGATCTGAAGGAAGGTTGATCTCAACATTCAGAGATTAATTTGAGCCACGTGCTTTAGAGCGTATTTTTTAAAAAAAATTACAAGTTAATCAAATGCTTCTGGAAAAATCTGAAATGCCCATCAGAGGAGGATTCTCTCTGTGTGTCACAAGTCACTGTGTTCTGCCCCAATATATTAGGGAATGCAGACCTGCTCACAGGTCATTGCCAATTGTTACCCAGTAAGTGTGGTTCCTCCCTTTATTTCTTAAGTTTTTAGGATCATCTGATGGTACTTGGTTGGGGAGCATGGGTTTGCTTGTTTTAATCCTACCTGGTCTTTGCAATCCAACTCAAATTAGTGGTCTTGGAAGAAGAGCGGTAATTAACTGGGGAGAACTAGGGGCTGCCCTTGGGAGGCCAGACCCCAGCAAGTTGCTCAAACTCTCCATGCTATTTGTGGCTTTGGGATAAGCCTGGGGCTGTGGGCAGTGAGCGCTAGATTTATCCTTTCTGATAAGAGCTGCTCAGCCATCTTGGTGGGGAGACAGCCCCCAGAGGTGTGGGCTTAAAGATGGACTGCCTTTTATTATTGGCGAGATCTGGGCTGAGTCATGTAATCTCCCCGAACCTCTGATTCCTCATCTGAAAAATAATGTGTTTTGAAACATAAATTAAGTTGTATATGACCAGGGCGCCTTGGTGGCTCAGCCGGTTAAGCATCTGCCTTCTGCTCAGGTCAGATCCCAGCTCAGCGGGGAGTCTGTTTCTCTCTCTCCTCCCGGCTTGTGCTAGCTCTCTGTCTCTTAAATAAATAAATAAAATAAATAAATAAAATAAATAAATAGATAGATAGTATCCATTGTTGTGTTCTCACCCGCTTACCTGGGTGTGCCAAACAGCCTCAGGCCTCTGCACTGTGTTTGCTTGTATGGGTTGTGTTCCTAAGGGTATCAGTTGCCTTCACTTCACCCGGAGTCACAACCTCCTGATGGATGATTTCATCACTGTGCATGACACATTTGCAGCACAGAAGGCTCCTGCTCTCTTTTTATTTCCTGGACCCGGAGAAAGATGACTCAGGCAGAAAGAAATTTCACTTTGCACATCATTAGGCTGTGCTTCTGGGCTTTGCCCAACAGAAGAGAACAATGAGTTCTTGGCTCTTCAACACTGGCATTTACCTGCACCATTCCCTATAAAAGGAGGCTGGGCTGTGCGAAATGGTTGGTCCGATGTCATAATACCTGTAGGACCAGCTTCTCCACTGTGAGTCTACGTAGTGCCTTGTAGGCAGAGGAAGGGAACTTGATTTCAATAACCAACGCATCAAACTTTCATTCTAATTATTTTTGTCTGGTGGTAGATTTCTGAGATCAAGAAACCCACTGTGTATGTACTTTCTTCTTTGAGAAAGGTAAGAACTTACATTGATGTAAAAAAGTGAATGATGTCTTTCTTCCCCATTTATATTTATATTGCAAAATTTATCATCTGGTACACAAAAATATCTTTGGGGAACTAAGGGCAAAATTCTTTATTATATTTTAGCAAGATGATCTAAGATGATGGGACTTTCTTTAGTCCTTTTTAGTGGAGGAGCTCCAATCTTATTCAAAGGAGGTCCTACTTGTCTTAAAATGTCTATGGAGTAAGGAGCTAGCTCGACAGGAAATGATGAAATAAGAAGCAGAAAGGTTGTATTAGTGATTTCTGGGTACTGGGTGGACCTAAGAGCTGCAGTCTGCTGACCCATGGGAGGGTCTGAATCCAAAGTGTCAATCTTTTTGTCCACCTGCGGCCCAGCTGCTTGAGAATGAGGACCAAGGGGCGCCTGGGTGGCTCAGTTGATTGAGCATCTGCCTTCGGCTCAAGTCATGATCCCGGAGTCCTGGGATTAAGCACCATATGGGGTTCCCTGCTCAGTGCTTCTCCCTCTTTCTCTGCCCCTCCCCCCTGCTCATGCTCTTTCTCTCTTTCTCTCAAGTAAATAAATTAAAAATCTTTAAAAAGTCTTTAAAATCTTTAAATCTTAAAAAAAAAAGAATAATGAGACTAAAATTTGTTATATGACCAATCCTCTTCTCCAAAGACTGTATGATTTTCATTTTGTCTCTCATAGATTTGCTGAAAGAAAATCCCTGAAAAATCTTAACCAAAGCAAAGTTTTATTATAATGGCAATGCTCCCTGAGTCAGCCAAGTCTGGAGTCTGATTGGAGGCTTCATCAGGCTCCCAGGGACTCCCCAACCCACCTCTTTCTGCTCCTTCACAGCTACCTCTGTCTGACTCCAAATGTGGAATGTACCTTGGACAGGGAGCTCAGCTCTGGAGGTAAGGTCATATGCCAGTCCAGAACCTGTGACCTCAGTAACCTCTGCTCCCCTGCACCTGCCCCACCCCCCCCACCTCTGGGCAGGTTTCTGAGTTTCTATAGAGCTAGAAAGCTACCACTCAAAATGACTCTGGTGACATCATCCATCTCCCATTCATTCCATGTTATGAAGCAATGAAGAATGTTGGCGTCAGTTCTTGGCCAAACCCAAGGTAGCAGGAAAAGTCACTGCGTGGCCTCCATCATCAAAAGCTTGAGTGTGGTATCCCATGTGCTTGGGAAAGAGGGAAAGAGTCAGTGGAACAGAAGATCCCATTATTTCACCTTTGATGAGGCCTCTGTAGTAAGACAATGTTGGGTGTGTGGGATGACAGGGGGCAGCCTCTGAGCGGGTGTGTATGTGTTTTAAATGTTGATCTGATTTCCTGTGCTTTTACTTTATGAATAATTTCCTGCTAAGCATGTAGGATGAAGAAAACAGTTTCTCAAAAAGTTAAATATGGAATTGCCATGTGATTCAGTACCTCTTCTCTTTGGGTCTCTTTGGTAAGACCCAGAAAAAATTGAAAGCAAGGTCTCACATCAATATTTATATCCCCATGTTCATAGTAACATTATTCATAATAGCCAATTGTAGAAACAACCCAGACGCCCATCAGTGGATGAATGGATAAACCAAATGTGGTTTATACATATAATGGAATATTATTTGGCCATAATGTGGAACAAAGTACGGATATGTGCTATTGCGTGGATGAAACTGAAAATATGCTAAGGCAAGGATATCAGACATAAAAGGTCATATCTTACACGATTCCCTTTTTATGAATTAGCCAGAACAGGACAATTTATAAAGACAGAAATTACTATTAATGGCTGCCTGCGGCTAGGAGGAAGGAGAAATTGGGAATGGCTGCTTAAGGGGTATAGTATTTCCTTCTGAGGTAATGAAAATGTTTTGGAACTAAATAGAGGTGATTGTTACACAACGCTGCAAGTATCCAAAATGCCACTGAATTTTGTATTTTAAAATAATTTATTTTATAGTAGATGAATTTGACCTCAATTTAAAAAAAAAAAAATGTCTGTGGGATTATTTCAAGAGTCCCAAGAACAGAGGTTTAAGAACAGGTCAGAAGAATGCATTTCTTAAATGCTATAAAATATACATGTTACAAATATACAGATGGAAATACAAAAGTCCCAGTATGGGGAATTTTAACATGTATTGGCCGGGTGTGGTGGTAAATTTTATGTGTCAAATTGACAGGGACCATAGGATGTCCAGATGTTTGGTCAAACGTTACTCTGGGTATTTCTGTGAGAGTGTTTTGGATGAGACTAAATTTTAAATCAGTAGATTGAGTAAAGCATATTTCCTTCCTAATGTGGGTGGGCCTCATCCAATTAGTTGAAAGTCTGAATATAACAAAAGGGCTGATTGTCCTCAGAGTTAGAGAAAATACCTGCTGGCTGGAGGGTGGCCTTGGCTTCCCTTCAGACTAGAATTTCTCCATCTACTCTCCTGGATCTCTCTCTTGAGGACTCACTATAGATCTTGGGACTTGTCAGCCTCTGTAACTGCAGAAGTCAAATCCTTATAATAAATTTCTTTATATCTGTGTATCTGTCATCTATCTGTCTATCTATCTATCCATCCATCCATCCTGTTGGTTCTCTTTCTCTGGAGAACCTTAATGCCCCAGTTTACTAGATTTCTGATACCATTATTTCTTCTCATATTTTCTTTCTGAACTTCCTTTCTGTTTACCTTTTTGTCCTTTTCACATAATGCCCTGTTGTCTACCTGACTTGACTTTGAATAGTCTTATACTTCATGGCTAACAAAATTGCCAATTTTGATTCTGATTGAATCTGATTCTGACTGAAAATGAAAATTTTATCAGAAAAATAAAGGTAATAATTCTGTTGGGTTTTTTTTTTTTTTGACTGAAAGTTAATTTTACCATGTGTGAAAATTTTACCAAAGTATGTATTTCATTGTCTTTTTTTATTCATAAGAAGAAAGGTTTTATTTAGTTCTGCCTTTTCTGGCATGCTGGTTTTGTAATGAGATGTCCGGGTTCACCTACAATAATACTGCCCATTGGTGTGTTATGGAACAGTTTATGACCCTCATTAACTTTGATGGTTATAATTAAATGAGGCTATGAAATGCATCCAGGGCCAGCCCTCTGGAGGGTTCCTGATTTCAGTTTCCATAGACACTCAAGAGATGATGAATGTAGCTAAGCCAAGGTCTGGGATACTGTAACTTTATTATCTGAAAATAAATGTCTTTCTCCAAATAAATAAATAAATAAAAGGCCAGAAGCCAATGAAAGTCAATATGAAGAGACCACTGGGGATTAGCCCAGTGACTGCCATGGCCAAAGCTTCAGAGAAGAGGTGATGTTTCATCAAGGTGTGGGCCTCATTTAGTGGGGAAGGAAGGGTAAGAGACATCTATTTAGCTCCTACAATGGGCTGTCATTGCTTCTTACAAAAGTCCTATAAAGAATGTGGCATTACCCCATTGTGGAGATGAGTAAGGTGATGCTTTTGTCCTTATAAACTCTGTGACCTAAAGCAGATGTCTCATCTATGAGGACCGAAGCTGTACATATGCCGGAGTCCTAGCTACAGGTGCGTGACGTGGAGTGTAAGCCCACCAGGAGGGCTGTCTGTTGGACAGTGAGCAAACATTGCAGGAGTGTCTCATTGAATCTGTGCCTCCCAGAGTCTTGCATCAGCATCCTATCATCTGATGTCTGATTCTAAGAAAAACAGTTCTGTTAAGTGAGAAACAAAGCCAGAGAGAGCTAAGTCATGAGCCCTCCAGAAGTCGTCTGGTGAGTCAGGAAACCTTCTCAGAAGGGGCAACTGCGTGGCACCCAGAGTGGGACTGAGGGATGGAGAAGTGGGTGCCTTGTGTTGGCTTCATGGAAGCACCACCAGACATCCCCCAGGGTTGCTCAAGAAGGAGTGGAAAGCAGCAAGTGTCTTTATTAGCTAAGGAAGTCTCTCTGGAGCATGGGCGAGGTGCTTGCCAGAGATGCTGAGGGTTCTGAGCACAGAGGTCAAGGGAAGAGCAAGTTCAGGGCCTGACTTAGTGGGTGGGGGCTGAGTCAGATATCTGTTACTACCACCGTCATGACCCTGATTTTACCTGGCACAACCTGAAAAACCCACAATAATAGGTAGAGTGTTCTTTGTGAGTTGTTCTCAACTCCATGGAAAGGAAGCACATTTGGGTCTCCATAAGTATGCTCATTAAGAACAGACAAATGGATCAATCATGTAGAATGCAATCCAAAAAGGAACCAGCAAGTACTTGCAACTTTAATATACAGCAGAGGTGGCCTTTCAAACCAGAGTGTAATGAAAGATTACATGATGAGTAGTGTTGAAATAATTTGTTATCCCAACCAAAGTAAGCAAATTAATTTGGGAAAAAGTAGTCAGTTCACTGTCTGACACCGTGAAAACAAAATCAAATGTCCAAACAATTAAAATATCACAGATGTATTAGAAGAAAAGTAGAATGTATTTCTAACCTTAAGAAGTGGGAAAGAGATTATATAAGATACAAAATGCGAAAACAAAACAGAAAAAGATGGCCACACATAATCTTGTTGAGGGCACATATCAAACCCCCAGAATCATCCCATTAAAGCCTTTTCCTGCACTTGCAAAGATGTCACCTCTCTCTCACAGACAAGATGTCACCTCTCTCTCTATGCTCATGGACATGGGAGCTGAAAGACAGCTTTGATCCAAAACCTTCTCTCACCATCTCAACTCAAAATCCTTTTATGCCCTGGTTGTGGTTCATGGACAACCACCACTGATATCCTCCATAGTGATCTTATAACTCATTTTGGAATAGACTATTATTTTGGGGCCTCGGCCAATAGCTTCACATTTTAATATCTCCGTGTGTGTGCACACTCACACACGTGCATGTCTCTGTGTGTGTGCACACTCACACACAGGTGCATATCTGATGACACACTTCCAATTGATAGTAGCAGTAACTCCTGGAGAGGGGAAATGAATGTAATGGTGAGCGGTCAAGAGGGACTTCAACTTTATCTGTGCTATATCAATTTTTATAGTGACAATATATTCATATATTTCTTGTGTAATTAAAAATAAGTGAAATTAAATGCACCCTAGCCTGTGCCTTTTGAGTTTCTGTAACTTAATTTCCATCTGCCAATGAAATAAATCTAAAACCTTTCACTTGGGTTAAGAGCCCAACTTAATGTGTTGCTCTGTTGGAAGAAAACCAAATTGGGAGGCACTTTTCAGGGCTCTATGCTGTGGATTGCTCTTATGGTTTTAGCATCTGTCTCTTGGTTTTTGCCCTTTCCAGATATGTACTCAGTGTGTTTTGTACATTTGCCCCGGTACTTTGGCTTCCTGGTCACTGGCCAACCTAAAGGGATAAATGGCAAAGCTGGCAATTTCCTCTCTTGCAAACATGAGAGAATACATAGATACCTGGTCCATTTCCAGATGGAATCAAAGCCCAGTAGGTAGAGTATTTATTCCAACAGTGAAATTGAAATGAGTCTCTATTTGGCTTCCCCAAAATAAGCTGAATAACCACTCTTCTGGTGTTCAGACAGCATCCTGGGGGTATTTTAGTAAAGTGGCAGTCATAAAATGACAAGGTGATCAATCTTAATGTGTAATGTGACTTAGGCTGGAAGCACACGAGGCAAAGCATGGCAATAAACACAAAGGCCCCAACGTTTCCCAGCTACCTTTCCCCTGGACAGTTGCTTAACACTGCATTAATAATACCTGAAGAATACATATTTTACATTTTATAAACATTTCATTGCCACTGGCCCATTTCAATCTATCTAGTGCCCATTTTGGTTGGTCCTAGGGCCAGGAACAGAAGGAGCCATTTCTTCTCCCACAGAAAGCTCAGAGTCTAGTTCAGGGAGGCAGACACTTAAGCCAACACAACAGCACAGAAGGTGACTTGAGAGAAAGAAACACAGGAGCTGTGGGAGAGCAAAGAAGAGCATCAGAGAGAGGTGGGTGAGTGCTGGGCTGCTGTAGGAAGAGGAAATGGCATGCGAGGAGGTGCCAAGGCATGGAATTATGCATAGGTTTTGAGGAACATAAGTTATTAAGAGCAGAACACGAGCCTAGTGAAAGGTATGGCCACATGGAGGGTTTTGTGTGCTCGTCCAAGGAGACCGGACCCAACCTGAGGGGAAGGAGAACCTTTGATGGTTTCTTAGCAAAAGTGTGTGTCAGAGGATGTGGGGTGGACTCGAACATAATTGCATTGCAGGGCAAGGAATCAATGGGATGTAAGCAACATTGGAGGCTGAGAGACCAGTTAGGAAGCTATCTGAGTAGCCTGCAGAACTGAGGCTTTCTTAGACAAAGATCCCAGGAAAAGGGACAGGTGAATGGAATTGTGATAAGCTCAGGAAGCGGCCTCTGTATAGTTTGGTGACTTACAGAACGTTAGAAAGTTGGGTAGAAAGGTATATCAAATGCTAGGTAAGTGGGGGCACCATTCACAAGATGGTGCAACCATAAGGGGGATTAGAGTCAGGGAGAATTGGTAAGTATACTTTTATAACAGACATTCTCTCCCATGTTCTAACAAAATTCTGGTGACTAGATGTGATGGTATGATGAAGTCGATCTTTTGGCGGGGAATCTTAGACACTCAAGATAATTGCACCAATCCAGGGCCTGCACCTGCCTAGTGCCAACTATGGGCCCAGAATCAAGTTCTATTTTCTCTAGCTCAGAGCTCCTTTAACTGAACTGTGAAAGTTAGGTCCTTCTAACTCTACATCTATTTGCTGTTCTGCAGAAGGCAGGATGCATTCCAGACACACTTAGGGCAGAAGAGAAACTGTCTTCCAAATTCCTTCCTTCAATTATTTGATATATAATATGACCATCTCCTCTGTGCCAGGCTGTCTTCTAGGTTTTAGGAATTCAGCTGTGAACATCTTGCTCTTGTGGAGCTTACTTCTAAGATCTGGAATCAGATAATTACAGACACATGCAATTATGCAGAGGGAAACAGTTGCCCTGGAGAGAAGAGGGGTTGGGAGCATTGGGGACAGGAGGCTGCTCCTTTCTAGAGACTAGTCAGTGATCAGGAGATGTTGAGCAGAGATCAGGAGAAGTGAGAGCATGAGACATGTAGATACTAGGGAGAGTATTCCAGGACATAAGACTGCACATGCACTTTTTTGAGGGGAGAGACAACAGATTTGTTAGTTGATGGGCTGAGAGATATCAGACAAAGACAAATCAAGGAGGGCTTCCAGGCTTTCTCCCGAAAACTGCAACAGTGAAGTTGGCTTTTCTTTAGATGGGGAAGAATGAAAGGAGCCAGTTTTGTAGCTGGAGGGAGACATTCATTTTTCGACATGTGAATTTGAGATGTTTGTTAGACAGCAATGCAGGGATGTTGAATAGATAATTAATAGATGATTATATATGTGTGTGGCCTTGAGTGTTGAGGTCTGGGATGGGGACAGAACCTTGGAAGTCATTAGCATTTAAATGCTGCTTAAGACCATGAGACTGGCCCAGATCACCAAGGGATTAAGTAGAGACAGAAGAGGAAAGAGGTCTGAGGACTCAGCCTGAGAATGTGGGTAATTCACCTGGGAGTTGAGGAGAAAGTGGGAGAGGAGATGGAGAAGGGACAGCAGGTGAGAGAAGGAGATCTAAGAAGGAAATGTGCCCTGGAATCTGGTAAAGGCATACTTTTACAAAAGAGGGATTTGTGCTACTGTTTGATACATGAAGAAACCTAGAGACCAAGACCTGCCCATTGGAGACTGTTAGCTGGTGGAGGTGACTGGTGACATGGATGGAGTGATGAGGGAGGGAGCAGAGAGAAGAGAGGAATTGAAGACAGGGAGTACAGCCACGTCTTTCAAGGAGTCAGGTTGTGCAGGTGAAGTACTTGGGTGGGGTGGGGGAGGAGAAAGTTCCTTGAAGTTGACTCTTTTTTAAAAAAATGATTTATTTATTTATTTGAGAGAGGGAGAGCAGGGGGAGGGGCAGGGGGAGAAAAACCCAAGTAGAGTCTGTGATGAATGCACAGCCTGAGGGGCTTGATGCCTCAACACTGAGATCATGACCTGAGCCAAAATCAAGAGTCAGAGGCTCAACAGACTGAGCCACCCAGGCACCCCTGATGTTGCCTCTTTTTAATGGGCAATATGACCATGTGTTTAATACCAGTAGGCTCCATCCCAGAAGAAAATACACATTGATGATGTAGGAGTGAGACCCTAGACCAGACATGCATTGAGCTAACTAGCAGGCTCCACATTTAATCAGAATGAGCACGAGTGGTGATCTAAAGGGAGAGAACCTAGTCTCCGGGATGAGGTAGGGGCTAGAATAGCTTGGAAGCTTATAAAGTAGTATATCAAGGCAGCTGAGTATCCTTCTGAGGATGAAAAAAAAATGTTGGGTTTGGGGCGCCTGGGTGGCTCAGTCATTTAAACGTCTGACTCTTGATTTCAGCTCAGGTCATGATCTCAGGATCATGAGATTGAGCCCCTTGGGCTCCACACTCAGCAGGGCATCTGCTTGAGATTCTTTCCCTCTGTCTCTCCACCCTCCCCATCTTTAAAATAAGTAAATAAGTAAATTTTTAAAAATGTTGGATTCATGCTTTGTAGCTTACATTAGAAAAAAAATTCCAGATGTATTAAAATGAAGTGCTAAAGAGTAAAATTTTAACAGTATTAAAAGAATCAAGGAAGGAAATGTTCAGTGTAAACATGGGGTGGAGAAAGCTTTTGGAGTAGGACACAAAAGTGAGAATCTCAAGATGGAAATGTTGATAATTTCAACCTTACACAAATATGAAATTCCTCATAGCTAAAAATAGTCAAAACCTTTAAAAATACACAGGGACATGTATATAATTCAAAGATTGAAAAGCAGCTGATTTCCAAAACATATGGAGATTTATAAACAATAAGACAAAGATGAACAACCAAAGGGGAAAATGAGGGGTCATGGACAGGTATGACTTGTAGGGAAGACAACCTGGCAATATCTTTCAAAATTAAAAAAATGCATATATATGCTTTGTCCTGGAAATTCCATTATAGATTTTTTTTTTTTTTTACTTGAGCTCCATGCATGTAAAATGATGTTTATCAGGGATATTTGTGACAGGATTATTTGTAATAACAAAAGTTTGGAGGATCCCTAAAGATGGTCTACCAGTGGGATACAGGTGTTATGAATTTATGCAATAGCTAAGCAAGGGAATACTATATAGGCATTAAAAAGAACAAGGGGGCTCTCATATACTTTAATCTCTAAGATTCATGATTAGAGAAAAAAAAAAAAGGGAGTTCCTTGGTGGCTCAGTTGGTTAAGCAGCTGACTCCTGATTTCGGCTCAGGTCTTGATCTCAGGGTCCTGGGATGGAGCCCCGCTGTTACTCTGCACTGGGCATGGAAGCTTCTTGAGATTCCCTCTCTCCCACTCCCTCTTCCTCTGCCCTGCCCTACTTACTCTTCCTCTGCCCTGCTTTTGTACACACACTCTCACTCTCTTCCCCTCTCTAAAAAACAAAACAAAACATGGAACACTTATACCATGTCCCATCCTTTGTTGTGGGAGCAACCTAGGAGTCAAAATAAACATGCAGCCACGCTGGGAAATGTGAGATATGTGCCTGCAGTAGGGCAGTCTGAAGCTACAAAGGTGGGGATTGGCTACTATTCACAGAAAATCTGGGGACACACCAGTCCCAGAAGGTTGGAGAGAAGCCATCCAGCAGAATAGCAGACTAATTCCAACCTCAGAATTCAGGAGGCAGTGAAGATTAAGTCCTACACAGGGAAAAGGTCATTCATTGAACAGTTATGGGAGAGCTGTTCCAACCTCCCATTTTTAGAGGCCAATGTAGGTGTGTGCTTCAACAGGAAACTGGGGTTAGGACTCTCTTATCTCAGAGTGCTTATAGGAGTTGAATAGAACTTTCTTAACTGGATGAAGGTTATTAATCGGCAAGCTACTACAAATATCCTATGCACTGATAAGATAACAGAAGCCTTCCCGGTAATGTGAGGAATGTCACAAGTCCCATTATCTCTTCTGCTGTGGAATGTGGTACTGAGCCCTGGCTGATATAATAATAAGTCAAGTTTTAAAGAGATAAGTATTAGATGTTGGAAATAGAGGAAACAGATTAGTTACTAATTATTAGAAATAGAGAATTACAGATTAGTTATGCCTTCTTAAAGAACACTTCTATATTTAGCTACACTAAGGAACTCCCTTGTTAGAGAAAGTCCAAATATGTTTTCAGTTGAAAATTCTGTGCTGTTTCTAAGAAAAGCATTTACACATGCAGTTGAAACAAATGAGGAAATATAGTTAGACATCTACTATGCATACATACAGAGACACAAACATATTGGTGGGTTAAGAGTCTGATTATGAAAGTCAAGACTATCCAGTTATTGGAATAGAATTTGGAAGAATACGTC
The DNA here is from genome assembly GCF_002288905.1 of Enhydra lutris kenyoni. Classification (NCBI taxonomy): domain Eukaryota; kingdom Metazoa; phylum Chordata; class Mammalia; order Carnivora; family Mustelidae; genus Enhydra; species Enhydra lutris. Next base: position 7,135,211 of record NW_019154113.1, read on the forward strand.
ACACTCATTGTTTATCTCATTTTTTTTTTTAAATCAGGGAAAAAAGTGGGAGGCTGACCATAAAAATACTGAAAAGTTCTGTACTCTGAAAAATCTACTGAATAAAGTAAAATGACAGCAGTGGTCTGGGGAAAGTTAGGTCTACTGGTTGTTACAACTGATTAATATCCATACTAGATAAATAGTGATTACAAGTCAATAAAATGGTGACAATCCTGGATCCCTGGATCCCAAACAAACTCTGGATCCCAGGGTCCTTGAGATCACGACCTGAGCTGAAACTGAGAGCTAGACGCTTAGCTGACTGAGCCACCCAGGTGCCCTCTGAAGTTCATCTCTTAAACATTACATATACTGCCTCTCATTCTATGCTGTTTTTGCACATCCCCAATTATGTCTTCTTAATGTACTTAATGAAACAGTACCTAACAAACTGATCAATTAATTAATACATTCTTTCACCATTTCTTGCCTTATTTTTATAATCATTCATCTGGGCCAACTAGGAACCATGCATTCTGCTATGCTATAAGGGACATTTCGATTTAAGGAAATATGGCCCTTGCCGTCAAAAGAGCTACAAGTGCAGGCATGTTATAAGAGCTTAACATCACCTCAGTTATCATGTCGTTCCTATTCCAAAAATGCTCGTTATAGAGAATTTCTATTGGAAATATCTTTCCTAGACAACTTCTACAGGGTGGCTGAATTGAATTAAATTTCGTTATTTATTTATTTTGCCCTAATTAACAGTGTAACCTTGCACAGTTTGCTAAAACTCACTGAGTCTGGAGTTCTTCACTGTGAAATGGAGTGATAAAACCAACTTCTTAGTATTTGGGGAAGGATTAAGTGAGCACTAACATGGCATATAAAAGAAATTAAATAAATGTTTGCTGCTTGAAGTGCTACAATCAAAGAATTTGTATTCTAGACCCCAAGAGGACAGGTAGAGAAGCAACCTCAGAATTCTGTAAAAAATGACAATGGAAGAGATAAGCCCAGGTAGAAGGGACATTAAGCAGGTTTAGCATGTTGTTGGCTTGGGCAACAACCAACCTATGCATGTCCATCAGTGATCAGCAATGCTGGTATAGGGCTCTGGAAGCCCCATGATGGTCCAAACATCAAGCTTTTAGTAGCTGGCTCAATGGCAGGTGAAAGGGAGGATTTCTTGGAGGAGAGACCAGGACAGTCATGACTATGGAAGGATTCTAGTAATCTCTTGAGGAGGCTTAGCACAGTGGCTACTTCTAGCAGATAATGAAGTATTCTAATAATTTAATCATAGAGAAAAATCTTGCTAGTTAATACCAGCTCTGTGCAAAAACAGAGGAAAGATAGGGACACTCAGTGGAATCAGAGAACACTTCCTGGAGGAGGAAATTAACCATAAAATAAAACTGTGGAAGTCATGAATGAATTGAAAGGACATCACCAAACTTTTCTCCCCCAAGTCTAACAAAAGGAATGAAAAAGTCAAAAGAAAAATCATGAAGTTTTAACCAACAGTAATCAACTGAATAAAGGACTTGAGCTAGAACCACAAAGTCCAAAGCCTGATGGCTGACAACAGAAATGGAAGGCAGCAGAGACTTCAGGGGTAGGGGTGCTGTTCCTAACAGCTTCTCCAAGCTCTTGGAACCCATGGTGCTGAGTTGGCCAAGACTCAAACATTCTCACTGTGTACCCAGGTCTTCAAAGAAGAGGATCTCTAAATTTCCTTTACGTAAGAGAAAAGTAGAAATGACTGCTGGAGAAAAAGGGGAGGAAATAAGAAACATGAACAACAGAGAGTCTCTCTTTGGCCAAAAAAGTAGACATGGCAACTACATAAGGAATTAGAGATATTCCCAATGAGAGTGGGGTCACCCCTAATCCCACCCCATCTAGATGACATGAGTTCTGAGCAAGAGTATTCCACAGATGTTTGGAAGAAGTGCAGAGTGGAGACATTCTTCTAAAAAGAAGAAAAGGAAAAGCACCATCCCAGGAACATTTCCTGCTCTCTAACATTTACTGAGGGTGGAGAAAACTGGTGGGTGGAACAGGAGATACCCATTCCTTGGTAAATCACAGCTCAGTGGGAAGACAGCAGCCCACACATCACCAGAGCAAACAAATGTCTGATCAGGACTAGGCAAACATGAGTCAGATGGAAAATACATTATGGCAGGCAAATTAATCTGCTTGAGGTCTTTCAGGTGAACAAGTACTTTGGGAAGAGGGGTGAAGTGTACAAAAGACAAAAAGAAAAACAAAAAACAAACAAAATACCATGATATGCAAAAATAAGAAGATGGCCAACTAGAAGAAAAAATTGAACAGAAGACCATTTTTAGCAATTGCGTTATGCTATCCAGAGCAATTTAGTAAGAATAAAAATTCAGGTTTGTTCCAGATGAAATAATAAGCCAATTAACTAAAAAAAAAAAAAAAAGAGAGAGAGAGAGAGAGAGACAACTTCCAGATCTAAGGACAAAAGCCAAAACTGTTATTACTGAACTCAAATATAAATTACATTTTATAAATGAAAAGGGAAGCTCCAGACTAGGAGAAAGCACTTGCAAATCACCTATCTGAAAAGGACTTGTATCCAGAATATGTAAAGAATACTCAAAACTCAATAGTAAGAAAACAAACAGCTCAATTTTCTTCTGTTATGTTATGTTAGTCACCATACAATACTTCATTAGTTTTCGATGTAGTGTTCCATGATCTATTAATATAACACCCAGTGCTTATTGGAATATGTGCTCTCCTTAATACCCATCACTAGACTGACCGATCCTTCCATCCCCATCCCCCTCCCCTCTGAAACCCTCACTTTGTTTCCTGAAGTCCATAGGAACACCCACCATTTGCATCGATGTGGATGGAACTGGAGAGGATTTTGCTAAGTGAAATAAGTCAACCAAAAGACCATTATCATATGGTTTCACTCATATGTGGGACATAAGGAATTGCATGGAGGACATTAGAAGAAGGAAGGGAAAAATGAAGGGGTGGGAAAATCAGAGGGGAAGACGAACCATGAGAGTCTATGGACTCTGGGAAACAAACAGCTCAATTTTAAATGGGCTACAGATTTACCTAAATAAAGTGAAAACCTATGGGCACACAAAATCTACACATGAATGTTCATAGAAGCTTTATTTGTAATTGCCCCAGACTGGAAAAACAGAGATGTCCCTCAGCTGGAGAGTAGATGTATCAAGTAGAACAGCCATAAAATTCAGTAGTACTCATTAATAAAAAGGAACAAGTGACTGATACATGCAAGGTGAATCTCAAATGTATCAGGCCAAATGAAAAAAAGCCAAAGTCTGCATACTGTATGATTCCATTTATATAACCTTCTGGAAAAAGCACTATAGAAATGGAAAGGAGATCATCGGTTGCCAGGGCCTGTGGAGGAGGGCGAAGCTAACTACTAAGAAGCAGACGCACATTTGAAGGGTTAGGGACGTTCTATAACTCGATTGTGGTGATAGGTACCTTACTGTTTGTCAGATGCAGAATTCTACCTTAAAAAGGGTACATTTACTGTATATACATTACACCTGAAAAAGAAAATGGAAAGAAATTTTAAAAGTGAATAAATTAAGGGTCCCGGGGTGATGCAGTTAGCTAGGCATCCAACCCTTGATTTGGGCTCAGGTCATGATCTTGTGGCAGTGATGGGATCGAGCCCCATGTCAGGCTCCACACTCAGTGCAGAGTCTGCTTCCCATTCTTTCTCCTTCCATCTCTGCCCCTCCCTGCTCGCAGCTCGCTCTCTCCCAAAGAAATCAATAAAATCTAAAAAAAAAAAAAAAAAAGTAAATAAATTAGGAAGACCAAACAACAGTGAGGAGTCTGAAAATCATATTAGTGATGCGGCGAAAAGACCTGATAGAATCACAGACAACGCAGACCACTGAAGCTAAGAGAGTAATAAACTGGGAGAGGCTTTCAGTTTCCGGTTCTGCGCGTGAGGAGCTTTCCATTTCCGGTTCTGCGCGTGAGGAGCGTGGAAGTGGCAGTGCTATCCCAGCAAGTGGAGAAACAGCCAGCTGAAAAATCAACAGCTCTTCTTAACTGTTAGAAGAGAAGTGAGGTCACAGGGCAAACCGCTGCCCCCCAGACTGAAGAGACCATCCGGCAGATACGGAGAATCCCAACTCCCCAGAGGAGAAACCACGGCAGGAACCAGGGCTGGGAGGGAAACCGGAGCTGTCCTCGATGAATTGCTGGAGGCTCAGTGTGGACAAGTCAGTTCAGAATCACAGGGGGACCCTGGCACTGGGTGGTCTTCATGTTTCTGTGACTTTTACCTCCAGGAGCTTGACCAGGTTCTCACAGCGAATGTAGACATAGATAGAGATGATATAAAGATATAGATATATTTTATGTATATATGTATGTATGTATGTATGTATGTATTTGAGAGAGAGAGCGAGCACAAGCAGGGGGAGCAACAGAGGGGGAGGGCGAGGGAGAGGGAGAGAGAGAACCTCTCCAGCAGATTCTGTGCTAAGCGGGGAGCCAGACACGTGGCTCAGTCCCAGGACCCTGAGATGATGACCTGAGTCAAAGCCAAAAGTCAGACACTCACCCAGCTGAGCCACCGAGGTCCCCCTCACAGTGAATATTGGTTGGGGGGAGCACAGAATCCCCCCCCCCCCCATGCTTCTGGCAGGGAGAGAGAAAGGAACCATTTAAAATATGCCATAGCATCTGTTCTTATTCAAAAGATCTGCTCTCAGGAGGAGCTTGTTAACCAGAGCTTAACATGCTGGGGTTTTACCAAAGCTTACCTGAGCTGGGGGAGGTGGACCCCCCCCAACTCCAGGCCAGTAGAGCCATGTTGTGCCACCTAAGGAGGGGGCCAGAGAAATATTCATGAGGTCCTCCACGGTAGGTACAGGCTCACTAACAGACAGAGGACTCAGAATACTTCCCCTCCCCCCACTCCTCATCACCACATTACTAAAGGCCTCTTGCCAGTGGTTCCTTTTACCTGGTACATCATGTCTGGCTATGAAGACACAGTTACTAGGCATACCAAAGGGCAAAATGTACAAACACAGTTTGAAGAGAGAGAGCAAGCATCAGAACCACACATGGCAGGGATGTTGGAATTGTTAGACTGGGAATTTAAAACAACTATGATTCATATGCTAAGAGATTTGATGGATAAAGCAGACAGCATACCGGAACAGGGGGGCATTGTACACAAAGAGATGAAAATCTTGAGAAGAAATGCTAGAGATTTAAAAAAACAACAACAAAAAAAAACACTGTAATGGGCGCCTGGGTGGCTTAGTTGGTTAAGCATCTGCCTTCGTCTCTGGTCATGATCTCAGGGTCTTGGGATTGAGTCCTGTGTTGGGCTCCTTGCTTAGCAAGGAGCCTTCTTCTCCATCTGCCTGCCACTCCCCCTGCTTGTGCTCTCTCTCCCTCTCTGACAAATAAATAAAATCTTAAAAAACCCCAGCACTGAACAGAGATGAAAAATTCCTTTGATGAGTTTATTAACAGTCTGGATGTGGCTGAAGAAAGTGTCTCTGAGCTTGAGGATCTATCAATAGAAACTTCCAGAACTGGAAAGAAAAAAAGGCAAAAAACCAAAAATAGAACCAACCAAACAACAGCAAAAACCCCAAAACAGTGGACAACAACAAAAACCCAAAGACAGAAAAAATATACAGCAGAATATGTAAGATGTGTGGGACAACTGCAAAGGTGTAACATAAATGTGATGAGAAAATTAGGATAAGAAAGAAAGGAGTAGAATAAATACTTGATACAACAAAGACTGAGAATTTCTCCCAAATTAATATGACACACCAAACTACAGATCCAAGGAGCTCAAATAACACCAAGAAAAACCCCAAATAAATAACAACAGAAAAACCCAAACTATACCAAAGCATACCTAATTCAAGCTACGAAAAATCAAAGATAAAGAAAAAAAAATCCAGAAAAATCAAAGATAAAGAAGCCAAAGGGAAAAGACACCTTACCTACAGAGGAACAAAAGTAAGAATTACATCTGATCTCTCAAAAACCATGCAAGCAAGAACAGTATGGAATGAAATATTTAAAGTGGTAAGAGGAAAACCCCTGCCAACTCACAGTTCTGTGTCCCTGCAATATTCTCTTTCAAAAGTCAAGGAGAAAGAAAGACTTCCTCAGACAAAAAATGAGGGAAATGTATTGTCAGTACACCTGCTTTGAAGAAATGTTCAAGGAAGTTCTTTAAAGAAAAGCAGTGCAATTTAGGTCAGGCTTATGGTGGCAGGGTCTGGGGAAGGAATGCAGGTGCCATGTCCAGCCATAGGGGTGGTGAGAAGCTCCTGCAGCAGCCCAAGAAACAGGCCAGGGAGAAGGACAAGGAGCATAAGGCATTTAAGCAGAAGCAGAAGAGAAACAGAAGAAACTTGAGGAGCTAAAAGTGAAGGCCATGGGGAAAGACCCCCTGGCTGCAGGTGGAATTAAGAAATCTGGCAAAAAGTAAAGCATTCCTTGTGCCAAGGCAATGCTGGTCTATAATTCCATGCCTGTTTAAACTTCTGGATTCTGTGTCATACTGTCTGTTGCTGCCTATAGCTAGAATGAAGTGTTGTCTTAGATCCTGTTGTACATTTAAGAGTAAACTTTTATAAAAAAATCAATTATACTAAAAGAAGTAATAAGGGTCAAAAGCTCAGATCTACATAAAGAAAAACATCAATGAAGGAAGAAGTAAAGGTGAAATAAAGGTTATGCTTATGTATGCTTACATATAAGTGAATTGAATGACAGCTATGATTTGAGGGACAGAATGGGAGAATTTGTAGCATTTTGGTATTATAAGGTCCTCACACTGCCCATGAAGCAGTACAGTGTTATTTGGAGTGGATTTGGATTAGCTGTAAATGTATATTACAAACTTCAGAGAAATCATTTTAAAAAGAAAAAAAAAGTACAGTTAATATGCTGAGAGAGAAAATTGAATCATATAAAATGATCAATTCAAACCCTAAAAGGGCAGAAAAGGAGTGGAAGACAAGAATAGGAACAAAAAACAAGGACAACAAATAGAAAACAGTGAAAATATGGTAGATATTGATTGAACTCTGTCCATCGTTACTTTAAACCTCAATGGTCAACATACCAATTAAAGAACCAAGATTGTAAGAGTGAATCAAAAAACAAGGCCCAAGCCCATATTACCTACAAGGAATCTGCTTAAAATATGAAGATGCATATAGATTAGAAGTCAATGGATGGAGAGAATTATACCATGCTAACACTAACAGAAGGAAAGCGCAGTAGCAATATTAATTTCAGACAGAACAGCTTCACAACAAGGAAAGTTATCTTTTTTTATGCAAAAAAAAAAAAAAAAAAAGACATTGCATAATGCTAAAAGGGCTTAATTCTCCAAGAAGACGTAATCTTAACATGTAGGGCACCCATCAAAATATGCCAGAGAAAATAATAGGAATTCAGGGAGAAATAGATGCGTCCAATATTATAGTAGGAGACTACTGAAAAGATGTTGCTGTATATCATCTGTCACCAGGAAATTGCAAATCAAAACTATAGTAAGATACCGCTAAACCCCTCTTGGAATGGCCAAATTCAGCACCAAATTCTGGTAAGGATTTGGAGCCACAGGAGCTCTCATTCATTGCTGGTGGGAATGCAAGAGGGTACCGTCACTCTGGAAGATAGTTTGGAGGTTCTTACAAAGTCGAACTTACTCTTACATAGCATCCAGAAATCCCCAGTAATTTGCCCAAAGAATTTGAAAAGTTATGTTCACACAAAGACCTTGACAAGGATGTTTACAGTGACTTTATTCATCATTGCCAACATTTGGAAGTGACCAGGATGTCCTTATGCAGGCGAATGGAGATCATGGGGGAGACTATATATGCCTGTTTGGGGGAGAGTATATAGAAATTCTCTGTACCTTCCTCTCAATTTTGCTGTAATCCTAAAACTACTCTAAAGAATAAATTCTTTTAAAAATAAACAAATATATAAATGAATGAATGAATGAATGAATGAATTTTTAAAATAGGAGAGAAACTGATATATTAATATAGAAATGATTCAGCTAGATTGATATAGAAATGAATCATGTCTGACAAATGGAAAAAATATATAAACAAGATAGTATGTAATACAAGAAAATTTTCTCAAAATAAACAATAACTACATATATTTTTCAAAAAGCTCCAGAATTCTTAATACTGAGGCCAAACCCAATTGAGCTACTGAGCTTTATAGGTAGATTTATTTCATGAACCTAAGCAAGGAGTGAAAAAATAGAAGTCTTTTTTTCAAGGCAAAAAAAAAAAAAAAGTTAGCTGGCCTCAGATTTTTCTACAATAATATTCTGTGCCAGAAGAATAAAAGAATTACCCTAAAATATTATGCATCACCAAGTTGCTATTATATTGTAAAGGTAATAAGGAGATGCTGTCAAGAATTGAAAGAATATACACTAGCCATTTTGGAAATTAAAAACAAAACAACTGCAGGAAAATCCTGTTTGAGTGGTATCCAGCTAAGAGGTTAAAAAAGGAAAACAGATCAGAATGGAGAAATGTATAAAGTGAATACAGAATCAATGTAAACTCATCAATAATTTTAAGAATTATAGGCACAGTTCTAATTGTGACCATTATCCACATGAACATCATGATCTAAAGTAACAAAAATTTGTAAGTGACAAGGAGAATCCTCACAGAAATGCTAATAGGCTAAAAATTAAGGCATGAAGATTATTTTTTAAATGGCTCCTACTTTTGTTTCTTCCCATTAACCTCCACTTTTTACTTTAGAGCTATCCTTTTGGAATTAACACTTTTTATGGGAAAAAGGCATTTATTTCAACAAAAAGTTTCCCATCGATTAGTCCTTTTTCTTTCAAGTTTAACTTGAGCACAAAAAAAATTAAACATGTTAATTTTAGCAAATCTAGAATCTAGAGAATGGTCCCATGTCATGTTCATGATGGTATTTCTGACTAGCTAGTGATCCTTCCTGCTCTGAGTCTGGATAGAAAAATGCCTGTTGTAATAATTATGACAATAACGAGTAATCATAGCTAACATTTTGTGCATGTCAAACAAAATTCTAGGTGTTCTAATGTAGATTAGCCTCTATATTCTCACCCTGGCATTTCAGATGAGGAAACCGAGACCTGGGTGTACCCACACACAAACACACAGAGGGACCAGGAGTCATCAGAAAGCAGCCAGACTGGCTCCTGAGTCCTGCTCTTCAGCACGAAGCTGAGTGGCTTCCCTAGGATTCATGGTGGCCAATTCCAGAAGGAATTTTATTACACTTTCATCTTTGCATATGATTTTTCCTGTATGGTTTGAATTCTTAATGATGACTTTGAGTTTAAATTTAAAAAGAATATTTTTTCCTGGCCCCTGGGTGGCTCAGTCGGTTTAGTGTGGGACTCGATTTTGGCTTATGTCATGATCTCAGGGTGGTGAGAATGAGCCCTACATCGGGCTCCATGTTGGACATGGAGACAGCTGAAGACTCTCTCTCTTGCTCTGTCCAGCCACTCCCTCTCTGGGAAGGAAGTGAAGGGAAGGGAAAGAAGGAAAAAAAGGAAGGAGGGAGGGAGGAAGGAAGGAAGAGAGAAAGGAAGAAAGGAAGGAAGGGAGGGAGGGAGGAAGAATATTTTTACTTTAATTATTTTATAAAGAGTTGGAAGACAGTTTGATATAGGCAGGACATACACTGGGAGGTGGAAATTTAGATAGTTTTATTTCTCTGAATTTGCCTACATTTACAATTTTTATTTTTTAAAGGATTGTAGAAAATTGAGTAATTTAATTCAAAATGACACTTGCTCCCTCTTAGGCAGACAAGCCAAATATGCTTTTTAATTTTTATATTGTCCATTATTTTTTTTTCCAAAATTCACTGCTTGGAAGAACATTCATTTCTTATTTTTCTCTAAGTGCTTTGGAATCAACCAGTAAGGGGAGTGCTACTTTTAAAGAGAGTGGAGTACAGATAATTACAGTGAAATGAAATGAGAAGAAAACCATTCCTACGGTGAGAAAAAGGCATTTTTAAGTAGTTGGATTTGGAAGAACTAATGTAGGGTCTTTATAAATTTCACTATGGAATTTTTTTTTTCACTATGGAATTTTTAAGCAGGCTTCTGTCACTAGCTCTCTGTTCTGTAGTAATCCTACTAAGAAAATTGACAAGGTTTGGAACAGTACCATGAAACAAGACACATAGTAAGCCTTCAGTAAATCTGCAGAATTACAGTTGCCGTTTCCATCAGACAGAAGAAGAGCCTGAGGATCAGAGTGGTCAAGCGTCAGACCTCAGGTCAAGTCTACCAGGTCTCATCAAAATGGAGTGGTAGAAAATGGTTACTGAATGTATCCTCCATTGCCTCTTGATTTAAAAACATCAGTAACTTCTGTGAGAAGAGTCTATAATATATGTTTACTCACCTTATCATATGTTTATACAAATAATAAGTTTATACAAATGAAATATGTTATGGTCATATGAAAATGGCTGGATGGATTCTCAAGAAACTTGGGGAGTTTGGGGGGCATGCATTTACTTAAAGGCTATCTAGGGAACAGGAAATTACACTGGAGGGTCATGGGAGTCATCTTGGAGCAGCTTCAGCTGCTCAAAAGAGTTTATCAAATTTGCAGGTTGAGTTTTGAGCCAGGGCTTTCATGAGGGAAAAATAGGTGAATAGCTTTTAAACCCCTACATGATGGCTGATACACACATAGCCCCTAGAATGTTAGCTATGATTACTGTGACATGAGATCTCATGGTTCCGCTTATGCTCTGCTTCTTTGAGCATTCCACACAACTGCAAGAAGGTATGAGATGCTCAAGAAAAGAGAAAACTTGAATGAATTTTCGAATTTTTCTTTTTTAAAAGTTTTTATTTAAATTCCAGTTAGTTAATATCTGGTGTGATACTAGTCTTGGGTGTACAATATAGTGATTAGTTTTTTAATTCTATACTGATTTTTTTCAACTTTGCAAGGCCCTGAGTTTAAGATTCCATCATTGAAAAACACCTGTCACTTCCTTACAAGTCTCTGACACCAACACCCAAATAATGAATGGCAGAGCTCAGAGCAGGGTTTTGGCTTGCAAGCAGGAAATGGCTACTTTGCCAAGATGACAGGGAGATTTCTTTAGGATTTAAAATGGCAACGTGCTTGGTGACTCACTAGGTCTCTCCCCGCCTCTGTCATGAGCAAAATCCCTGGGATTCTGTCCTCTCTATGGTGCTGGTTGAGTAGCATAGTCAAAGTTTCTTGGTCTTGTGTTGGAGGTTACTAAAGAACCATGATGAAGGAAACATTTCCTGCTAAGCACAGGAGTGTGGGCCATGTGTATAGGGCACCTCATGATTGAGCCAAACTGACAAGTCAGGTCACTTTTTGGTTTGGATAGACAACTACCACGGTGGTTGTTTTTCTTGTTTTCTCAGAACAAAAGAGGATTTCTTCAGATAAAGTGCCTTGGACTACTTGTTGTATTGATGTCCCCATTTCTCTACCAAATTGACCAAGGGATGGAGTTTTTCTTGCACCTATGGATTGGTTGATATGACTATAAACACTTAATCCTTGTGACATGTTTGCTTTACAAACACACACACACATACACACACATCAGTTTTTTGGGGGGAAAAATTAGCCTTCTTTGATGAAGTGGTAAGAACAGAGATGAAAAGATAAGGTCAATATTACAGGGGAAAATGTTATAGGTTTGTGAATTAATAGAAAATATATATATTGTTCTCTGCCACCTGGTTCTTGGCATAGAGCTTCTAAATCCCTTGGCATTTTCTGGATGATAAGAGTATCTTTTGTTCTAATGAGATGACTCTTGATGTGCGCCTGGATAGCTTCAGGATGGGGGCTGGTCACCAGAAATACCAAACCATAAATAGAAATTTGGAATTGTCAGCCCCACCTTCTATCCTCTGGGACATTGGGGGGGGGGTGTTACTAGAGATTGAATTAATAATCCATCATGCCTATATGATGAAGTGTCCATAAAAATACTCTACTCAAAACACAGGACTCCGCAAACTTCTGGGTTCATGGACACATCTATCTCCTGGCTGTGGATGATGCCTCTGTTGGCTAATTAGTAATAGCCTTGTGAACAGGTCGTTCTCTCCTACATACTAGTTGAATCAACCTTTGTGGGTGAGTAATAGATGTGGTTGGATTCTGTACAGTTTTAGGTTAACGAGTGCCATGCATCATGCTGCCTGGGTAGTTTCTTCCCCACGGCAGTAGACACCCTTACCAACTTGATTCCTTAATCTAGAAACATCCAAACTTATGTATGAATTATGGCAGTCCAAAGCCCCATTGACAATGGCCTGTATCCAGGTGGACCTGAGTAGCTTTATCACCTAGAATATTCCCATAGTACACTGTCTGGCCCTCTTTCTTCTTTGCCTCTTTAATCCTACCTGCTACAGTTCAGTCTCAACAACACCCTATATTGCAAATCTGATCACCCTCGCCCCTGCTCTGACCTTTTTGTCCACCTCATGGGCTCCGTGTTTCTTCATCTCATGTGCGACACTCCCGTAAAACCAAGCTACGTATACTTATCTCAAGTTTTCATACCTTTATTTATATCCCCGCCTCTTCCCGGAATGCTCCTCTCAGTGGTCATCCCCGGGCCAGGTCTGACTCATCATTTGGGTATGCACTCAGATGTGACTCGCTCCGGGAAGTTTTCCTCCAGCACCGGGAGTTAGTCTACATGACCCCAGGCTTGTTCTGTTAGCACCAATGTCCTGATTATGTGCTTTTGCCCATCTGCTGGATCAAGCTGCGAAATGCCTTTGTGTAGACCCCGTGTCTTATTAGTTCTCAGTACCCAGCACCCAAAACAGGGCCTGATACTTAGACATTCAATGAACGTCTGAGGAATTCAACTCGTTTCCAACTCCCATGGCTCTGGTCATACATTCTGATTAGGTCCTTGTCAACAAATCTCTCCCTATAGCTTGCACAGCCTTTGACCTTATGATGAGGTCAAGTAGGACAGGACCTGGGGTCTAGATTTAAATTCCCTCTAGAGTACTGCACCTGTTTTATGCTTTCTGGCTGATGGAAATTGAGGAGATGGTGGCACCCCCAGCTGTTACTGGGTGTGCAGCTCTCATTAGGAAGAGGACGTTGAATAGTTTCTGGGTATGAACAGCAACCCCCCCCCCCACCCACACACACACTATTATCAGCCCAAAGGATGCCCTGGAAAGTAACATGGAAGCCATGCTGTGGCCTCCTGACTCTCACACATAAATGTACATGCACACATGTACAAACATATACACACACACACCCCTTCCTATTCTTGGCAGCCTAACCCAACCCATCTCCTTGAGGACAATGATCATGGCAGCTGATACTCTCTCATGACTAGCCTTTTAGACAAATAAGAAAATTGTTTTCATCTTCATTGGCTCCTTTATTTAGGAAAGAGGTGAAGACTGTCACAGGTCAGAGAGAACTGGGCATGAGGTTAATTTCCCAAGTGGCTCTTATCTAAGGAGTGTGTGGCTGTCTCATCTTAAAGTTTCTTTAGTCTTGAGTAAGAGGTATTCACTGGAAGAGGAGGGGCAAGCAAGGGAGCAGAAGTGACAGACATTTGCGGCAGAAGTGAATCCTCTTTTGGGAACTTTGTGGAGTCCCAGAAACATAGTTCAGTGTATATTCTTAGGCTGGGTAGTAGGGGAGTTGGTTGGAATAGACCAATATATTATGGGTTTAGGTCATTTCTTCCAAGACTTTCTTCATGCTCATACTGAGTATTCCAGGAAAAAGCCAAAGGAAAGTGCTTTTGGTGGGGGGGGGGCAGCTGGACCCAGTGTAGATTTTTAAATCCACAGCCTCAGACATGAATGACCCTTTGGAATGGGGCCCAGCCACGCCGACGTGCTCACACACACGGTGCTCTATGTTTGCATGATCTGTCTGTGGACTGTGGCCACTAAGTGATTTTTTTTTTTTTTTAAACAAGAAGATGAGTTGGACTCATCTGGCAATGCCATCTGTGGCTTTCATCCATTGGAGCCTTCACTGAGAAAGAAAAAAAAAACACTTAGTTCTTATAACAAACATACCACTTAGAGTAGCTGGGGCTTATATTCTTCCTCTTTTGTGATTTTCTTAAAGACGGTTTTTATCAAAAGTCAGGAAGCTTTAAATTACAGAGGCATTTTCTGCGCTAACAAAATACTAAGAAGCCACTTCCTGTTAGAGCAGTCCTTCCTAGTCCTTCCTAGAGTTTCTCAGATGCTTCCCTCGGGGTTTCATTTAGAGCAATGGGCCTGCATGTCTGCCTTGGCCCTAGGCTGGGTGTCTTGGCGCTGTCTTATTTAGTCCACCTGAGACAGAGTGATTGCCTTTTCAGTTCTGTTCCCACTTCATAGAGTGAACAACCTATGCAGAAAGCAGGGGTGGGCTATTTTGGGGATGGCAGAAATTGGCTTTTAAGTCCCAGGCAATGGTGTGTGTCTTGGCACAAAGGTGAACACAAGTCCTCCCAAAGGATTCCAGGTGCACGGACCTGGCCCCCTTCCCGGAAGATTGGCCCGGAAGTTCCCCAGGATCTCAGCTGTGTGGCCAGAGCTCAGAGCATTTTGGGAATTCCCAAAAAGCCCTGCAGCAACATAGCTGAACATGCCAGCAAATTCTTCAACCCGAGCTTTGAGAATCCTGGCCAGTCATCGTGCAGCGCCAAATCGGGTCATCAACGTGAGTAACGCTGCAGTGGTCAGGAAGGAGCTTCTGCTGAAAGTCAACACGTTTGTTCTGCTGTGAAGTTCGTCATCTGACTCTGAAGACACTTTCAAGAGAGGGTTGCACAACTGTGAACGATATCAATGGCCTGCAGAAATTGTTTGACCACTGAAGGTCATGGTGCTTGCTGTTTTTTCCATGGTATTCATTTAAAAAAAAATCAGCTTTAATTCATTTTCATCTTAGCAAATGAAGAGCAATAAGTGCTTTGAGTGCCTGCTCGGGGCCCAGAACTCTGCCAAGCACTGGGGGAGTAAAGAGGATTTTAGCAGTCATAGCCCCAAAAAACAGACACAGTGCAAGTCCTGCTTGGGTTGAGTTGGGGGGAAGGGGAGGTGTCAGGGGGGACCTTTGAGACTTGCCTGCTTGCTCTACCTCTGAGAGAAGGGCAGAGGTGAGAAGGAAGGGACATTGCTATTGACTAAATCAGTCATCTCCCAGGTTCTGACAGCAGTCCTTCTAACGATAGATGGCTAAGTTGTCTGGTCCAGATGATGGTCCTGGGCTTGGTCTCAGAGAAGGAAACTCAAACCCCCAGCATGCTCAGTGGAGGCCACTCTTGGCAGGTGGCCATCAGGGCCAAGATAAGGTGAAGCAAAAGAAGCAAAGGGGGAGTAATAGGAACATCGGAGACCCACTGAATGTCCAAGAGTAGGGTGCTGGCTAAATTAATTCCTGTACATTCTTAGTCTGGACTGTTAGGCTGCCATAAAAATTATGTTGAGGAAGAACCTTCTAGATTCCAGCATAGTGATTCACAAAGGCATAATGATCGAAAATACAACTAAGTTCCTAATGGGATCTCAATGACGTCTAGCCTCACAGTTTAAATGAACAAAATATGAAAATATCTGAGTGTAGGATTGTTGACTTTTTTTTTGTATTTTCTGAATTTAATGTGAACAATGGAAGTCATGCCATTTAAAAATATATTTATTAATAAATAAATAAATAAATATTTTTATGTATTTGAGAGAGAGAGAGCACGTGCACAGGCACTTGCACAAGCAGGGGGTGGGGGATAGAGAGAAAGGGATATTTTCGAATGAGTAGTTGGGCTCCAGAAGCTGGGAATAACTTTGTGCCAACAAATGCAGCCTCCAGGCAGAAATGGCAGGGTTGGAGCAGTGAGATGAGAGATTCTGAACCAGAACACCATTACTGAAAGCTTGGAAACAAGGTCACCTTTTAACTAGAAACCTCTGCTGTTTTCTTCCACACCTTGTCTTCCATCCCATCTGAGATCTGACTCTGAGAGGCTTCTCTCTGCCACCCCTAGGTCACAGGATCATTTTTTTTACCCCCTGAGTTAACACCATGGTACCGACAGACTTGTTTTATATTGGAATCCATTTCTAACATAAATACCATTCTGTCTCCTGCCTTTTAGCTGTGTCTTTGTTTTCTTTATTAAAGACTTAACTTCTTGGGATGCCTGGGTGACTCAGTGGGTTAAAGCTTCTGCCTTCGCCTCAGGTCATGATCCCAGGGTCCTGGGATCAAGCCCCACATCGGGCTCTCTGCTCAGCAGGTAGCCTGCTTCCTCCCCTACCCACCCCCGCCACCTGCCTCTCTGCCTACTTGTGATCTCTGTCTGTCAAGTAAATAAATAAAATCTTTAAAAAAAAAAACAAAACAAAACATAACTTCTTCCCGAAGATTAGATTGTTGGGAAGTTGCTGCGGGTCTCCTGACTCAACAGGAATCCCTTCTGCTGTGAAAGAGGAGCTGGCCCCCTTCCATGATGAGATAAGAAGTGATTTAAGCCGGGGTGGCCCCGTGACGATGTCCATGTGTCCCATGGAGAATACCAAAGCCAAAAGCTAGGAACAGGTGACAGGAAGACCTACAGATAGAAACTGACCTGAATTCTGAGAAATGACCAGAGAAAGGGAAGTCTGGGAACAAGCTGGTGTTCTTCCAAAACCTGCTTATTGTGTGAATTCCTAGAAATAGTGTGATACCCAGAAACAGGCAGGTGCAGGACACCCAAACAATGATGTTCCAGAGATCTGTAAAGACATCAGGAAAATAAAGTGGGTAGTGCAGCAGATAAAGGACAGAGACCCATCGTGGCTGACCAAGTTCTTCCTGCTTGTTTCTCATTATCGCTGTTACTGTTCTTGTTGACTTATTAAACTCTATCAAGAAACCAGAAGTCTAATGAACGTCCTTTATTCAAAAACTTGCCCCTGAGCACCAATGACAGCAGCAAGTGTTCTTACCAGCCGCCCTCCAATCGACACCCCTTTAGGCTGTAGAAATGCTGTAGTGAAAAGCCAGACTTCACGGAGACATGACCTTCATACGAGGACAGAGGACCTCCAAGTCCTGAGATCTGTAACTGAGGGTACTCTCTGCAGGGCAGTGGTGTTCTAATACACTGCCCTTTGCGAAAGGGGGGCATGACATTTAAAAGTTCTAATGCTTAAGTTCTAGCACTTATGTTCATCTCCGTGAAGGATCTCTACAGAGGAATTTTATTCCCCCAATAATGTCATCACATCATGAAGCTCTTTGGTCTAAATATTGGATGAGAATCTCACTAAAAACAAGATCTTTCTTTCTTTTTTTTTTTTAAAGATTTTATTTATTTATTTGGCAGAGAGAGAGATCACAAGGAGGCAGAGAGGCAGGCAGAGAGAGAGGGGGAAGCAGGCACCCCGCTGAGCAGAGAGCCCGATGTGGGGCTCGATCCCAGGACCCTGAGACCAGGACCTGAGCTGATGGCAGAAGCTTAACCCACTGAGCCACCCAGGAGCCCCAAAACAAGATCTTTCAATGGAAGACAATGTGAACATTCTGGAGCTCCAGACCTTACTGAAACTACCTCTCCTTTTTGATTTCTTATGCTTTGCTTACCAGAAATCTATGCTGAATCTAAGAAAAGAGTTTCCTTCTTAGATTTTAAGAGTAAGAGAATTTTTAAAACGCAAGGACTGAAGAGCCATGTGAATTTTTCCTTAGGCGGTTTCCATGGCTAGCAATGGTATTTTGGGGTTCCAGAGAGATATTCATTTTGACACTAAGGAAGGAGTGTGAACCAGGTGAGAAGATGGCATTGTAGAACAAGCACAGGAGTTGCTTCGGGAAACCTGAACTCTGATCCTGGTGTCTTACTAGTATGATTTGGGATGGTGCCACCTCTCTGGTTCTTCACCTTGTCTAAAGCGAGAGGTGCACTCTGGGGGAGTGGGCTGAGACCACTAGGTTCTATGAGCCTGTGAAGGACAAAAGTGTCTCCCACACTCAGATGTCATCAAAGTGGTAAGCAGAAGATCTCCACCAGATACTCCATTTAATTTAAAAAATTAAAGGGTATTAAGAGCCAAAAGCACCACAGTAATAATAATTGACATTTGGCAAAAGCTTATAAGGTGCTAGGCAGTGATGGTATGGAGTTTTTCTGTTAAATTTCATGACTCCCTGATGGCAAAAGTAGCATTCTCACCTTTCTGTTTTTATTATTATTATTATTATTATTTTAATAATTTTTTATTATGTTATGTTATGTCACCATATGGTACATCATTAGTTTTTGATGTAGTGTTCCATGATTTGTTGTTTGCATATAACATCCAGTGCTCCATGCAATCCGTGCCCTCCTTAATGTCCATCACTGGGCCAACCCATCCCCTCGCCCCCCTCCCCTCTAAAACCCTCAGTTTGATTCCCAGAGTCCATAGTCTCTCATGGCTCATTCCCCCTCTGATTCCACCCCTGCTTCATTATTTTTTTAAAGATTTATTTATTTATTTATTTATTTGAGAGAGAGCAAGCACAAGCTTGAGCTGGGGGAGGGGAAGAGAGAGAAGTGGACTCCCTGCTGAGCAGGAAACTAACTCAGGGCTGGATCCCAGGACCTCAAGATCATGACCTGAGCTGAAGGCAGACGTTTAAGCAACTGCACCACCCAGGCACCCCCCACCTTTCTATTTATCCATTCCCATGGAGGCTGGGGCTCAGGAAAATGGCAACAATGGCCAGAAGTGATAAAGTTGGAAATTGGTAGAACTAGGGCTCAAGCCCAGGTGTCAGGCTGCAGCTGTCAGTTCCCAAAGGAGAGTTACTCTTATGAACAGCTTGTTTTCCTCCATGGATGGTCTCCCTAAGCCACTGAGGGAGGGGGGAAGGAAAGGGGACCGTGTTTCTCTCTGCCTAGGTTTCACATACAGAAATAGCTTCAGGGGCTCATCCCACGAAGGAATTTGCTGGAGACAACCTGAGATGTAACCCAGTAGCTGACCCTCAGGGGTCCATAACCACCACCTGCCTGGGACCTGGTGATCTGACAAAGGCGATGTGACTCATCTCACTGTGTGCCTGTCAATGCCATTGTCCTCAGACATTCCGGTGGCCTGACTTAGTTGTCTGTTCATGTCTCAAGAGACATGCCTTTGAGATGCAATGTAAGATGTTTTGAAAAATCAGATATTGCTGAACTGGGAATTTGGGAAAATCCAGGGAGAGTTCTCCAGATTCCAGCCCTGATGGCAAATGATTAAATGGGAGTAAAGCCCCGAGTAGAGATTCTGTAGGAAAATCAAAAGCCTTAAACATAGGAATGGCATTTAGAGATCATCCAATGCTGTAATCATTGAAAGTTCGAATGTGTGCTAAACCATTCATTCATTCGTCAAACATTTTCTGAGCTCTGTTAGGCCCTAGGGAGGCAAAGATGAATAAGGGAAGTTGCTTACTTTCATGATCGAGTTGGGAGATACCTCTTATTAGTACACCCTTATTAGTCTTGTGGGAAAATTTACAAGTTGTATTACATGGTGTATCTCTTTCTTTGGAATCAGAATATCAACCTTGAGTTTAGATCAGAGTCTCATTGCTCATTCTAGTCACGTGACTACTCTGAACCTCAATTTTCTCTTCTGTAATTTGGGCACGATCCTTTCTACTTCATCGTATCATTCTGAGGGTTAACTGAGATTCTTTGTAAGGACATACATTTGACTCTTGAAGAATGTGGGGGTTGGGGCAGTAGAAATTTTGTGTATCATTTTGACTCCCCCAAAACTTAACTACTGATAGTCTACTGTTGACCAGAACCCTTATCAATAACATAGGCAATTAACCCATATTTTATATGTTATATGTATCATATACTATATTCTTATAATAAAGTAAGCTAGATAAATGAAAATGTTATTAAGAAAATCATAAAGAAGCGAAAGTATTTTATTGAGAGCACGGTTCCAACCCATGTTGTTGAAGTGTCTACTGTAATTTAATTTAATGTGAAAGATGGTGAATAAATTGGGTGAATAATTTGGGGCTCCATGAACAGATTTCCCTTCTCCTTCTATATTCTAAGATTATATTTAGCAGCCCTACAGGCAACAAGTACATTTTTTTAAAAAGTTGATTAGTTGAGATTTTCCCCTGAGATTTTCCCCATTTTGTTCCTAAAATGAGACAAGGTCCATTTTTACTAATTTCTCAGGGCTGTCAAGCTTGGGAATTCTTATACCAGTTACAGCTCTTGGATGATAAGCATCTAGTGTTACTCGACTTAAAAGAGCATTTCAGGGATGAGACAAAGGGGATTTTTTTTTTTTAAGATTTTTTTTTTATTTTAGAGAGAAAGCACAAGCAGGGGGAGGGGCAGGGAGAGAGGAAGAGAGACTCCCAAGCAGATTCCCTGCTGAGCTTGGAGCCCGACATGAGGCTAGATCCTAAGATTCTGAGATCATGACATGAGCCGAAATCCAGAGAATCAGACACTTAACCAGCTGAGCCACTCAGGCTCGCATAGTGGGATTTTTGATAACCTCATCAGTGCAAGAAGCAAGCAAGGGATCTTAAGGATTATGGACAAAATCCTTCATGAACACCTTCTGACCACTGTTGCCCAAACAGGAACTTGCGGTGAGAAAGCCACAGACGGGCTCAGGTTTCCTAACAAGCACTGGATGGCCGCCCATGTATTATCAAGGGCTGACCCAGTTCCTAGTGGTGCCAGCAGTAGGCATTAAGCAAGTCCTTCTGTTTATGAGCAGCTGGAGTTCAGGTGTGCCTGGTCTAACTGGCTTGCGCTGTGCTAACAAACGTACATATTTGGAAAAGCCTGGTGATGGGCCAACCTGAGCTGTTGGTCCCAGAGCTGATCTCCTGACCTCTTTGCACCCTGAATCATCCTCTGAGTTCTCTTTTTCTCTTTCTCACTCTGTTCTCCAGTTCCCCATTCCTCATCTCTCACCTTGTCTTCCTTTGAATAGATGACCTGTCCAGGCCCCTCACCCTCCTGACTTAAACACTTTGACCACCTTTTGGTTTTACTTGCAAGTAATCCTCAAAACTCCAAAAACCAAGTTCAATGTCTAGAATCTTTTCTACCTTGGCAAGAGTGGTCTAAGGCAAGAGTTTCTTAAAACTCCTAGACTCACTGGGGCACCTGGGTGGCTCAGTTGGTTAATTCTCTGTCTCTTCAGCTCAGGTCATGATCTCGGGGTCGTGAGATCAAGCCCCATGTCTGACTCCACACTCAGTGGAGGACTCTGCTGGAGATTCTCTCTTCCTCTCCCTCTGCCCCTCCCCCAACTCCTTCTCTCCCTCTCTCTCTCTCAAGTAAATTAGTAAATCTTAAAAAAAAAAAAAAAATCCTGGCCTTGCCGCAGACCCCTCCCCCCACCTTTGGCAGGCCTGAGTCAGAAGATTTGTGGGGTATCCAGGAATCTCTCCTTCCAACATGTACCCTAAGGGATTGTGATAATAAGTCTGAGAAATAGCTCGAATCCTCATGGGCACAGTTAAGAGCTAATAATAGCGTTATGTTCTTCTTCAAGTACATTTGCATTTAATGTTAACAAACCCCACACCACTGCATGATTGGTTGTATGGTTGATTTGACCCGCAAGTATGGCCTTATTGGAATGATAAGATATACTGTGCATATACAGCGGGGAAAGGGCTCTGGGTACTGATGCACCCCAGGCTTTAACCAGGTCTATGAAACATATTTTGGAGCTCTCAGAGCTAGAAGGATGTGTTTTCCATGGTGGTAATTCAGTCACCTGGGAAGATGGAAAAGGAGAGATTTATGTTCAAGTGTCTCACACCTTGTTTATATAAAAAAGAGGAGAAGCCTAGAACAAATAATTACTCTTCATGACGGTAGGGACCGCCACCTACTCCGCTCACATACAAAGCCTGGCACACAAGAGATTCTGAATAAAGCAAATGGATTGAATGAATAATTGAAGGCCACTGCATTCAGGGAACGTGAGTACGGCAGTGGTCCTGACCTCTCTTTGCATATCCGTCTTCCCGTATGTGTGATGTGGGGAAGAACTTAGCTGGAAAAAGTGGAACTTAGCTGGAAAAAGCCACAAAAGTGGGGTGTAAACTTTAGACTGCTGTCTATGGGATAGGCATTCGCTCTCTGTGGGTATCCTGAGCTTCAGGCATAAAGGGAAAGGGTGTTTCAAGGACACCGTGTGGGGGCCAGCTGAGACAATGAACTCAAAAGTCTTTGTCACCTCCTCCTTCTTGAATAGCTCTGAAGGATTATTGTATGTTTCCTCTATGTAAATCAGATGAATTCTCTACCCCACATGACCCCATCGTCACTTCTTGGTTCCATATTCTAATGGGGAACCTTTTAGAAGGAATTTGTGCCTAAGATCTGAGAGACAGTGGTGTCTATTTGCTTCCTTTTCTCAATATATGAACGGTCAGTCTCTTTCAATTCCAGAAAAACTAAAGGTAAAGTCTGTTATTGGCAGTAGAGAACGGCTAGAAAGGGTGGTGTGCTCGGTGACCGTGAGCAAATTCCTGCTGTCTCTAGGCCTGGGTGTCCTTCCCTATAGTATGGGTCAGTTTGTTTCAGTCATCTGTCCTGTATATCCCATGTCCTCTTGGAAGCCCCCTGGCAGGAGATAAAGGGTAGGTCTATTTAATAGGCTGAGGATATATGGGAAGAGGCAAAATGAAGGTGAGGTCCCTTTGACCCCTTTCCATGTTGCAGACGTGGAAAGGTAAACAGGCATGACAAAGAAAGGAGTCCTGAAAGGAACAGTAGTAGCCTTATCTCTTTTTCTTCTCTGCTACAGTGACCTTCCCTGGGCAGCTTACCCATGTTGCAAATCTATTTTTCTTCTTTTCCACCTTCATGTATACACTCATTCAACGGATATTTATTGAAAAGGTCAGTTCTGCTGGCTTTCTCATCTGCACAATGGTGTTGCTGAGCTTTGCACTTTCCTCTTGCTAAACTTCCATTTTCTCAAGCCAAAGAGCAGTTGTTCCTATTTTTCTGCTTAGCTCTTTGCAAGGACAGCTATTAAAACCCTCTCAGGCACTACTGCTCCCACAAATGGCCTGCCTTCATTTTCAGAGAGCTGAGCTTCCTGTGGGCCACTCTGCTTAGGGTGACTCTAACATCTCACACACTGGCTGGCCTACATCTTTCCAGATGTAGCTTCCCTCCCAGGCCAGGCAGGACTTGGGTTCTGCCAATTGGCCTGTTACCATTGCATGCATTTCTGTCTCGACTGGACACATAAGCCTTTGAGGAGGGGGTGTAGTGATGACCAAAAGAGTAAAGGCTTTGCAGATTGTGAAACCAGGGCTTTATTCAGAACTAGTTTTGAGAACCATACACAATTTCCTAAGTTCTCTGAACCATGGATTCCTCATGTTTGAAAAGATAATGATGATAATCCCTTTGCAGAGTTGTCTTTAGGCTAAAATGAGATCAGTGCAAAGAATGGGTTGATATTTGTTCATGAGATATCTAGTTAAATGTCCTGATCCCTGTTCTTGTGCCTGTAATTTCTACCCAAATTTTTTAAGTTGGGTTTTTGTCACGTCAGTAAGAAAAAAAGACACAGTTAATAAAAATGGGCAAAGAGTAGGAATAAGAAATTTCACAGAAGATAAAGCCTAAATGACCAATAAACATATGAAGAGTTGTTGGACCTCACTAATAGCTATGGAAATGAACACTAAAGTAATGGGGAATCACTTTATAAAATGAAAACTGGACAAATAGTAAGTATTGGTGAGGATGTAGGAAACAAGGAGTCTTAGAAGATGTGCATTTCAAATACACCATGAGGTATTCCTACAATGAAGTACAAACACACATTCATCCCTACAATGAAATACAGTGAAATTGATCTACATGTGTTAACACAGATAAATCCTGAAAACATGATAAAGAATGATAAAGAAGATAAAGAAGCATATAACAGTACCACCTCATTAATGTGTAGCATCAACACACACACACACACACACACACACACCATATTGTTTCTGAGGGGGAGACAGAGTAAGACCATGAAACATGAATGAGATAGAGTCACAAACATGGTACTATGGTCTTCTGTAGGAAGGAGTGAGGGGGGAACCCATCAAAAACTAGAAATAGGATCTTTGATTTTTATCTAATATGTTAGAAGTCTGTATGTAGAAACATCTAAAGTAATACAGCAAAATGCAGGTGGTGAAAAACTGGGTGGTGATTAAGAGTATTTGTACTTTCTTATTTCCTAAACTAGAAATCCTTTATAGTTTTAAAAATGAAAAATAACATAAAATTTTTACAACTGACAGAGTGACTCACCAAATGGAAATTCAGGTTTGCCAAGCACCAACCTACCCAAAGGACTGACCTATGCCCAGATGTTAATTTCCCAAAGTTTCCAGCAATAAACTCGAAAAGAATGGGGTGGTGACTTTCTAATCTACACAAAATCATACTTCCAGTGATCTCAAAAATCTAGGTACATTGTTAAGAACATATTTAAAAAGCTTCAATCTTACCTACAGATATACTGCTGAATGTAAGGTGACCCTTTGTGTTATTTTTTTTTTTCTTATTTTCTGCTCAATACTGATAGCATATCATCTGCCGATAATGCCTTGACCTTCAAGGCTGAGTGTTGAAGTCATTTATAGAAACATGAAAAACAGCTCTCCCCAAGGTTCCCCCCCCCGCCGATCCCACTTTTCTCTTGAGTGGTAGTCCCGTGCGTGCTCGGTGGGAGTTGGCCACCAGGATCGTATGTGGTGGCTACACTAGACCCCCTAGAACTTCTATGGGAGAAGAACAGAGGGTTAGTTGGGGGATTACTAGGTAGCGTATTAGGCAGGTGTTCAGGGAAGAGAAGAAGAAGGAACTGGATATTCCATTTCCCTAGAATCAAACTGAACTCATCTCATTATTGAAACAAATGATTGACATAACTGTTTCACATTCATCGAAGGTTTATGGACCACCCATTATGGCTCCATATTTTACGGAATCTATCTTTGCAGATGTTACCCCAGTATTTCTCTAAACAACCACTGAGACTGTATTATTATTATTATTGTTCAGATAAGGAAACTGAGGCCCAGAGACGTTGAGTGACTTGCCAAAGGTTGTATATTTGGGGATCCAGGAGTGAAAGCCCTGGTCTCTGATTCTGTTGGCTCTCACTTAGATAATTCTCTCACTGGATCTGTTTTCCTCTGTTGAAGACAGACTCCTTATTTCTCTTTTTTTAGGAAATGTTCTTTGGTTCATTGTAAACATGTATTTTGAGAAGAGCCTCACTCTTTACAATGTCCTACTAAATAACCTCAGGGCATGCAAGTGAAGAGAGAATGCCTTCCGATTGCTTCACAAACCTTTGTAAATGGAGTAGACAACTACCCTCAGTCAGAGTCAAGCTGTATGTTGCCCACAAGGAATGATTCATGCATGGGCTAGCAGGAGAGAACCATTAGAAGTTTCCTTCTAAAAGAGCTAGTACATTTATGTTTGTTTGAAAACACGTGGCAGCTTATTATAGGCTTAATATTATTAAAATGCAAAGTTTGTCGTGTTTTTCAGGGATAAAATACTTCTTTTTCATGTGTTCTTTCATTAAGGATCTGTCCATCCCTAGCCGAGTTACTCAGAGACTTCTCTGAGTCTTGCCTCTGAGTGTCCCATCTTGAAGGTATCAGTCAACATCGTTAAGACTGGCCATGTCCAGTCATACAGCCTTCTGTTTAGTGCAAACAAATACCTGCTTTGGACCCCTGGGAAACAAGTGGAGAGCCTCCTGTTTTCTTACATTGCTTGAGGAGTTCATGCCCAGATGGCTGGGACAGGGGATAACGGACGAGCTTGGCAGGAAAGGATGGTAGTTGCACTCAACTACAGATATGGAGAATTAGAAAGAGTCATTGGGGTTCACCAGAAAATCCTCCACCGTCCCCCTTTCCATGCCTTTGGGACTGAGAAGCTCCTGCCTGATCATGCTTTTGAAGGAGACATCCAGAAGGCATTCAGCTTCTTGACGCGGAACCGGTATCTGCCCGTTGCCTTTTGTGCTGTAAAAGCGAAATGAGACGCTTTTAAATTATTTCCGTTGCCTAGGAAAGGGAAATATTATCCATGGTGATAAAATCATCAAATTTTATTATGCACAAGTCAGTGCTATATATTTCAGAGTTTTGCTTTAAAGGATATCATTTAGAAAAATGGGACAGCTTTTCATTGGCTTGCAAGTTTCTATTGTCAAAACATATTACCAGGAAAGTACAATATGTTGTAAAATGACAAGGAGCTGCGATTCAGCCCTATTTTGACTTTATTTATAAAAAACAAATTAATAGCAAATGAATAAAACTTTTAAACCATTATCTGAGTCATAATACTAAACAAAAGAACTAATAAAGCAGCCGCATTCAAACAGCTGTTTAAGAAAACCCAATGATATTTCATCCATTGTCAAACTTGGCATTTGGGCAGAATAAAGACCAAAGTAAATATTTATTGATTCATGTGAGAACACTGAAAATTCCTCCTTTATAAGTAGAATAAGCAAATAAACCATGATTTATAAAAACCCTGGCTAACTAAATCAGCTAATGGGTCTATTCAAAAAATTCTTATCATGTAAACTGTGAACTGACAATTATAATTGAAAATTACCAGTTTCTCTATGAATTTAATATACATATAGTTAACCACCTGCCTGACTGTTCCACAGAGCCATTTAAACGTGCAAATGGATGTACAAATGTTTGAAGGCTTTTGAACCAAACACATTAATTGCCAGTCTGTGTTAATGGAAACAGGCAGAATGGATGCTTGCTTCTCTCTGTAATAAATATAAAAATTCCCTGGGCTTCTGAGTCTGTGCTGAACACAAATGGAGGGCTTTTATAGGCGAAACTCATGTGTCAGATGGAGCCCCTCAACCCCAACCAAATATGTGAAAAGGAGGCAGGAAAAAGCGACACTGGCCAGATTTATTAGGAGTGTCACATACTTAACACAATTCTGTCCAAACTGGGGACTGGTTTCTTCTCAACTGAGCCCCAACCACTGCCAAGTAGGCCGTGAGAACCAAGATAAGTACAAAGCAAGCCAGTGGGCACATCGGTGCCCTCTTCCTTCGTGATCCTGTGCATTCCTTTGACCCCCCAACCTGCCCTCACAGGTAGTGACCCATGGGCTCGTGAAAGATGCATCAGTCCTCTGTTCCCTGTCTACGTATGGAGTCTGGGTGTCTCATGTAGGCATGTTCATGGACACCTGGCATAGACCGCTCTGCCCAGTCTCTCATTCAAAGGAGTCATTGGTTGTCTGGGGCAGGTGGCCTGTCTGGGAGCTGGCCATGAGGTCCCTCCTGCTGTCACACTCTGGCATACCCTGCTTTTCTGTGACTCCACCTATCTCAGTCCAAATGGAGGGGCCCCAGCTCAACTCTGACCCAGGGCTCTTTGATGGTTGCAGATACATGGGAAACAGTTAGGGAACCTCTAGAGTGGGAAAGACTCATCCCAAGGTAAGAGGCTGCTGGGGAAGGCAGGTCTGGTCCCATCTCAGAGCTTTAGTCCTCAGAAGGGAGTGGAGATCCTGGACTTTGCCAGCAACACAGTCCCAAGGTTGCTCACCTGGGTCTTTGGGAGTGAGAAATCTGCAAATAACAAACAAAAACAGTAGTTTCGCTAAAACTTGGCAATCGGTGGGAGCCCAAGAAGCCATGTCTGGGGGGTTTCGGGGGAAAAACAAAAAAGGAATACAAAATAATAAGAATCTTTCTCCACTTGACAAAAATCAACCTCCTGTGGGTCTGTGAAGCCTTTAGGGATTTAGAGATGATGTCAGGGGCTAGTGGGGATGGGCTTATTCATGGAACCTTCTAGAATGTGCTTGGGAGTAGAAGAGGAATTTTGTAAGAAGAGTTTTGAGGAGCAAGTTGGAGTCAGAGTGAGTGATATAGAATGGGGTTATTATTTTTAATGGGACCCAATTTACAGCCACAGACTGATGGCACCTGGGGACACACAGGTGAGGTGGAGTATGACTAAAGTATTACATGTCAGCCATTTGAAAATTTGGTCCAACCCCACGAGGACATCCTGCTCAATGCTGTCCCTCACCTCAGCTTTGGTCAATTTTCTCATTGCCACCACAGCCTGGCAATCGTTTTTACTCTCCAGCTTGTTTCTCTATGGCTTTTGGATGGGCTCAAAGCACTAATGCCAATATCAAAGGATAAAGACTTTTCACCAGTGAACAGATGGAGAAGACTATGCCACAGGCTCTAAGGGCAAGTTCAAGAGAGGAGCTCCAGATGTCCTTTGAGCAAAGTTGTGTCACTGTGCTCTGTGGTTGTTCCTGGTGTGCATGCCCATACTGTCTTGTCCCAGGACTTACCCCATGTGGTAATCACACAACGAGGGGGGCCAAGATCAAGTTGGACCCAGGTCATTGCTGAGGGAACTGCAAAAGGAAGAAAGGGACCCCACAGCTCTTGGGAAATCAGGTCCTCATTTCTTTGAAGGTGAGAAAGGGGAAGAGAGAGAGACACACACACAAAGATAAAGAGATGGCAGAGGAAGCTAGCAGACAGACAGGGCACCATGTGGCCTCAGATCATGTATATGTGTTTTTTGAGCACAGAGCTCAAAGCCTGGGAGGAAATTGTGGGCAGAGATGTGACCTGTGATCCAGAACCCATCCCTGGGCTCAGCAGCACTGCAGGCTGTTGGCAGGCTGACTCTCCGTGGCAGAATGAGGAAGGAGAGGCCACTGGGATGGACGGAGGTGGAGACTGCAGGTTCCAGTCCAAATCCCAGTGGCCAAAGTACCCTGTGCATTCCAGGCCCCATGCATGCATCCTTGTTCACTTTAGGGGAACACTTCTCACAGGAGCTTTTGGGTGATGGAAGGAGGATTTTGGTGCTGGAGCCTCAGACATAAGACACAGTGACTCAGTGAAGGCCCACAGCCAATGTGTTTAGGATGTGAGGAAAGGAGCAGGCCTGTCCTTGATTGGAGGGGAGGGAAAAGTAGGGTGACCAATTCTGCCAGTCTGTCTGGAAAGGGGTCCCAGGGCATGGGGAATGTGGTGGGCACACAGGACAATTCGGGTCTCCTGGATGAGGGCTATCACTGAGCTAGATAGGAAGAGGGTCATTAAGACCCTGGCTAGGTAGGAAGTGAGTCTCCAGCTTTGGGATTATCTGGGTCTTTTTTAATTTTTTTTTAAATATATTTATTTATTTATTTATTTGACAGACAGAGATCACAAGTAGGCAGAGAGTTAGGCAGAGAGAGAGGAGGAAGCAGGCTCCCCGCTGCGCAGAGAGCCCGATGCAGGACCCGATCCCAGGACCCCGAGACCATGACCCGAGCCAAAGGCAGAGGCTTTAACCCACTGAGCCACCCAGGCATTCCTATCTGGGTCTTAACATATAAAGCTCCTTGACAAAAATCAGGTAGAAAAAAAAAATTCTTGCAAATCACAAAATGAACACCAACAGACAATTTCCTCTTTTTTTTAAGATTTTATTTATTTCTTTGACAGAGATCACCAGTAAGCAGAGAGGGAGGCAGAGAGAGGGGAGGAGACAGGCTACCTGGCTGAGCAGAGAGCCCGATGAGGGGCTCGATCCCAGAACCCTGAGATCACAACCTGAGCCGAAGGCAGAGGCTTAACCCACTGAGCTACCCAGCGCCCCCCCCCCTTTTAAAGCATTTATTTCTTAAATTATTTTTTAAATATAAATTCAATTAATTAACAGATAGTGTATGATTAGTTTCCAAGGTGGAGTTTAGTGACTCATCAGTTGCATAGAACACCCAGTGTCCATTACCTCCAGGGCCCTCCTTATTGCCCATCACCCAGTTACCCCATCCTCCCACTGACCTCCCCTCCAGCAACCCTGTTTGTTGCCTAGAGTTAAGAATCTCTTATGGTTCAGATAATTTCCTCTTAGTGAATTTATCTGATGTATAGGAACTCTCATCTTCTGCCTAGAGGAGCCCCTTCTGATTTATTTTTCAGTTTAAAGAATTTCTTGCACCTCTGTCTTCCTGGGGGAAGCTGCTGTTGGAGTTGAGGTTCTAGGTCTCGGCTAAGAAGGCAGCTGTCAGGCGAAGGGTTCTGTCCTAGCATCCAGCCAGTCCTCTGTGTGGGTCACACAGCCAGCGAGAAGCCGTGGCTGAGCGAGGCGGGTGCTCAGGTGCCTGGCTCAGACTGGCCTCGTACAAGGAGCCCTGGTATAGCTCACAGCAGCATCTGCCTTGGAACCAGCTGGGGGCCTTTATCTTGGAACCAGTCAGGCTCATTTTAAAGGGTAAAAGACCTAGTGTCTACAGCCGGAGAAAGGCTGGAGAAAGAAGGTTAACAGGCAGGTTGTCGGGCTCCCTCCAGTTCAGCTGTTCCTTGTTGAGACATCTGTGTTGTGACCGGAAGCAAATGGGAGACCATCAGAAAGCCCGCCGTTCAACGTGGACACTGTTGAAAACATCTCCCATGGGCAGCAGGCATGATTCTTATTTTGTTGCTCAGAGGATGGTTCTGGGGCTTCTTGTTTTAAGATGGACTCAAGTCCAATGCAATTCACTTTCTAAGGTCTTATTTATTTATTTTCCAGAGAGAGAGAGAGAGAGAGCGCACAAACAAGGGGAGTAGCAGGCAGAGGGAGAAGCAGGCTCCCCACTGAGCAGGGAGCCTGACTTTGGACTCCACCCCAAGACCCTGGGATCATGACCCAAGCCAAAGGCACACCCTTAACCGACGGAACCATCCAAGCATCCTTGAAATTCATTTTCTTAAAAAAACGCCACTTTCGTGTGATGCGATCCCACCACCCTCTTAGAGGAACAGCTGTTGGTGTCTGCAGCGGGCCATGCGTGTGTAAGATAAGTTATCTACTGACAAGGTTACCGAGGCTTTTTGTACTCTCTGATAAGACAGTTGCTACAGTTTTCCCCGGCACCCAGCATTCTGTATTTCCCTGAAAAGAGCCAGGTGTTGAATTAAGGATGGAATAACAAACACTGGGATTTGCTTTTAAGTCCACCTACCTCTGTGGAAGTGGGTTCTCTTAAGAGGTTTACAAGGAATTTTTGACATGAGCCTCTTCTGAGGAAGATAAAGAACTCAGACTTGTTTGATAATCTATCCCTCCTGTGAATACGCATACGCAGCCGTCTTAAATTTGTTCTTACTGAGGCAGGACAAACACGTTATAGTGTGCTTAAGTGATTTAGCTGTTTCTCCATAACCTTAATTCTCTTGGAACTATGAAAACTGCTTTGCAGTGAGGTTGTCCGGTAGCAAATATTCCACATACTTTCTTGTATTGGACTCATATCGGCATCCAGAGTTTTCTCAGTTTTGTCGGTCATTATATCAGCTTCCCAAATGAAGACTCATCCTTTGTGTTCCTCTAGTAGTGGGATGAGTTGGCGATGACAGTGTGCCGTCTCTTGAGTCCCCGAAGGGATCAACAATACAAGTGTTCATGAGCTGTCTGCCCTGTGGGGTAAGGTCCCCGGTCCAGAAACAGAGCATTTGCGTGTCTGTGTGTGTGTGTGCGCCTATTTGCCTGCCGTATTTTGAAGTAAGCTTATTAACTACGGACCATACACCTTTATACTTGACTTGAATAAACTGAATAAACAAAGTCCAGGCAAGTCTGAGTATTTGCAGTGATAGCAAATACAAATTAAGCTATCCTATAGTGTGTGAGTGCTTATCACACAGGCGCTCAGATGGATTTCGGCATCTTAAAAGACAAAATAAAAAAAAATTAAAAGTACAAAATTAAAAAAACAAAAAACAAATCCTGGCATCTTCATGTTAGTTAAAGTGAATTTGTGTATGTGAAGAACACAGTAAATTCTATATGTATGAGTGGCGTTACTGTTACTTTGGTTTCGAAGATGTTATGTCCTTCAGTCATTAAATACACATGGGGCTGGGGCAGAGCGGGGGTACAGACTATGACTGTGGCCGCATGCGGTAACTATTTTTAAATAAGAAAGATAAGTTCCCTGCATCTACTACCTTCACTTTACTCATTTAATAGTTATTAAAAAGTAAAATAAATAAAATATAACGTAATGTAATAAATGTATAAAAATACGTTATATAAAGTGGTGCCTGAGTGGCTAAGTCAGGTAAGCATCAAACTCTTGATTTTGGCTCAGGTCATGATCTCAGGGTCCTGCAATCCAGCTCTGCATTGGGCTCTGTGTTCAGTGAGGTTTCTGCTCGAGCTTCTCTCTCTCCCTTTCCCTCTGCTGTGCACCCCCACCCCCAATCATGTATGCACTCTCTCAAAAACAAAAAAACAAAAACCAAAAACCAAAAAACTCTCTATATAATAAAGATAATAACTAATTATTTCCCTGATACTCCCACTAGTGTTGTACTGTTGACTGTTTGGGGGAAGACAGTTGGTGGAAAAAGTTGCCAGAAAATGGCTTCTCTTCCAGCAAATTCCTGTGGATGCAGGAACCCATTGTCTGCTTCTATCTTTTGTAACAGAACTGACATCCTTTCTTGATTAAATAGACTCAGGTCTGAAAGTAAATAGCGTAGACAAAAGGGTGAGAGATAAGGGTGTCTGTGTGCATGCATGTGTACACACATGTGTGCACGTGCACGCATGTTGGGGGGAGGACGATTGCCAAGTATGAGGGAAGTGCCTGCAGGTTTACGTGTTTCCACTGGCAGTTGCTGCCTTAAGCATGTCTCTTCCTGTCCACGTAAGACATGTTGGTTTTTTGAAAATGTGGGCAGGGATGAGATCTGCCATCCATGAGCACAGCAACGGCTCCATGTGAATTCAGTTCCGGTGACCTTCTGGAAATTGGCACTGGTCACCTTTTATCTGCCTTCACCCCTCTCACTGTGTGTGTGTTTTGCTGCTTCCTTCCCTGACAGATTCATGTCTTCTTCTAGGGAAAAGCTCCTTAGGTTAGTGTGTAATGGCTTCTAGAAGAGTTCTCTTGTCTACAAAAATCTAATTGTCTTAGCAAGCAAGTCTGTGTTTTATATTGTATCAAGAAGAAAGTTTGCATTTTACAGTTAATTTTTTCTCAGCTTCCAAGGGGGCTTTTCATCTCAGATATTAATCAGCAGGACTAGAAAGAAGGGAATTAAAGCAGAGACAGAAAAAAAGGAAAAAAAAACCCTACAAGATTTAATTAAAAAAAAAAAAACAAAACAACAAAACACAAACATGCAGGGTAAATATAATTTCTTTCCTGTATAATTTATATGAAAATTTATCAGCTGCTGATAGGATAAATAGCCCAAGGTAGTTTCTCCTTGGCTTATACTTTCATCACAGGTGTTTCTGCTCAAGTATAATGTAACAGTTTTCTATCTAAAGGAAAAATACTCCGGCGACCTGGGTGGCTCAGTCGGTTAAGAATCTGATTTTGGCTCTGGTTGTGGTCCCAGGGTCCTGGATCAAGTCCCACATTGGGTTCCCTACTCAGCAGGAGCTGCCTTCTCCTTCCCCTTGCTTATGCTTTCTCTCTCTCTCAGACAAATACATAAAATATATTTTTTAAAAAAAGGTCAAATACTTCAATTCCTTGGCAAGCTAAAAATGAACCCCTAAAAATCTTTGTTACTTGCATTTCCGTATTTTTGTCCATAAAAGGTAGTTCTCAAAATCAAAACCAAAATATTTACAAAGGTATCATGCGCACGTTAGACATTTTCTTTGCAAATTGCAAAATGAAGTTTCAAAGCCAGTAATAGCCGATTTGTTGCTTCCAAAATGTCTCAGCTGGAACATAAAGGCACAAACTGTTGTTACAACTTGCGTGGATCTTAAAGGTACTCCCCTGAGTGAAGAAGCCACTGGAAAAGGTACAGAACACTTCCATGTATCTAGCATTCTCAAAAATGACAAAATTACAGAGGTAGAGGAGATTAGGGGGTTAGGAAGGGGAGGGGGTTCAGGCACAGGGGCAGCCAGAGGGAGTTTCTTTGTGGTGATGGGATTTTTTTTTTTATCTTGATTGTAGTGGAGATGGTATGAACCTAGGCATGATAAAATGTCAGGGAATTCTCTACAAAAACTGTATGCAAGAACAATGACTGCATTCAAAAACTAGCCAAATCCAAGTAAGTCCTGAATTCTAGTTAATGGTAGGTCGTGTGTCAGTGTCAGGGTCCTGATGTGGGTCATGTACTATAGTTATGAAAGATGTTCCCTTTGGGGGAGACTAGGTGATGGGGACGCATGATCTCTGTCCTCTGATTGCAGCTTATGGGTCTCTAATTATTTCAAAATATAAAGTTCGAAACAAATCCCTCTGCTGAAGAAAAGATCCCAGCTACTAATTTAAACCTCCTTAGGAAGCAATTTAGTCAAAGACTGGTATCCTTTCAGGAGGCAGGCCTTTTAGTCAGAAACACAGAAGATTCTTGATTTAGCATATGCTTAGTATCCTGTTCTGCAAGGGTTACATTGTGTAGCTTAAAGTGGTTGCTCTTTCTGTGGCTTCTGTTAAACTAGTAGAATCAGGAAATCTTAGAGTGAGCAGAGATCTTACAGAGAATGTAGGTCAGACTTTGGCGTTCCACCTCTGGGTTTTTGGTATCCTCATTTGTAACAGGAGGACTTTGTCCTAGATTCTTTACTAATGTCCTGCTTAGTTCTAAACTTTAGAACCCACCACTTTGGCATAGAAACTACAGAAACAATAAGGGAAAACTGATAAATTCTGCCTCAGTATTTATTGCATGAGACAAAGGTCTCCATTTATGTCGACTGCCAATGTGGACTTACAATCTCTTTAAGACTATCTCCCATAGTATGAACACCTGGAGAGTAAATGATAAGGGCTCTACCACTTAGCTAAATTTGAGAATTTTCCAGAGGAGGGAGGATCTAGGCAGTTTTCTTGAGATGGATGTACCATTACATAGTCCTTGTACAAAATGTGTGACTTTTACCCATTTGAAAGGGGAGGTTGACTTGGTCAGTGCCTTCTTGTATGGGTCCCTGGACAGCTCATCAGATGCACTAAATTAATCCCGGGGAAACACGTGGCCCATAAAACACAAAAGCTCTGGAAGCTTTAAAAAGTAACCATTGTCATTTGGGAATAAATGAAGGTAAACACGCTCTCAACAACCAAGACAGTTTAGGCTTACTCATGCTACCACTTTTCTTCATGGAATTCTAAACACTGATTTCCTTGGGGAAACTAAGCCCACTGTAAAACCAGGCTCGGAAGCCCCCAGGGCCCTCTGACCCGCTGATAGTCCGCATATGCAACAAAGGATCTTAATTTAACATCAATTACACTTTGTCTTGTGGTACCCATTTCCCCTAAGTCTGTAAGGATTTAAGTCATAGTCTTACAAAAACAGAGCAAACACAGAAGCAGCACCTCACAGCCTTAGTGTCATTTTATTAACAAAAGGAACCCATGGGGTTCAAACCAGAGTACAAAATACAATCTTTATTTTTTTTTTTCCTGTGGGTTAAAGTGTTACATTTTTAATAATAAAAATAAAAAAACTTTCATAGTTAACTTATCAAAAACAAACCCCCTGCCTATTGAGTTTCTTATTGTGCAAAACAAAAACATAAAAATTAAAGTTCCGCCCATGGAAGGATTTTGTGTGCCAAAAGATGCACATTTTCAATTTCAAAAAATTTTGCATCAAAAAGAAAAATCTAAGGCCACAGTTTCTTTGCAAACTAAACAGAATAACAAGCAAATAGCAGCTAAATTTTTATCTTCATTCCCAAGAATTCTGTTGCAACGTAGAATTTTCTACATTCATAGAATAATTTCTTGATTATGAGAAAAGGTATGCAGTTTCAACCTACTGCTTAAAGTCAGATATACTGATACCAATTTGATAAGGCAAATCATACCTTTTACCTACTCTTTTAAGTGCTCCAAAATCAGCTTTGCTTTAATTTTGTGAGCACATTTCATGATGTCTCTGTTACAGGTGATCAAACAAACCTAGTGAAGGATTCCACTGAGTCGTTGGAAGCCAACGACTCGGCTTTCTACATGGGGTCAAATAACTAAACTTCCTTTCTTCATACGGCTCTGCTTTGCTTCTTTCCCTTTATTTTTGGTATCACAGAGATGGACAATGTCTTGACAAGGCATATAAAGCACAGCTTAGAAGTCAAGAAACAATTGAAGAGGATCTTTTTTTTTAGAGGAAAAACAAAACCGCTTAGATAACACTTAAATACACATACCTGCTTAAAAATACACAAAAACAAAGCAAAATTAAAAAAAAAAAAAAAGGCATTAAAAACCAAACCAGGAAATAAAGTTCTGTGACAATTTCAGTACCACAATTATTGGTGTACAGTTTTGCACTGTGATTTTAAATAGTGGCTTGCGATGAAAAAACTGCCTAAGATGCTTATGTGATTACAAAGAGAGGTATGTCCAGAAGGGGGAGAAATATACGTTTGCCTAATGCATGTAGAAAAATCCCTGATCAGATTGGCCAGCTAACTTCTAAATACAAAACTTAACCCTAGAGGAACTTTGATACTTGGGACTGAATATACTGACTGAAAGAAAAATCACTCGCTCTGGGGAATGAAGTATGGCATTCTGCATGGGAAGCACCAGGGTTTCTGGGTCGAACCCGTAGGACATCGAGAAAACCAAAGTACTCGGCTGGTCCAAAATCATTATCGTGGGGATCCCGCCTCCCCTCCATTCCACTTAGGGTCCAGGAACACTCTCAGCTCAGGAAACCGACAACAGATGAAAGGAGAAGTAAGGGGCCACGTTGGCACGAACAGAAGGGGCGTGGGGGATGGTAAAAACACTGCTCAGACTTCTAGCAGCAACACAATCTTGTTGGTCGGAATATCCTGAGGTTAAATGATAATAAAATATTGCACCAAAATGATAAAGAAAGAAAAAAAAAATCACAGTTTAACTGGAACTACCGAGGAACTGGAATGGGAGTAAGAGCGCACAGCACAGGGACTGCTGTCTGCGGGCGTCAGGCTCTTGGCAGGAATTCAGTTTGTCCTTTTTAAAAACCATGGTTATTTCTACCCTCTTTTGATTTTGCATTTAATTTTAAATACCCTTTGGTAGACGTATATTAACTTCCATCTGACACTAGCCGTATGGATCTCTCCCTTGGTCCACCTGCAGATTCAGTGATTCGGAAGAGGAGACTGCCATTGCCGATTAGCGGAAACTCCAAACAAGGCCCATCAGGCCTGGAGTTTTCAAAGGATTCTGATAACCCCACTAGAGGTAGGTTAAGAAAGGCTTTTGGGGTTTTTTTGGTTTTTTTTTTTTTTTTTTTTTTTTTGTTCTTTTTTCCCTGTGTAGTTATCAAGGCAGTCTGAGGACATAACCTTTTTTTTTTTCTTCCTTTTTTTCCCTTTTTTTTTTCCTACTGTGATCCTAGGTGAATAAGACATGGAGAAAATCAAACACATATCCTACCAAAGTACTTAAAGGGGGTAAAAAGTCTAGCCTTCGACAAAACGTGTTCTCATGCTGAAATTCATTTCCCCTCTGAACTGACATGCCTTTCAAGGAACCCTTTTCTCGATTTCATAATACTGTAGAGCTGATTTATAAAGTGAAACTGTGTCACCACATTAGGACCTCATCAAAGGGTTCTCCCAGGGACTTTAGTCCTATGGGACACTGTAAGAAACCACGAAGCCCCTGGATGTCAGCGTCACAATGCATCTTTAGGGCAGGCCTTTCCTGTTGTGCTGCTACCTCCTTCAAAATCAAGGCTCCCAATGAGTCTATACTTCCTTAAAGGTTGGGGTAACTTCTGTTCCACTTGGAGAAACCTTTTTAAAGTGACCCTTGCGTAGCGTTTCCACTCTCCGCACAGTCTCTTCTCTTGAGCGCAGGCACCCTTCACTTACTCAGTCACCATCAGGACTTCCGGGACGTTCTTGTCACGTTGACTTTCCACATCTGCTTCGCTGCATTAAAGGGGACACACAACCGTATCATCCGCTTGTGCAATGATCCTGTTGGCTCACTGGGAAGTTCACATATTCTTTAATTTCCATCACCTTCGATCTGGATGTTCATTTCTGTTCTTGCACTCCTCTTCTCTCCCTCTTTTCCAAAAAGGCAAGGTGGGGGAAGGAACTGATACTCGAATCTGATGATGAACACAGTGATTTCTGACATTTGTTCAGAGAATGAAGGAAACGGGCTGGGTCTCCTCAACATCAGGTGGATGTGGGTCAACCTACAGAAGGAGAGAGGACCAGGCTTACTAACCCCAGGACCCGACAAATGATCTCAGTGTCTATTTCTAATTACACGGTGGTTAGAAGCCAAGCTGCTTTGAGCCTATTAATAAGAAGTCCCAGCGGGTGACTTAAGTGCTCTGTACTCTACGGCCACAGAACACAATTTAAAGGCGATCACAGTACTCTACGGGCATGCTATCATTTACAAAGA
This sequence comes from Enhydra lutris kenyoni, assembly GCF_002288905.1. Taxonomy (NCBI): domain Eukaryota; kingdom Metazoa; phylum Chordata; class Mammalia; order Carnivora; family Mustelidae; genus Enhydra; species Enhydra lutris. The sequence continues at coordinate 7,173,746 of NW_019154113.1, forward strand.
AAATATTACAAAAGGAGGTAATTGGATCAGTGCCGGTCTATCATCACTAGAAGACTTTTTTAAGTATGTATCCCTTACTAATTAGGAATCAGCAACAGATACTTATAAAGGATTATTTCCCAAGGGCAAACTAAAAGTCTCATTTTCTTTAATTTTGCTTACCTCTGAATAAAGAGGCGGAGGCTGAAACCGGAATTCCTGTATGCAAGCGAACATGGGACAGCATGCTTCTCCCTCACAGTTAGGGGGCTGGGGGTAAGGAGGCACATGTCGAGAGAATTCCTCCTCGGACACCACATCTGCATAATTTGGTGGTGCTGCGACAAAAACAGAGTCTCAGAAATCCATGCAAAAATTCATCACATCAATCTCTTCTGAACTCTTACCAAAATAAGAAATTTAGCTAAATTTGCAAACAATGGTTTCCCCCCACCTCTAACGAGCAAGTTTTTGTGCCCATCAAGACAGAATATTCTGCTGTTGTGAAATCACTACTAAGTTACTGTATTCTACTCTTTTTTTGTTCAAAACTGTGAACTTTATTGATAAAAATATGATAATAAACTACAATTGTTCATTGACTTACTTTGCAGTTACCATCCTGCAAATTCATATTAAAACTGGGCAAATAATACTATTTATATGTACACCAAGATTAGGTAATTATAAAAACACCTTCATTAATACAAGGTGGTATAAAATTCTGTGTGAACAATTCTTTGTGCAGAACGGTCTTGTGCATTCCAAGACACATAGCATCTCCGCTTTCTGCTAATTAAAATGCCAGTTGGGCTCCAAACAACAAACACTCTCCCCTGTTTCCAAACCTCTCCTGGGGGTCACTACCATTCCTACTGAAAACTGTTGTTTTAGGCAAAACCTTCCAATAAAATTAGTTTATGATCTTTCCTGGGTCTGCAGGTCACAGGATCAACAATACTCTGGAGAATGAGCCCTTTGGTCATTTACTTTCAAATCATCCTGACATTTAAGCTGCGGCGCTTCTTGGTATAAGTGTCCACCAGTATGGATGTATCCGGGGACCTCTAGGTTGTCCTAGGTTGTATTCTACTCTTCTAAGAGGTGTAGGTTATAGTGCAGGTGAGAAAAAGAAAATCCCTGAAATGAGGCTACAGAAAATACATAGCACTGTATGCTGATTCTATCTTGTGTTGTCTTACTGTTAATAAATGGGAATCGAGCGATGAAGACTATATTCTAGGCTCTGCCATCGGCACCTCTGTGTCCAAGATAAGCTAGGCTCTCCAGGTCCCTGCCAGGAAGGCAATTTTGTAATGTCCAGTACTCAGAAGAGTCTGGAAAGCTGTGGTGGTGGGAGTCACCATCGTCTGAGCACCAGTGGTCTTACGCGGTCCTCGGGCCCTACGTGTAACACCCCACATGGAAAGAACCTCCAAGCCTCGTACCTTCGGGCTGCTCCGGCAGAGTCAGCGTCAGCCAGCTCATGTCCACACTGAACTGGCTGGCGATGCTAGAGTTTCTGCTGCCAAAACCGTGGTACGGAATTGTGCCAATCACTAAGGGCAGCTCGAGCATCAATTTTTTAGCACCAGGAATGTGAATATACACCTAACAGGTCAAAAAAAAAAAAAAAAAAAAAAAAAAAAAGAAGAAGAAGAAGAGAGAAAGGCAAAGTTCTAAGTTAGACCTCCAATTTAGTTTTTCACAGAAGCAAGATCTTTGTTGCCTGCCACCACTTCCCCAAGAAAACTGTAAATGATCGTGACCAAATAAAATGAAGAACAAACCAGATGAAGATCCCAGGAAATCCAGGGACTGCTCTGCGATGGGGAACGGTAGCCTTAACATACTTTACTGTAAGCGAGCACGGCTTACATAGTAATTATAAAAAATGAAGTCTATGTTTTCAATATAACAAAGACCCCTTAATGCGTGTTAGTTAATTCAGTTCCTTAGGGGGACGGTTTTCAATTAAGAACAAAGGCCAGTCTTCACCATTCCCGGGTCTGCTGTAATGCTGACCTACAAGGACACTTCCCCAGGTATGACATGTGCATATTCGTGAGGATACGGCAGCGAGTGCCGCATATTTTCCATTGTAAGGAGCTCTCCACTTACAGCTAAGGAATAGTCTACTCGGATAATGCAGCAATCCAGGATGGACGGAGTAACAGGTGGGATCTTCAGAGTCTTCCCATTCCACGTGTCAGTGCCCCCAGAAGCGATGTGGTTTCCTCGCACGTTGGCAACCATGTGCCGGACGGTCTTTGTTCTCCCACTTGCCAAATACGTCTGGGTTTGGAAAATAGCAGCTTTGGGAACAATTAGCCGAGAGGAACAATTCTCTATCTCTGCGTAGATTGGAATGGCTTCTCCTAAAAAGAGAACAAAAACACCTTTAGAGACTTTTCAGAAAGTTCTTACCACAGTGGAAGAGAGCCGCTAACCAATTAAAGCAAAAGTCGCCACGCGAACTTTGATGGAAAACTTGTATTGTGAATCTGCGTCAGAGATCTGAGAATTCACTGCAGATGTTGGTAGATACTGGCTTCTACTTATTGCATTATTTGCTTCTCTAATGTAGCAATAGTACGTTGCCAGTTTGAAAGATATGTAAATGACTAACATCTATAAAAATTAAGACCTAAAAATAAATGACCCAGTACTATGTTAAGTACAAAAGATCACTAACAAACTCATTAATGCCCATCTAGTTAAAATCTACCTAACAGAGGAACACAGACGTTGCATTTAAGGAACCGATGTGAAGGCATAAATGAAACAATGGGCGGAGCAGGTGACTTTCCCACCCCCATTACGTGTCCACCGTTCCACCACCTGGACCACATCCATCCCCAGTGAGCTAGAATCCTGGAGTGGTGGCCAGGCCCAGTGGACGGAATCAGATCCTTCACAAATGGTGGTTCCAGTATCCATCTGACTGTTCGGGAAGTTCCTGGTCTACACGCTCACACCCGTTTGTGCACACATCCCCGGCACGGGGTCAGAACGCCCCACAGGAGTTTCATGTCGCGACGGCGCTCTTCTGAGCAACACTGCTCCTGACATTCTTTTGCAACATCAAGTAAAATGCTGGCATTTTCCCATTCTCCCAGTTTTAGTCTTTGTCACTCAAGTGAAAGGACCGAAGTCAGAAATACCAGTAGTTTTACTGGACTCCACTCATCCAAACAAAAATACGTACATATCCATTATTTATATGAAAAACAGAAAGCCATATTATCCATGTTTTAAAACAGTCTTTACCTCATGAATTACAAAACACACTATTTAAAAATCACTTAAAAGTAGCTAATAACATGCATGACTCTTCCATTTGGACTTTCAAACATTTTGCTTACCATTACAGTATCCTTTTCTTTCAATTTTGGCACTCAGTGAGACAGGACCAGACGTGAAAAACCAACAGCCAACCATTTTCTCTTGAGTTTTCAATACAGGGGTCTTGAAAATTTCAAATAATAACATGACTTTAATTAAACCAGTAGAAAACTCACAGAACTTAAAATTACATCATTCTTTATTCAACAGTTGAGTAGAAAGGTCTTCTAGGAAACAAATCAACTTTTTCATCCTCATGGGACATATTAGGCAAAATACTTGCTAAAACATAAAGCATTAAAAAAAATCATTCTCTTTTTAGGAAAACTAAGATGAATTGTCAGACTCAAATAAGCTGATACCATCCTATTTTATCCTACAATCATTATAATTCTGGGAAATGATATGCCTTCCCTTAAGGTAATGATAAAAAATAACAGTAGAAACTATTAACATGACAGAGATGTTTTTTTCTTTTAAAGACTTTACGTGTAGGTTAAGTAAAAGAAGAAATGGTATAAAAATCAATAATCAAAATCTTCTATTTGTTTTGGCATCTAAAATAAAGAAGAAGCAAATGGCCTTTTCCTGAATTCAGAAATGCATGATTAGACAGAAGTTTCAAGTGCCCATTATTGAGACTGGTTTGGGGTCCTGTGTGAGGACAGCACAACACGCCTACAATAATGGACCCACAAAGTTACCGAACAGACCTCGCCACCTTTAGCATCTAAAATGCTCCATTTAAAAGATGCACAAACCAAAAAAGCTCACCGTAAAACCTAAAGCTGCAATTTTTCTACTTAAAAAAATTAAAGGATTAGTAGTTTCTCGTTTGGGCAAAAAAAAAAATAAAATCTCCCTAAATCCTTGGCCACAATGGTCCCATAGTTTAGAAATAGTCACCTTCCCAATTCTAAGTAGTTCTAAAAGCACAACACAGTATTGTCAATTTGCAAAGAAACAAGACAAAAACAAAACAAAAAAACCTAAGGTGTTACGTGGATGGTAACTTCCAGCTGTAACTGGAGCCTGGGCCTGGTCGGCGGGGTGCTGTCCCCAAGGGACCACGCGGCTAGGGCGTAACCAATACACCGCGCCACCCTCTCGAAGTGAACATTACAGTGAAGTCCATTCCATTTTCGAATGAAAATTGGGTGAAACACCTTTGAACTTGTTTTTTTACCCTTCTCTTTAAAAACACTGGCTAGCAAAAGAAACCCCCAGCACTAATGATACATCTTTGGAGCATCCGTATCATGATGGAAAGTTCAAATTATCCCAGTATTTTCTATGACGTTAAAAAAAAAAAAAATCATTCATTCATATTTAAATGAAGAACCATTAGGTCCTCATAGCTATCATGAAAGTACAAGGTATAATTTTATATTATTTTGATAATATGGGTTTAGATAAAAGAATCTAGCTCATTAGCTCCCATCTTGCCTATTCTGTTGTTACTTACAGCCTAATCTTTCTTATCAGCCTACAGTATTTCTGGTGATGATTAGAAGTTCAATGCTTTAATGTGGCCAAATCTGTCATAAGGAAATGATAAGAGAAAGGCTCTCCACAGCAGCTGCACGCACTTACTTAATGTTGGAAAATGACATGCAAAATGGAAGGATACATAGCATAATGGCCTGAGCCTCAATAACAGGCTGAGCTTGATTAATACTCTTCCATAATTACTGTTCCTCAACCTGCTATTATTGAAGAGTTTAGAATACCACCGCCCCGTGAATGTGGCCGCTCTGGGAAAAGTAAGCCCTCTCTGTGTGCACATTAGTGTTATTAAGCCTTATTAATGCATTTCAAGCCTGTGTAACTTTTTGGCAAAAGCAGCCCCGAACAACGGAGACATAATCAATAGTATTAACACACACAATTTGTAATTTGCCCAACCTAGAATCACACATTTATCGCGAAGGCCCACGGGTTACAAGATTCTATCAGAAAGTGACAAGACGGGCTAGCGCCGCATGGGCTTGGTGTACACAGCAGTACTGATGGAAGCGAGGAAGGGAGGGGAGGAGGAAGGGGAGGAGGAAGACTCACTAGTAACGCTGGTGCGTTGACATCGATGTGACTAACAACCTGGAGCTCCCGCTTCACACTCTGGTCAGGTACCTTGGGTCTTTCCAAAACTGCCCTCACACAGTACTGAATGCTTCCGTATTTCCCGGTGAATGAGGTGACTAAAGGTCTGAAACAAACCGAAGAGGTTAATTGAGAAGTTTATCTTTCAGTGAAACACTACTGGAGAAACACCTTTAAAGTGTTGGTTTGGGTTAAAAAAAAATAAGAAGAATGTGAACAGGGGAAGTCTGTGAGGGGTTATTCAAGATCAATGGGCATCGCTGAGTTTCAGAGATACTCTGCACCCTCCCCTCGGGACTGGCGTATTGCAGAGAAAGAGAATCATAAAAGTAGTATTGTTTCACTTACTCAGATGGAAGTTGAAAGCTAAATGGAAATTCATGTTTTCCAGGCTGTAGTAAGAGGATGCCTTCACCTAAAAAAGAAAATACATTTTTAACTGAGGTTCCTCTTAGATCAAGAATTTTCACAACTTAAGTCCTATTTTTTTAAAGGAAGGTTTCCCCTGGAGTATCCAGGATACTCCAAAAAGTACATTAATCTCTAAGATTTAGAGAATTAGAATGTCAATCAGTTTCTACCAAGTTTCATTAATTTCAAACCATATATATACATGCATACAGCTTCCACCTTTAGAGAGACCAATCACACAAGTATCAGAACCCAGAGGTCACATGTACATACACATCATGTATATACATGCACATATGTATACATGGACACACAAGTATACCTGTAACATGTGGGTGCGTGTACACATACACATTTGTTTGCCCACTCATAAACTAGCACAAGTGTCCCAACATTATATTATAAACACACACCAATGCTATTACACTAATAGTATATGTTATAGTATACTATTATACTAATACGAAATACCAATATTAAAATGGATTGAGGGGCGCCTGGGTGGCTCAGTGGGTTAAAGCCTCTGCCTTCGGCTCAGGTCATGATCCCAGGGTCCTGGGATCGAGCCCCGCATCGGGCTCTCTGCTCAGCAGGGAGCCTGCTTCCCTTCCTCTCTCTGCCTGCCTCTCTGCCTACCTGTGATCTCTGTCTGTCAAATAAATAAATAAAATCTTAAAAAAAAAAATGGATTGAAAGCTGATTTAGCAAAAAATGCATCTATTTATTTCGGGTGTACCATAAAAATCTGATTCTATATTCCTTAGGCAAAAATGCAAAACGAAAGTGAAAAATTTCCTTAGGATATCGTGAAGATTGAGTATAATTCCAAACAGCCAAACCAACAGGACAACTTACGAGGTAAGGGTCATGCATTTACACTTAAGCTCTACCAATTGATAGGTGGTTAGTTAATTGGTGGTTAAGTCAACATATAGAGCAGGGTCTGCCAAGCACAGCCATGACTCCTCCCTCCCAGTCTGGGCCTGGGTCAGCCAGCTGGGTTTTCTCTCACGCAGAGGCTTAGCCCCGCTTGTCAAGGCCAAGCTGCAGGGGGCAGATGGACCCTGGGAGGCCAGGGCGCTGCTGGAGTTCCCGTGAACACACAAACAACTGGCATCATTCAGATCCAAAGTCAACTCCAGGCTGTCACGTGGTTCAGACAGCTCTGCTGAGATACTTAGAAACTTCCCCTTCACTTTATGCTCATCAATTCAAGTTCTGAACTAAACCCCCTCATGAAGGGTGGCACGATTCAGAGGAAGAAAGTGCAACAGAGATGAGAACTTTCTTCAAGATTTGCCTGGTCAGTTGATACTAAAAACAGAGCTTCCTACTGTATCCGTTCATTCAAAAAAGAGAGAGACATTTAACGGGCTGGTAAAATGGAGTATTTTTTCACTTACTAGAAACAATTAACATTTTAACCTTGTACTTTCAGAAAAGAGGAATGCATTATTGGCCCATTTAGTCTTCTGAATCTGTCCCCAATTTTCAGCATGGAATATATTAGGGGGAATAAAAGTAAGGTATTTACCACTGAAAGGTCATTCAAATAAGAAACACAGCACAAGTAGGGGACTTGGAGGCAAAGTGAACAAGGGACAGGGACATGAGGCCCTGTTCAACCACAGTGATGAAGGTGGTCCCCAGGGCTCAGCGGTGCCCAGAACTGTCCTCCCAGTGAGACTCAGCACTGTTACTGCTGTGCTAGAGAGTAAAAGGCTCCAGGCAGTCCCGATGAGAGCTGGACTAAAGTTCTAAGTTACAATCCTTAGACTACGGAATATGACAAGCCGTGTCCTTTACAATGTTTAGAAATGTGGGTTTCATGTGAGTTCAAACCTCACAGCGCTTAGACAGCAGGCATGGTGGATACAAAGATGAGTAAGGTCAATCCTCAGACAGACCACAGGAGGAGAGGCTACAGACACACACACACACAGTAATGAGCACAGAGTGCAGGAGCCCCGGGAGGGGACGGTACCTGCCCTGCACCTGAGAGCTAGCACGGAGAGGCGCAGGAGGGAGTTTCAGAGGAAGGGAACAGCATGAGGCTGTGCACAGTGGGCATGTGTGGAGAAGAGCATTACTTGGGCTACCGAGAGAGAGAAAATTCTCTTATCATAGAGAATACAAATGAACACAGGAACTAGAACATTTAAAACAAGACTTTCAATCACCTCCATACATAAATAGGAACACAAATGGAGAAAGTTGATAAACCTAGCTTATGGGATTTGGAAACAAATCTTAGTTTTCTTCCTTTCTCCTATGACTATTATTTTTTTGTTAAAAGTTTCACAAGCTGAATCACGTGCCCATTTCCGCCTCTGTTCTCATGATTCAGTGCTTCTGCCTTATACACTGAGGACTACAGTGTCACAGAGAGGCATTCCAGTCACCAATGTTCTTACGGCCTGAGCTCCCCACTCAGGGCACTAAGTGGGAGCTTAGAGCATCATTACAGAGTCAGAGACTTGGGCTTAGCAAGGTTCAGGGACTCCCACAAGGTCATACTGCTGGTGGGTGACCAAGTAAAACCAATTCTCTGTTCTGTCTTGTCTTTTTACCATAATTCCTCAATTATTAAAAAAAAAACATGAAGAAAATCAATCACAATGATAGGAAGTAGATTAGATTAACAGTGCCAAACAGTTACCTAGGGAGGTTTCCTGAAAATAGAGCTCATAGACACATTTTCCAAAAATCTAGATTTCTAAAAATCTCTTCGGGTGACTGAAATTCAGCTAGTTTTTGTAAAACAAATGACCCTGAGAATCTACAATTATGTAAAGTTGCTAACTTCTTCCAAGCTATAGATATTACGAGTGTCCTTTTTTTTTTTTCTCATGAGATCCCCTAAAGCAAACTATGATTTTTTTAAATAAAACAATTTTTGCCGATATTTGGTATGATATCTTTTGAGAAAACAAGCTAAAATTTTTCAGCTTGCCTAGGCTAGGACATTCTATTCCATCAGAATGAAAAAGCAAGATCTAGCCTGTGATTCTAAATAGTATTTGTCAGACCAGATTCTACCAAAGCAATTTCTTTATTGCTAATCCCAGGTCCAACTGCTATTACTCTCACTTCTATTTACTCAGTAGTTATGGGCACAGAGATCTAGAGAGTCCAAAGTCCTGGACAAAACCACTTTACGTCTCTCTTCCATGACCCTTGACTCCAGTCAGCCATCTTGAAAATCTGTGTTGTCCCAACCACTGGGGGAGGCATGTGTGTGCTGATCCTGGAAACCACACTGAGGAGAGGGTGACCCAACACACTGCACTGGTGAATTCAAAAGAAGGCTTTGGTTCCAAATATGCTCTTTCCTCACTACAATACTTGGGATCACTGGATTCTCACATACCTTGAGGATTTAACTGCGAACAGTCTACTTCTCCAATGTAGGAAAAGACAAAATTGCACATAATATTTACTGTGTATAAGACACAGAGAAGGTTAAAGCATTAAGATTGTTTATACCATTTTCTCCTTCTATAGATAAAAGCTGAAGCTGATTAGGCAGGAAGGTAAAATAGTTTAAAGCACCTACCACCAGCTTCATGAAGAGCAAGACTCACTGTTCCTAGTATTTTCATGATTAAGATGATCAATTTTTGCATAGTTCTTATATACAATTCTATAAAATCTTATACTTACACACATAGCATACAAACAGATGAAACAGCTATGTCATGGTTGCCACATAAGCACTTGGAAAGACCTGCACTATTAACTGGACTTCACAAGAGTGGGCTAGAAGTGGGTAATCGTTCCTCCCGAAACTTACAACACCCGGATCCCACTGTCTCAAAAGGCCTACACTGCGGCTGGGAGGGGAGGGGGATGTTGCAAGTTAACAAAGAGAAGCAAAGAATAAAAGACAAAATATAGGGCAGAAGCAGAACTCTTAAGTTACTCTGCTCCCAGAAGAGAGAAACCAAGTATGATGGTCAAGAAACACTTCCGTTGAACTCCTTGAACTACTTTCCTCTTCCCAAGACTGAGGTTTTGCTAATTCATCTTGAACCGAGAACGAGTCTACCTCCAGGATGGGAAGAAGGGGAGGCCCACAAAACACGGAGCACCAAGCATGGAACCTCATCGTCTGATTCCGATCTCCATCCCTCAGGCCAGAAGGGACTGGACCTAGATCTTCAGGTCTTAGATTTCTGACTGCTCATCACAGGTTCCCATGGCAACGGTTCATTCCAGCCGCGGTCCTGGAAGGTCCTGGGACGCCTGGCGCTGGGCAGGCCCAAGCGAGCCGGCCGTGAGGCTCCGGGTAGACGTGCGCACTCCCCTCGCGGGATCGCCCCAGTGCTTTGCAACGGGGGGCACAGGCATTGTTACCCTCCCGTCACCGGCCACCAAACCGAGGCTCCCGCCACCAAGTGGGCGGACCCCAGCCCCGCATCCCGACCCCACCCCCCCTAGCCGGTGGGCATCCGCCGGCGCGCGCCCTCCCGGTTCCTGCCAGCCCCTCTGCGGAGCCTCCGTGACCCATCGGGGACCCCGGAGCCGCGGCCCTCGCTCACCGGCCGGGGGCTCGCGCAGGCTCAGGCGCACATTCAAGTACTCCACCTCCGAGGCGGCGGCCGGGGATGCGGCGCCAGGGCTCGGGCCCCAGGCGGCAGTGGCTCGGCCGTGGGCCTCCAGGCGCAGCGCGCGCAGGGCCACCGGCTCGGCCGCCTCCAGCAGCACGTGTCCCGCCACCGTCTCGCCGCTCGAGTAGCAGCCCTTGCGCTCATCCTCGAACACCAGACCCAAGCTCTTCACGCGGCCCTCGGAGCCCACGGCCGCCGCGGACCCCGCCTCGCCGCCCATCCCGCCGGGCGATGGGGACGCGCCAGGGAGATCGGCAGCTGCACGGAGCCGGCCTGGCGAGCGGAGGGGCGCCGCTGTCACGGGCGCCCGCCGCACGCTGAGGGCCGCTGCGGCCGCTGTGCGGTACCGGGTGAAGCCCTGGCGCGCCGCGGGGCCTATCGCTTTAACAAACCCCGGTGGGCCTGGACAGGGGCCGGGACAGCCCACCCCCGGCGCGCGCCCATAGGCCGGCTGTGAGTCCCGCCTCGTGCCGATTGGTTGTAAATGGCTACTGAGTCATTTCATAGGCGCTCCCACGCACCGGATGGCGCAGGTAGGCAGTGCGTGATCAGACAGCAGTGACCAATCGGGGTACGCAGGCGTACACGTGCACAGGCCGCTTATTGGCTGGAACAAGGCACAGTCCTGGGGCACTGACCAATAGTGAGGCGGTGCGCCCATGTGGACAGATAGTGGGAAACAATATTTGTTAGGGAGGGGGTGGAACCCGGAATCTTGGGCTCGCGGAGTGTCAGCCGTTCCCATGGTTACTAACGGGGGCGGGGTTTCTGGCGGCGTGGGGCCTGTTTGCAGAAGTCTCTGGGTTCTCACTGGTATATACGGTTGTGACTACAACTGGCTCGTATTTATGATTTAATCTGCAGTACTTTTGGGGAAATACATACCCTGGAAAATGGAACTCAGCAATAATTCTGTGAGTTTTGGGTGGGTGGCCAGCTGTCTGGAAGCTTTCATGGATAACTTGGTAACTACCAACTTCCAGGTTCCCAAGCCCCGCCTCTCTAAGGTCTCGCCTGAGAGAGAACCACAGCCTGAGAAAGAACCACAGACTGGAAGGATGAACGCTCTGATTCTCAACCTGGCACAACACCCAAGGAGTTCTGCTGGGCTCACAGGTTTTCTAAGCTGGTATTCGAATAGCCTAGAACACTGATTCTTCCTGTTGTAAACAAGGTCATGAATCAGGTTGTTTCAAAACAGTGTGTACTCCCCAAGTTTCTGCTCCACCCGAAAGGATTTCCTGACCTCCTTGTCATAGTTCAGGACGACTTGGAGTTGCCTTCAGGACTTGTTCTCCACGCCCATGCTCCTTTTGCCTACCCTCATTTTCATTTTGTTCCTTAATATTCCATTCCTTCTCAACTCTTTTTCCCCCCTCCCCTACCATCTAGCATAGCTGACGTTATCTGGCCATTTTCTAACCCTTTTAAGTTCTTCCCTTACCTAATTTCCAAGTTAGTGAGGTGTTATCACAGATGGATTGAAATTTTAAAACTTTCCTGAAGTAGGTATTTCCTTTTTTTTTTTTTTTCCAAAGATCCCAAATGAAAGGTTTCTTTGTTGCCGCCTTTGAATTTAAATTATTAACGTGAAACTTTACTGAAGCTTTACAACTTCGAAGTGTCTTTATCACTTCTGAAAGAAAGTGGAAAGGTTTACAAATCTCTGCATAGTTCTGAGATAGCTGTTAGTTTCTCACGACTTCAGAAGAGTTCCCAACATGCTATTACTCGTCCACTTTTCTTTCTAACACAACCTCACCTTCTATTCTTATTTGCGTAGTATTCATCACTGCCATTTGAAGCACGGAACATGTTCTCACTGTTGTACCTGTAGTACCTAACGGAGTTTGGGAGAAAATCAGCACTCAATAATGTTGACTTGCTTGAGTGAAAGAATCCCAACCCAATTATTATATTTCTTTGTAATAAATGAATAGTACTCTGCCTTTTACTCTACCGTATCTTCATCTTCTCTAGACAGATGTTCTCTGTCTTCTCCCTCCATTCCTTCCAAATTAGGTGGCTGAGAAAGGGGAAAGGGTAGTGACTCTAACCATGCCCAAAAGGCAGAAATGCACATATGGCAGACAGTCTGTGCTGAGAAAGATTGGGCTGTCTTTGCTACTACAGGTAGAATGCATGGCCAAACGTTGGCTTAAGCAATAAGTATACTTCTTGTTTACTTAACCAGAAGTCCAACAGCATGTGCTGTCAGGGTTGGTTCAATGGACTCCTTATCTTCCTCCACTGTCATACTCTGCTCCCTTCCTAGTGGCAGTGGTTACCATAGCTCTAAATATTCCAAAGCAGAATTTACAAAATAAAGCAAGAGAGTCCATGCTCACAAAGAAAAAAAAAAAAGTGGATTTTCTTTTCTTTTTTTCTTCTCTCCTTTTGAAAAGAAAATACATTGCCTAGATGCCCCCAATAGGCTTCTTACATGGTGTTGGCCAAAATGGACTCATCTGTGCACCATAGGTCATTAACTGGCAAAAAGAAATGAGATTATTGCAATTTGCTCAGACCAGTGATTTTTCTCTGGGGGCTAAACAAAATCAGAGCTCTGTTAGCAGATGGCTGTTGTGTGGTCAATCTAGAGCGGTTTAACTGACTTCAGCGGGCCTGGCCATGTGTGCTGTAGAGAAGAGCTGTCTCAGCCAAACCTTAAAAAATGAGGATTTTAAAACAAAACCTATTCTATGACTAGGTGGATTTTATTTATCTGGTGATTTAATTTACCTGGTGCCCCCCCCTCATTTACAGATAAAATTCTGTTTTTATGGTACATACATTATTATGGCTATTGGAGTTCTGCTAGCTTTAAGATAGCAGCATACAGCATATTAAAAAATAAAAAATCCAGTCTGACAGTCTCCATCATTAATTGATGTATTTAGACCAGTTACATACAATGCAATCTTCGATATGGCTGGTTTTAGGTGTATCATTTTATTATTTGCTTGATTTGTGCCTCTGTGGTATGTGTGTGTGTTTCTCTGCTCCGCCTTTCTTGCTTTCTTCTTAATGATTTGAACATCTTTGAGTAACCCATTTAAATCTATCAATTTTCAGACTCTATCTCTTCGTAGTATATTTTAAGCATATTCTCTAGGAATTGGTGTTCCCCCTTTATGTCATAGTGAGTATGTATATTACATCCACGGATATCAATAACTCCATGAGACACTGTTTACATTTTTGCTTCTGATAGTTATACAGATTGTAAAAAACACAACAGAAAAAGGCTCTATTATAATTACCCATGTATTTTTCATTTTTGTTTTTCTCTTTGTTTATTCTGAAGTTCTGAGTTCCCTCGAGAACATTCTAGATTGAAGAATTTTCTTTGACATTTGTTTTAGAAGAGGCCTGCTGACAATGAATTCACTTAGTTCTTCTTCTGAGAATGTTTTCATTTTGATGTCATTACTCAAGGATATGTGTGCTGCATACAGAATCCTGAGTTGGAAGTTCTTTTCTCTTCAGACTTGACAGATGTTGTTCCATTGTCTTCTGAGAACTTTGGTTTCTGGTAAGAAACCAAGCAGTCCTTCAAACTTCTGTTTCCATTTATGTTATTTTTTTTTTCTGTTTGATTTCTTTCTCTGCTTCTTTGGAGACTTAAATATGAATATTAGATCTTTTTGAAACTGTCTCATAGGAACTTGAGAGTCTCAGTTTTTCACTCTTTTTCTTTTCTCTCTCTGTTGGAGAAATTGGGTAAGTTTTATTGGTCTCTTTGCAAGTTCATGGACTCTTTTCTCTGTGTTATTCAGATCCTCCAGTGAATTTTTTCGTTCAGATATTTTCTTTTTCAGTTCTAAAATACTCATTTAAAAAATAGTTTATTTCCCTGATAAGAACACCTATCTTTCCATTCATAAAGAGTGTCTATCTTTATCTCTTTGAACATGGCTTTAATAATTGTTTAAAGATCTTCGAAAAAATTAATTTCTGGGTAATCTTGAGCTTGACGTCTGACTATCTCATCCTTGGAGCATCAGTCACACTTTCCAGTTTTTATTATGTTTAGGAATTTTAGATTATATCCTAGACATTTTGAATATTATGATATATTAAAATCCTCTGGAGAATGTCAACTATTTTCATTCAACAGGCAATGAACCTGGGTATCTTCAGACTGTTCCAGACACACCTTATGTGGGCTGTGGTTCCAATGTCAACTCAGTTCCAAATCCTTTGCTCTTTGGCACTGGGTCTTTTCTCCATGTGAGCAGCTCAGAATGAGCCCAGGACTTCTGTCAGTTCATACACAGAATTAAGGGATACTCTTGTCCATTTCTTTCCTCTCCATTATTTGCCCCATTTTCTGTGGCTTCCAGGGACCCCTTTCTCCAATCCCCTGAATAGAAATTTGCTGATTCTCTAAAAGTTTAAGCCACATATGCTACTAAGTAGTTTTGTACAATCAGGATTACTCTCAAGGCAAAGTAGCAAGGGAAAAGAGAGAAAGAGATGGGGATTTCCCAGAAAGACAAGTTTTCTTCTTAGGTTTTAGGTAATGCCAATATAACACCTCATTGTAGCTCCAGGAGGAGAGCCATTTTTAGGGCAGGGCAGAATTTCCAGTAAGTGATGTAGATTCTCTTTCTACTCCCTTTGATTTTGCACCAGATTTAGTGATTTGCTTCCAATCCAGAAAACACTTTTTTAGCCAGACTGACATAATCAGTGATACGTTATGTTTATAGCATCTTCCTCTGATAGGACGTCATGAAAACAGCACATCACTCCCTTTGGTATTCTTTACTCAAACCCGTAACTCCAATCTAAGCAGAAGAAAAAGATCAGGCAAACATACAAGGACATTCGACAAAACACCTGATCCTCAAAACTCTCAAGACCATAAAAACCAGAAAAGACCGAGAAACTCCTAGACACAAGACTAAATGCAATAGGGTACCCAAGATTATCCCAGGACAGAAAATGACATTCGTGCAAAAACGAGTGAATCCAAATGAAGTCTGGAGTTTGGTGAAAATAATGTACACATCATGATAAGTGATAACTGTACCAATGAACACTTTCTTCATTTTAAAAAGTGGACCATGGTATTATAAGATGATAACAATAGGGTAAAGTGAGTGAGGGGTGCATGGGTACATTAGACGATCTTTGCAGACTTTCCGTAAGTTTAAAATTATTCCAAAATAGCAACTGGGAATTTTTTTTCCCATAGTCTCCTGCTTGTAGGAATACTTGATCTTGGTTCAGTGACTGAAAGATAGGGGAGCCCTATGATATTTTTGCTGCCTGTGGTTGTGTGTATTTCCACAGTGGGATCATCGTTGGTTCCAAGCCAAGAGATGAAAGAAAACCCTCCAAAAAACTCACTCATGATACTTTGCTTCTTAAGTTTTGACTTCCCTTCCCAAGCCACTTGCTGTCACCAGAGCTTAGCTATTTCCTATTCCTTCTCCTTTTCTTCCTCCTTCCCCCTCCTCCTCCTCTTTATTATCAAAGTTTTAGTTATAATCCCTGGGAGAGAGGTGTTTTATTGTGTGACTCTATGTTTTCCAGCGCTAGAATTTATTTTTCCCGATCCTTCCCATCTTAAAAAGGCAATTAAAATGCTGCGTAAGTACCAACACACATCCATTATCTTTTTGGAGGGTACACACATTCCTCTTGCTTTTGCCTCACTATTTTTATGCGGTAACTTTAATCTGTGCTTACTCATACCTTGATTTTTATTTGGAGGCTGACTGAGGTTTGAAACTCATTTGCTACCTGAATTGGAAGTCAAGTTTACCAAGCAAAGATCTCTAGGAAGAAGGATGATCTGACCTTACCATTCACTGAACACCAGCCTAGGGGCTCAACACGTGTAATCCCGTTCAACCTCCCAAAAATTCCTGTGAGGGGCCATTTTGGGATGGAGATCCATGTTTACAGACAAGGAACCGAGGTTCAGAACATTGGGAGTGCCTTGCTTCACGTTCCATTTTCAGTAAGTGACAAGACCAAGGTCAGACCCAAGTCATTCTGTGTTCATAACGTTTCCCTTCAGTATCATGGTTAAAGGGAAAAAAGAAGGGAAGGAAGGGAAGAAGGATGGAAGAGAAAAGAAGAAGGAAAAATGCCTCACTTACTCTAAGGAGAGGAAAGAGGAGAAGTTTAGCTCTCCCAGTTGGGGTTCCCTCCTAGCACAGTACATACTGCCCTTGATGCTGAAGTGCTCCTTTCTGTATTAAGCATACCCTCCCGGAAATGGTTAGCATTGTGTTGGAGCACCTGTCTCTCCACAGGCCTAAAATGATCTCCACCTTCTTCCAAAAATGATTGGTGGCAGCTGCAGAGGAAATAACTGAAATGAGCTTTTTTCTTTTCTTTCTTTCTTTTTCTTTTTCTTTTTTTTTTTTTTTTTAACTTGAAGGAAAGTTGGAAGGGAGAAGGCATATGGAGGAAAAAACAACTGACTGAGCAGGGAAATCAGAACAAAAATACAACCAAAAAGGGAACTACCACAGACAAATTTGATCCCTGCCCCCCTCCCCCAACGTGTGATAGAGAGACAGGAGTTCATGTAAGAACACAGGACTCTTTGGCTACAGCTATCTTATTCTGAAGAACAGAAAGGTCCTGCCTTCTTCCTGCAGGGTTCTCGCATACATAATGTGGTCGAATTGTGACAGCACCAGAAAAAGCACAGCAAGGAAGTGTTTCCTGCGAATGAATTGATAGTAGATTACAGTTCCATTACTGAAACTGAACAGGCAAACATGAAACCAAGACGCAGGAGTTAAGTAACAATTAAGGATCTTAAATAAACATAATTAGACCCATATTGAATTCAGAATCGATGGGAAGAACTCATCTGTGACCAAACATCATCTGTTCGACGTAATTGTCCTTGACGACTATCCTTTTGGCCCACGAGGGTCTGCTCTGATGGAAATGGCCACGTATGGATTTCACAGAACACCTTCCTGCAATTATTTGGGGGCTGATGAGGAATTCTAATTGATTTAAATCATAAAATTATCAATTTAATGATAAAGCTTTATTACACTGTGAATGGTAAAACCTGTAGACAATCATTTTAGGAATCAAGTCTCTTTCCGAGCGAACTCAAACAGAGAGCATGTGAGAGCCGGAGAGTCCCATGCTCCTATTTTGGTCCCATTTACACCATCCGTCCCTAGTCTGAAGCCATATTCACTATTTCTAAATAAATACTAGCTACTAAGTATTTACATTTGCAAGTGTGCGTGCATTTTTATAGTTTTATATGTTTGTTTTACACACGTACACACAAACACATAAAATCATACTCCAGTTATGGGCTTGCACTTGGGTTTTCTTCACTTCAAAGTATGACAGAGCCTGGTTAATCATGACTTAAAGGTCTGCCTCATGGTTTTTATGAATATCATAGGATTTCATGGTGTGACTGCACCATTGTTTATAGAATCATAACCCACTAATAGGCATTTACGTTCCTTTAGCTTTGGAGCTATTAATAATAATTTTGCACACAGCCTTCTGTAAAGTCTCTGCATAATTATCTCCCCTAAGGTAGAAATCTTACAGTGTGATTGCTGGGTCAAAGGACATGTCATTTTTAATTTAAATACATCCTGCCAGATTGCCCTCCAAAAATATTACAGTCTCATCATCAGTGCATGGAATCACTTTTTTATCTTGCCAACCACGGATATAAACAGCCTAAAATTTTTGCCAACCAGTTGGGTGGAAAGGGGTATTTTATTGGGGTTTAAATGTACTTTTGTAGGAATGTGAATGAGATTGAGTATATTTCCATGGGGTATGTTATTATATAAAATGGCACTTCATTTCTCTTGCTTTTTTACAAGTCCTCCCTTTACCATGATTATGAAAACTTTACCTATGTTTTCTCCTTTTGTTAATTTTTTTAACTTTAAGGTTCCTAAATTTGAGTATATGAATGACTGGATTTTTGTGTGTTTTAAACATGTTCTCAAATAGGCTGTTTCCCATAAATATATAGAATAAGGATCCTAGGTAATAACCTAAGCTGTGGGCTCAAATCCTAGCATCTAACTGTTCTCACGAACCTGAGCATCACAGGACACTGCTTTCAAAGGTGTAACGAGACCAACTTACAATCTTGATTTTGTCCTCAAGCGACACTATCATGGATTACTTGGGGAAACAATGAAGACGTCTCAGTTGCTTGGGCCCAATACACTGAGTCTCATTAGCAGAGTCAAAATAATACATTTCATTTGTTTATTTATTCATTGCACTTAGGCTAGCATAGAGGGAAGGAGTTCAATTGTTGTTAATAAAGAAAATTAATTATCATCAATTTTGAGTTGGAGTCAGAAAGTTTTTTTTTTTTTTTTTTCAAGGTGGAGAAGAGCAAAGGGAGAGGGGGAGAGAGAATCTTAAGCACGCTCCATGCCCAGCCCAGAGCCCCATGTGGCGGTTGATCTCATGACCCTGAGATCATGACATGAGCTAAAATAAACTGTCTGGAGTCAGAAGTTCCTTAAAATTGGACTAGGTGGGTCGGGGTGGGAGAACTAACATTTCATTGAAGGAAACCTTATTTGCAAAGCCACTGTTTCTATAGAATCTGCAACCAAACAGTGGCTGATGTGCACATTGTAGAGGACAAGCCAGATACTACCCAGCCACCAGATGTAAGGACCATGTATCCATCTATCCTTGAAAAAAAAAAAAAAAAAAAAAAAGTGCTTTGTAAAGTAGCCATTAGAAGTAATGAAGGTTTCCAAGTGGAGCTTTAAGACTGACAGATAATTCATCTCATTTGTTGCCAATAACCACAAGCTTCAAATCTGGTGCCCAATGATTTTCAAAGAAGTAACTTTTACCTTACTTCTTTTTACTTACTTCTTAAAAGGGTGGACTGGAATAATCTACCTTTTCAAATGCATATGGAAATGATATGCACATATGGACCAGAGCTTGACTCACAGGCAAGTAGCTTGGAGATACTGACTCTTACTTACTAAACAGGTGGTGAAAGTCTCTGTGAGTGAGGCCAGAGGCACATCCCCAGCCTGCTTGTGGAAGACCTTTGTCAGTGATGGAGAGGTGAAGATTGACTGTTCATTGGCAGGTATTTGTTAAACTTGGGTTTTAATAGTGTGTGTGTGTGTGTGTGTGGGTGTGTGTGGGTGTGTGTGTTTCAGGTCTCATGTTTAGGACAGAAACGGGATTGGACCCAAGGGAAAGGATATGAATAGAAGACATTCATCTCATCTTGCCCAGGTTTGGACACACCTGCTTCCTGTACACAGAATTTGAGAGAGACAGGGGAAAGCAGAGGAGGGATCACTCCTTAGCCCAGATCCAGTTCAGGGCAAAAGCCCCCTAGATCAGTGGTTCTGAACCCAGCATGCACTTTAGAATCACTTAGAGAGCTTTAAGAAAGACAGCTGCTTGTGGGGAAGGCTGGGTGGCTCAGTCAGTTAAGCATCTGACTCTTGGTTTCGGCTTAGGCCATAATCTGATCAGGTCATTGATTGGTCATTGACTGATCAGGTCACTGGCTCAGGTCATTGATTCTGGGATCAGTCCCCCTGTTGGGCTTCCCACCCAGTGAGGGATTTACTTGTCCCTCTCCCTCTGCTCCTCCTCCCCCTGCGTGTTCTCTCTCTCTCTCTCTCTTTCTCTCTCTGGAACAAATAAAATCTTAAAAAAAAAAATACAGATGCTTGGTCTCCACTCAGATCAACTGAACCATAGCCTCTGACTTGGACACTAGTGTTTATTTATTTTTTATTTTTGCTTTTTTAAAGAATGTATTTATTTGAGAGAGAGAGAAAGAAAGAGAGAGAGAGAAGGAGCAGGGTGAGGGTCAGAGGGATGAGCAGACTCCCCACTGAGGAGGGAGCCCGATGTGGGGCTCGATCCCAGGATCCTGGGATCATGACCTGAGGCAAGGTCAGAGGCTTAACTGCCTAAACCACCTAGGCACCCCTGGACACTAGTGTTTATTATGAGCTCTCCTGTTACTTCCATTTTGAAATAGCACATCTGGAGTAAGGATTATTCATTGTCTCAAAGATGAGTTCACTCTCATTGATTCCAACCAATGGGAAGCAACCCCAGTAATCCTTACTTGTTTAGACAATGGTACTGTGAAGGTTTAAAGTTATAGACTCAAAGAGACTCAAAGAAAAAGTAAAAAATGTATGGAAGGTGACAGGTGTGAGTTCTTAACCTGAGATCATAGGGGTTCCATAAGCCCCTGAAACTGTAGGCCAAGATTTGAGCACATGTAGGTCTCCATATTTGAGGGATGGGACAACAGGGGGAAAGGGTTCATCCCCTTCAGAGGATTCCCAAAGGAAGCCACAGACAGCAAATATTTTAGGAACTGCTGAGAGGGAACAGCACCCCCATGAAATTCATGTCCACACAAAGACACACAGTTTTGGAGAAAGAAAACTTACAGGTGAGAGGGTACTGAGTTGTCCCCCAAACTTTCACTGTTCTCCCATTGTTCCCCACTCTCTAACTGCCCTGGTCACCAGTTCCTGGTGCCTGCGACAGCTCCCACCTAACAGTTCTGACCCCGAGAAAATCACGTTTCCTTGCTGAGTGAGCTCGATCTTCTCAAAACTACAAATGAAGAAGAACGAATAATTAAGATGCTCAAACAATGAAGAAAATAGTAGCAGGTCAGAGGGAGAATCTCTCCCTCTCCCTCTTTTTTGAAAATTCCAGATGGAGAGTCTTTTAATTCTTACTAGGCTCATGCTCCAAGTTTCGGTTCCATTTCCCATATATCTTAACTGGCTTCCCCCGCAAACCTCCATCTCCACTTGGCCTGGAACCCTCTTACTTCTGGCTACATAGGAACATTCTCTTGAGCCACAGTCTCTGGCAGATCCATAAGAGACTGTTATAGTTCCTGAAATGTGGGACATGCTTCATGCCTTCAGCACCTTTCCACTTCAGTCTGTTTTCAAAGCAAAAATGGCAAAGAGGTTTGAACTCACATACTAAATCCCACCATTTGATAAGGGAATCTTTGCAGAACTTCCTAAACTGAAATGAGCACTTGAAGCCCAAGGCTATCTTGCTAAAGATTCTCATTCCCTCTGAGAATCACTGTATGTGGCCAGATCCTAAAGGGGTCTGCTGCGGGTGACTTGGAGGTTGGGACCCTTTGGTTCTGTTTGCCACTGGGCTGGGGATTTGAAAGAGCCGGTGACACCCCTGGTTTCAGGCTGTCAGCCCGGTTCCTCCCTAAAACACTCTGTCGTTGCTGCAGCTGTGTCATTCCAGCAGGCTCTGTGCTTTCCTCTCCACTGCTGATCTCATGCCTTCCTTTAGCTCAGGAAGATGGTCTTATCCCTGCCATCAAGACACAGTTCGCATTACAGCACTGCCTTTACTTGGCTGGAGAGCCAATCTTGGCAGCTCCCTTGCAAACTCTCTCCCTTCTGCTGTCTGGATGGGTTTGGAGAGTTATTGCTGCTGCCCCAGCCCAAGCAGTATGACCAGATCCCTGGTGTCCCACAAGCATCAGTCTGCCCCCATCCAGGCACCTGCTCTTGTTCTCTGCCGGGTCTAGAGCCCAGGCCTGAAACCTAGATGTGATCTCGCCTCCCTTCTCCTGAGGTCTGCTGCTAAGGCTGCTGGTCCAGCCCAGATGGAAGGTGAAGGTGAGATGCTGGCCGCATGGGGTGATGGGACTGAGATGCTGAGATGCAACGTCTTGTGCCGTTTCCCCAGACAGCTGCCCCTGGGTGGATGCCAATCCTGCTGGCACCAGGATTAACTCTGCTGCTTCAACTTAGTGAGTCAGATGTCCCTGGGTCTTGCTGTTCCAGCCCTGGAAGCTGCCGGCATGTTCACTTATTGCTATTTTTAGTAGCACTAGTAGTAATAAAAAAGCAGTCACAATTGGCATTTATTCAGTGCCCCCCTATGGAGTAAGCTCTGGACTCAGCCTATCACATTTGTTGTTACATTTAACCCTCCAAAGAACCCTAGGAGACGGTTTCTTTTTTTGGCACAATTTCCCCAATGGGGAAACCGAGGCCCAGGAAAGGTCAACTTGTCCAAGGTCACTCAGATAGTAAGAGGTGGGATGAGATGGGAACTCAGTTTTCAGACTACAAGGCCCTGCTTCTAACCACAATGACGCACTGTCTCTGCTGACAAGTGCCACGTTCGTCCTGGATTGACAACTGCTAGAACGTCAGCCTAAAAACAAGCAAACCAAAAACCAAAAACCAAAAAAACAAAACAAAAAAAACAACAAAAAATCCCCCAAAACAACAACAACAACAAAAACCAACCAAGACCCAAAACGCTAATGAGTTTCTTCTAGAAGCCGCCTGTGTCATCTGATCCCGCAGCATTTGCTTCTGCAGCTGATCCTGCAGCATTTGTGCTCTGGGCTCTGCGTAAGCAAAGTTCTCCGAAGTTTGTGGGCACACTTTCTGCATATAGATGACTGCTCACAGCTTAAATGCCCGAGAAGGGAGTTGATACCTTCTGTCGTCCCCGATTGGTGCAGGGAATTAGTAAGGAAACATGACCAGCAGTCGGTGGAAATCATGAAGTGTTTCATGCCCAGAGTGATTGTAAAACTCCAGTACAATAGATGAGCTAATAGAACAGCGGCCCGGAGCTGCCATATGTCAGTGGAAGGCAGGAGCCCGGAGACAGTTGCCTTCCTAGCCTGAATATGCATATTTGGCCCAGTTGCCAAGAACTTTGGCCTCTCCTGGCACGTGAGTGCCCTGGCATACCGCAGCCCTGCTGCATGGAAATGCTGCTAGACAATTGAGGCTTTGCAGGAAAATAACACACCCGAGTGGTTTCACTAGCATTGGCTGTTCCTGCTTTGCAGTTGCATTGCCTTTGTCCTTAAGGATGTTGAAAGAGTTTTTAGAAGTACTTGCTGCATGCCAGTCTTCGTCCGAGGAATCTCCCAGGGCTCCGTGGGCGGCCCCTTCTGGCTTCCCCCTTTTGCAAGGGTCCCTCCTGTGTGTGAGGAGCTCTTCCTAAGGAGACCGTGCGGCCCCGCGCTGACGGCCGACGGCAGCTCCCTGGCTTGCTTCTATGGTGGTGAGCAACATAAACCAGCTCTGGCTGTTCCCAGTAGGGAAGAAGGGGTACTTACTGGAAGACATGTGGTGGTTTACAAAAGGAAAACCCGAGGAACCAGGCACAGGACAGGAGAGGACATAGACAAGCTCAAGAAATCTAGACATTGGGGTCCCTGGGTGGCTTAGTGGGTTGAGCCTCTGCCTTCGGCTCAGGTCATGATCTCAAGGTCCTGGGATCAGGCCCCGCATCCGGCTCTCCTGCTTCCTCCCTCTCTCTCTGTCTGCCTCTCTGCCTGCTTGTGATCTCCCTCCCTCTCTGTCAAATAAATAAAATAAAATCTTAAAAAAAAAAAAAAGAAATCTAGACATCAGGACCTAAAGCTCAGCCTTTCCAAACTGCTCGTTGTTACAATGAAGCCATTCATTCTTCCTCTTGATAGCCAGGTGAGATTCCTGGGGTGGGGAGCATTTGACCCTTCCTTCCTTAAGTCAAGAGCCCACTTTTGGGACTAAGGAGGGGAAATATCTTGACTGATCATTCTGTTGTGGTGGCTGATTGCCAAAGGGGTCTCAATTCTCCCCCTCCCATTAATTATCTCCTTCCCAGTATCCATGCTCCCTCCTTTAAAGTAAGCTCTGTGCCCAACATGGGGCTTGAATTCTTGACCCTGAGATCAAGAGTCAACGGCTTTGCAGACTGAGCCAGCCAAGTGTATCCCTGCCCCTTTAACCACCGTGACTTTGCAGCTTGGTCCCTCAAGGGGAGGTGTTTGTGTCCCCACCCTTAAACCTGGACCGGCCCAGTGACTTGTTTCAGGCCAGAGCAGGTGGCATGCCATTTCTGAAGTGAGGCTCAGGGGGCTCAGAAGCTTCTGCTTACTTTCTTGGAAGCTTGTCGGTGTGAGAGCGAGTCCTGGCTAGCTGGATGGATGATGGAAGATGAGAGGCATGGAGTGGAAGTGAGTTGTCCCCACTGAGGTCATCTTAGCCCACGTAGCCACCATCTGTTACCTTGCCTCAGATTACTCCCCAAACTAGTGGCTTACAGCAACAATGGACGTTGATTACCTCACGCAGCTTCTGAAGTCAGGAATCCGGCTGCAGCTTAGATGGGAGGTTCTGGCCTGAGCTTTCAGGTAAGATGCAGGCTGGGCCTTTAATCTTCTGGGGCTGGAGGATTCACTTCCAAGGTGACTCCCTCACTGGCTGGTGACTTGGTGTTGCTTGTTGGCTGGACACCTCCATTACTCCTCACGACAGTCTCTCTCCACAGGCAACAAGATGGCTGCCCCTTGTCCCTCCCCACCTGAGAGCAAGCACTCCCAAGAGGGTAAGCCGGAACCAGCAGTACCTCCAATGACCTAGCCTCAAAAGTCTCCTGTCTTCACTGCTCTGCCACCTTCTGCTTATCAGAAGTGAGTCATACGTTTGGCCAATATTCAAGGGAAAGGGAATTAGGTTTCACCTTTTGAAAGGAAGAATGTGAAAGAATTTTTAGACCCATGCTAAAACCACCCCAAAGAGTGAGCCTAGATGCATAGGTAAGTCCCCAGGGTCAGGCAGCCCAGCCCACATCCGTAGAACTTCCCAGCTAACCTGCAGACACAAGGGCCACATCAATGCATGTTTTAAATCGCTAGGTTTTGGCGTGATTGGTTTTACAGCAGTACTCAATATACCTACTGAGACTGCGTGCAGTGAGGGAAGGCTAATTTTCTTTTCTCCTTTCTTTTTCTTAAGATTTTATTTATTTGTTTGAGAGAGAAAGAGAGACACTACAAGCAGGGGCAGGGAGAGGAAGAAGTAGACTTCCCCCTGAGCTGGGAGCCTGCTGTGGAGCTTGATCACAGGACGTGGAGATCATGACCTGAGCTGAGGGCAGATGCTTAACCATCTGAGCCACCCAGGTGCCCCCAGGGAGGGCTAATTTTCTAAAGGACAGTCAGGTTGCTACTGGGCACAGAAATCTGCTAAAGACTTATCTTTGCAGAACTCTGACAGTTCTTTTTTTTTTTTTTTTTTAAGATCTTATTTATTTATTTGACACAGAGAGAGAGATAACAAGTAGGCAGAGAGGCAGGGAGTTAGAGAGGGGGAAGCAGGCTCCCTGCCGAGTGGACAGCCCAATGCTGGGCTTGATCCCAGGACCCTTAGATAATGACCTGAGCCGAAGGCAGAGGCTTAGCCCACTGAGCCACCCAGGCGTGCCCCCCCCACCTTTTTTAAGATTTTATTTTTTTATTTTAGAGAGAGGGAGAGAGTGCATGCATACACAAATGGGGGTGGGGAGGGGGAGTGAGAGAGGGAGAGAATCCCAAGCAGACTCTACACTGAGCGCCAATCCCGACAGAGGCCTCGATCTCCTGACGGTGAGATCATGACCAGAGCCAAAACCAAGAGTCAGAGACTTAAATGACTGAGCCACCCCAAACCTTGATAGTTCTAAAAAGGTAGACAAAGGTAGATGTCAGAGTGTGAAACAATCACAGGAGTAGTAGCATTTCGGGATCCAGAGATATCACAGATCAGAAGCTCCCACAACATAAAGGTCATATCTACCTTGAGTAGCCCCTCAGAGTAGACCACAGTGTAGGTGCTCAGTGACTGACTCTTGATACAGAGAGAGGATGGTTGACACTGGAGGTCCTTCCCAAGAGTTAACCATCTGAGCATGGTTTTTAAAGCACAATAGGAATTTCTGGATTACTCAGTAGTAATTACTGTATTATTCAGAGGGCTTTGAATATGCAACACCTTGAAGATATGGAGCAGCGTGACATAATATAGAAAATAGTGGCGTGGAATTCCTAGAACATGAGGTCCAAAGACACGCTGGTAGAAAATGAGTATAAGGAGGTAGGAAAGGGTACAGAAGGTCAAAAGCTTTCCACGTAGTTGGTCATTCATCCTTGTGCTGCCAGGAAAGTGTGAGTTGAATTCTTAACAGGGCTCCCTTTCACTGTCAAATAAGCCCTGGTTTGGGCAATAAATTCTATGGTCAGTGTGATGAGAAGAACCAGTGTCCATAGGTTAATCAATGACTGGGCTTTTCACTCTAAAATGAAACGATGAAAAGACAATATTTTTTGAGTTGAGAATACATTTGCGAGAAAAATAAGAATCAAGGAAATTCTTTCTTTTTTCTAATATTTTATTTACTGATTTGAGAGAGAGAGAGAGATCAGAGCGGGGGTGAGGGGAATGGTAGAGGGAGAAGCAGACTCCTCACTGAGCAGGGAGCCTGATATAGGACTCGATCCCAGGACAATGGGAACCTGACCTGAGCTGAAGGCAGATGCTTAACCGACAGCCACTCAGGCATCCTCGAGGAAATTATTTCTCATAAGTGATTGCCAACGCAAGACTTTTGAAAAAGCCTTCTTAACCCTATTTTCCACAAGATTATATTTTAGTGTTTTATACGGTTTCCTGTTAGGAACGTGAATTTAATTTTTAATATGAACTGACAATTTTCTTTTACTATATGTACCAATTAAGGACTTTTATGATACCACTATTGTTTGGAAAAACTGTGTAAATATATAGTTTTTTTTTTTTTTTCTGATCAGAGAAAATAGTCCTAGAAGAAACTTCATGGTTTTTTCTTTTTTCCTACATACTATTTAATTACAAAAGTAATGCTCCTGATAAGGACTCAAGTGATACAGAGATTTACTCTAAAAATTATTATTCAATTCCCTTCTAATTTTAGGGAATCCAACAATCTAATTTTAGGGAATCTAACAGTCCCTCTGAGTTAGCTAATGGACTTTCTTATTCACAAAGTTATCAAGGCATTTTCGTATATTTTATTGAAATACTCTGTAGTTTTATTAATTATATTGTTATGTTTGGGCATTAAAATATGGGTAAAATTTTTGGATACTATGTGAGATAAGAATCCAATTTTGTTTTTTATTCGACACTTTTAATCACTAACTTGAAATGCCTTTCTATAGTCCCATAAATATATGCTCAGTTTTGGGATTTATCTTGTGTCCCCTTAATCTACATACATATTTTTGCATTTTTATACCACAATTTCAATTACTATGGGTTTGTATTATGTTTTACTATTTGGTAAGACAAAGTCTCTCTTATTGTTATTGTTTGTCAAAAAATCCTTATTGGTTTTCATGCATTTTTTTTCTTTTAAATGATTTTAGAATCAGGTCATTGAGTTCCTGTCTTAAAAATTCCTTTGGGGCACGCAGGACCTTTAGGGTGGTGAAACTGTTCTGTATGATAATGTACTGGTGGACATTATATATTATGATATCATGAGTTCATGAAAACCAAAACAAAAATAAACTACAATACAAAAAGCAAATCTCAATGTAAACTGTGGATTTCGGTTAATATTCATGTATCCAGATTGGCTTATCACTTGCCGTAAGTATACCACACCCATGCAAGATGGTAACAATAGGGAAACTGAGGGCAGGGGAAAGGGGATAGATGGGAACTCCCTACTTTCTACTCAATTTTTCTGTAATCCTAAAACTCCTCTAAAAAATAAAGTCTGTTAATTCAAAAAAATTTCTGTTGGAATTTTTGTTGGGATCTGCAATGATTAATTTGTGGGGGATTGGCATCTTTAAAATAGAAAGTCTTGGCATCCTAGAACATTAGTTTAGGTCTTCTTGGATGTCCTTCCATAACATCTTACTGTTTTCTTCAAGTACGTCTTCTGCTTTATCATTTTGTTTATTCCTAGGCATTTTACAACTTTGTTGCAATAGCAAAAAATATCTCTTATTTCTACTATGTATTCTTATTGGCTGTCTCTGTGATTTAAAGAAGATGATGATTTTCTTAGTGTAATTTAAAGTAGTTTATTACTATATATTATGTTGTTGATTCATTTCATTACTTGCTAAGTCTACATTGTTCCAAAATTGACTCTTTTAAAATAGTTATCATGAATTTTCTTTTTAAGTCTGATCTCTAGTGTTGCATTAAACAGGGTGTAGGCATATGTACCAAAGATCAAAATGTGTTCTACATTGATTGCAAAGAACTTTTAAGCCTGTCTTTCCAGGGACTTTAAGTAAGATTTTTAACTCTGAGAACAGCAGTTTTATGATGAGCTACAAGAGAATTTGCATTATTTGTCAACAATGGTATTGCTTATGCACTTCCTTTCAGTCCACAGTTACTAAATAGGGCACAATTACAGTTCTGGCATTCATGATTCAACTCCAAATCACACTGCTACATAGACAAATAAGTGATTATATAACAATACCTTTGAATATGCCAGAGGAATTTCAACACACTTCCGGAATGGTAAATAAATTCTCTCACATATGCAGGTAGGTTAGTAATATATTTAGATTATGTTTTCCATTGTTAAATCAAAGATTTTAATTTTTCTTCTTCATTGTGGTCAGATATTTTTATGGTTATTATTTACCTGTAAGTTTCCTATATAA
The DNA here is from genome assembly GCF_002288905.1 of Enhydra lutris kenyoni. Taxonomy (NCBI): domain Eukaryota; kingdom Metazoa; phylum Chordata; class Mammalia; order Carnivora; family Mustelidae; genus Enhydra; species Enhydra lutris. The sequence continues at coordinate 7,202,672 of NW_019154113.1, forward strand.
TTTTTATACTTATAGTTATTTAAAGTGTATCTTAAAATTTAAAATGATATATTACCCCTAAGTTTCAGAGTAAAATTAAAGCAGAGAATAAGGATAGAAGGGCAGATACAATCCAATCCAATATGATTCCATTTTTACTCCCTTTGCTAGCTTATTGGTTTTATAAAATACATTTTTACTTATGTAGTCTCTTTTCAAGTGATGTTACCAATTAATTTATAGTTAAAGACATTGAAACTAATATGCTTCCATTTATCTCCCTATAGCCTTTGTGTTATTGTTGTAATATATTTTACTTTTGTTAATATTATAAACACTACACTACACTGTTACCACTTTTGTTTTAAATAATTGACTATAGGGACACTAGGTTGACTCATTCACTAGGGGATGCAACTCTTGATCTCAGGGTCATGAGTTCAACCCTATGTTGGGCATGGAAACTATCTTAAAAAAAAGAAATAAACAAATAACTATTTTTTTTTTTAAGATTTTATTTATTTTTTTGACAGACAGAGATCACAAGCAGGCAGGAAGGCAGGCAGAGAGAGAAAGAAGCAGGCTCTCCGCAGAGCAGAGAGCCCGATGCGGGGCTCGATCCCAGGACGCTGGGATCATGACCTGAGCTGAAGGCAGAGGCTTTAACCCACTGAGCCACCCAGGCGCCCCAACAAATAACTATTTTTTAAAGAAAGAAAAACACCTGCTTACCCATGTAGTCATAGTTTATGGTATTTTCTTTTTTTTTTTCTTTAAAGATTTTATTTATTTTATGACAGAGAGAGATCACAAGTAGGCAGAGAGGCAGGCAGAGAGAGAGAGAGAGAGAAGGAAGCAGGCTCACCACTGAGCAGAGAGCCCGATGAGGGACTTGATTCCAGGACCCTGAGATCATGACCTGAGCTGAAGGCAGAGGCTTAACCCACTGAGCCACCCAGGCGTCCTATGGTATTTTCATTCCTTTGTATAGATCTATATTTCCAAATGGTATCATTTTCCCCCTGCTAGAAGGATATCCTTTAGTATATTTTGTAGTAAGGGTCTGTCGGTGATTAAACTCTTTTGCTATCATAAGTCTGAGAAAGTTTTTATTTTGACTTTGGTTTTTGAAAGGTGGTTTTACGGGATTAGAACCCTTAAGTTGCCAGTGTTTTCTTTTGCTACTTTACAGATGTTGCTCCACTGTCTTCCTGCTTATATTGTTTCCAAGGAGAAATATGCTGTCATCCTTACCTTTGTGCCTCTGTACATCACATGTTATTTTCCTCTGTTTTAAGATTTTTCTCTTTATCAGTGGTTTTCAGGAGTTGACTATAATGTAGATTTCACTGAGCTTCCTAAATCAGTGAGTTTAAACTTTAGTCACATTTGTAAAATTTTCAACCATTATTCTTTTCAAAATTTTTGAATGATTTTATTTATTTATTTATTTATTTATGTATGTATGTGGGAGAGAGACAGGGAGAGAGCACAGGTGAAGAAGAGGGGTAGAGAGAGAGTCTCAAGCAGACTCCGAGCTGAGCACAGAGCCAAGAGTGAGGCTCGATCTCATGATCCCGAGGTCATGACCTGAGCTGAAACCAAGTAGTGGTTGTTTAACTAACTGTCACCCATGCGTGCCTCAAATTTGTTTTTCTACCTGTCCCTACTGCCCTTCTGAAACTGTAATTGCAGGTATATTAGGCTGACTGAAATTGTCCCATGTCTCACTGAGGCTCTGTTCATTTTTTAATCTTTTTTTTTTTTTTAACTTTGTTTCCTTTTGGGTAGTTTTTTTTTTTTTTTAATGTCTTCATGTTCACTAATCTTTTCCCCTGCAATGTCTAATCTGTAATTAATGCCATCTAGTGTATCTTTTAACTTACACATTGTAGTTCTCTTCTCTTGATCTTTGATTTGGATCTTCATATTTTCTGTATCTCCGTTACTTTTTGAGCTATGGAATATAGGTATAATAAATGTTTTAATGTCTTTGTCTACTAATTTAAATATTCATTTTAGTTCTGGGTGAGTTTCAGTTGAATTTTTTCCATATTATAAGTTGTACTTTGTCCCTCTCTGCATGCATGGCAATTTTATTAGATATTAGATATATAGATCTTCTTAAATGTTAGTATGGGATGCAAGTATTAGAAAGGAAGTTGATTGTCACATCTTTATGATTTGTTAAGACAGACTGAAGCAGTGCTCAGTTTATGGCTAATTATTCCCTACCACAGAGATGAAGCCCTCTGAATATTCTGCCTAATGCCTTGTGAATCAGAAGTTTTCCAATTGGCTGGTGGGAACAGGCAGTATTTCCAGTCTTCTGTGAATCAGAGCCCTGTTACCACTAATATTTCCTGATGATTCTTTCCTCAGTCTTAACTAGTTTCTTTGCACACATGCACTGATTAGTACTTAGCTGAATCCCTAAGGTAGACCCTCAGCAGATTCTCATAATTATATCTCTGTCCTGCTCTCTTCTTTCTGTTAGGCCATTCTATAGACACTAGCCACCTTGGTCTCCTCAGACTCTTAACATTGTCTCCCCAGTTCAGTAAGTCTGCCTGTTTCCCCAATCTATGAATTAGAAACTCTCTTCAGTCAGTAAACAGCAAAAATCACAGGGCTTTCATTTTTGGTGAGAGTGTAAATTTATGCAAGTGTTTTGTGAAACAATTTGTCATTTATTTAAAAAAAATTGAAGGTGTATATAATCTACAGCTTGGGGATATACTTGAAGCACTTGTGTTTAAGAGCATTCATAGCAGCAAAGTTTATAATAGTAAAGTTTTAAAAACAAGCAAAGGCCCATTGATAGGAAAATGAATGAATTGTGGTATATTCACACCACAGAATCCTGGCTAACAATGAAGATGAGTTCAGGTACCTTTATTTTTCTCAATATGGACAAGTCTCATTACAGTGTTAAAGGAAAAAAGCAAGGTGAGGTAAAAACACAGCATCATACCATTTGTATGAAGCTCAGAGGCATATAAAATATGAAATATATTGTCCAGGGATTCATTCACTTTGATGGCAAACAAGAAAATTATGCATACAAATTTTGGAAGAGTGGTCACAATGGACAAGAGGGAGGGGAGCTGACAGAGAGAGGAAGAAGTTACCACATATCAGTTGGGGGGCTTCGAAAGTATTGCTAATGTTCTGTTATCTTTTGTGGAAGGTTTATGAGTATTTTACCACCATTTTTATACCTTATATCTTTATATTTATTTACTTTTACTTTATATTATTTACTAGTATGTATAAAGTATTTCATAATAATAATAAATTAAGTAAATTTTCCATTCACACTAGCTACATAGGTAACAGAATTTTAATTGTTTAAGTTAATCTTATTTAGCCTTCTAAAAGAGCTGTCCTCAAAACCATAATTTATTCAAACATGTTTTAAACTAATTGGGTTTTAAGATGGTGTTTGGAGGTTTCCAGTTCTTGAAAATGTTTGTGTCTTTTGAAAAGGTAACTTAGGAACAACCAATTAAAATATTTAATTGAAAATATTAAACCTACAATGGTAGAAAGTATAAACACAATCAACTTCTTTTAAAATCTCTGTTTGGAATAATTAGCATGTCTTTTGAAAATGAAAATTATAATCTTTATTAGTTTAAAGATAAATTCCTAGCGGTAATATTAAAATACAGTTATAATTCAAACTGTGTTGTAATAATTAGTTTTGTTTTTAACTGTAGCATTATATTAAAAGAGAAAAATAATGTAATAACTTCTATGTTGCTAGAACTGACAAAATGCCAAAAAGTATACTGATGTATTAATAATGTGTAAAATCAAACAAATTTGGTGAGTGTGCACTTGTGTGTATTTTAAATGTAAAATCCTCCCAAAGCTAACCCCTTAAGGGGATAAAACAGTATCATTGCAAATACAAGAAGTCATGGATTTGAGTTGAAAAGAAAAATTTAACTTTCTCTCATGGGAGGCATGCTCCACCCCAGGACCTTTGCACGTATCATTGCCTTTGTCTGGAATGTTCTCTTTCCCCAGGTATCCTTTTGGTTACTGTCCTCACTTTATAGCTTGTCAGTGAGATCTTCTCTTGTCATGTGTCTAAAATGTCACCTATCCCACCCCTAATAGTTCATATCCCCTTATCTGCCTTTATTTTCTTGCCATAGCACTTACTGTTATCTAACATACTGTATATTTCATGTAATTTTTTTCACTGCTTGTCTCCAAAACAGAATTCAACTTTCCCATGAGCAGGAATTTTAGTCATACACATACACACACACACACACACACACACACACACACACACACACACATATCACCAATAACTCAATAAATACTTTTCAAATGAAGAAATTTGAATGAATGCCATTTTCAAAGTCAGAACTATCCATCATTAGAAGACCAACAGTTTTGGTTAAAGCAAATTTTTTAAAAAAGACTTTATCCATCTATTTTAGAGAGAGAGCAAGCTTGTGGAGAGGGGAGAGAAGCAGAGGGGATGGGAGAGAGAAAGGGAAACAACCCTCAAATAGACTCTGCACTAAGTGTGGAGCCTGACACAGGGCTCAATCCCATAACTCTGGGATCATGACCCAAACTGCAACCAAGAGCCAGAAACCCAACCTACTGAGCCACCCACGTGCCCCTAGTTGAAGTAAATTTAAGACAGGTATTTTCTATAAGCTCATTGGAATCATAATTATTAGAAATAATGCAAAATAAGCTAATTATATTGTCAAGCATTAAGGAGATACGTTCAAAAATTGTCACAAGAGACTCCAGTGGTAAACCTTATATATCATGGTGTTGCATTAGCAAGATTTGTACATATTCTATTGTTAGATAAATAAATAAAATATGCTTTTAAAGGTTTAGAGGTGGTATGTACAATTTTCAGAAACCATATGAAAGGTGACTTCCACTGGAAAAAAATTATATAATTTGACCAATTCCAATGAGAGTAAATTATAAATAAGGTAGCTTACATCTTTAAAAGGAAGAGCTCTATAATGATACTGGAAATAAAGTAAGTATCCTTACTCTATAAATAACTAGTAATCTAGTTAGTGTGACTTTGTTCAAATGGGAAAACTCTTCAATTTTAAGTGCCTGTATCTACCTGTTGATGCCCTTGCTTTGTAATATAAAACTAGGATGCTGCAAATCACATTGCTTTTCTGCCAGATACCTTCATGATAGACAAATGTCCAGGGGAGAGTCTGCAGAGCTGATGGGGGGACACCTGACTGGACTCCTTTATTTTTGTTCCCATGCTTTTGTATCTGGTACCTTTTCTTGCACTGATAGTTCAAGTTGACTGAAGTTTACATTTTTTCCCCTCATATGTGCAGAATCAACTTCATGGCATTTGCAGGTCACCAGTTGGCCAGCATCTCCTCCTGAGATGTATGGGTCCAGGCGCACAAGTCTCCTCCTCTGAGCTGTGGCTTCCAATTGCTCCTTTGTGATATGTCGGACTTCCCTTTTTGCCACATTGAGTTACTTAGCTAACAACCTTTTACTTAATTAATATCTTTGTTTTTGTATATTAAATTCTTTAAATTAGCTGTCATGATTCTGTCTTCCTACTGGTCCTTCACTGATACATCTCATCTGTTTCTACTCCTTATACAAGGTAACATAAGTATATGCCCTTGGTAGATTGTTCCTTTTACCTATATTTAAAGCATTCCTTTCAACATTCTTTGTTGTTCCTAGGACTTTGGTCTCCATCCCATTCTTTGCCCCACCTCCGTTCCTCACTGTCTTACAATGGGGTTGACGTGTGTGGGCTGTGCTTCCCAGACTCCTTTGTCGGCTGGCTTTCAGATGGGTTTGGCCAGCAAGAGGCTTTGGAGGGGGATAAAACTGTGGAGGAACAGAAAAGCCAGGGTATTTATCCCTCTTCCTTTCTGCCTCCTGTCTTGGCAGCGTTTCCTTGTGACTACCTTCTGCCAGGCAGTGAGGCTGGCATCTGCAGGCTTTGGAGACATTGCCTCCTTTACCACACCCTCTCCCCTTACTGATACCTTGGCAACTTCACACCTATAAATAGTTCTCTGCCCTACCTTCTGCTATTGACAAATCCTTGCAGTGGTTTCTGTTTTCCTGGTTAGACCTGAGTAAAAAAACCATTTCATGCCCTCTAACTTGTCTGGAATGGATGTCACCATTTTTTTCCCTTTTTGTTCCTGTTTACCTGGCATATCTTACCAGCCACAGCATATATTCCTGTGTTATGGCTTTTCTTGTTTTAGTGCTCTTCTTTGTTTTTGAACTGCATAGAGTGGATTTTACTTTGTTTTACTTAATTGGAAAGAACTGTTTACTTTTAAAAGGTGAAGTTAACCCCTTTGCATTTATTGTGATTACTATCTTTTGGTTAACTTATTTTATAATCCTACAATTCCTATATTTATACTGTTGCTTTAGTCCTTTTCTTGACTTTCGCCTGGTCAATGAAATTTTCTTTGTTTTCTTTTACCCATAATAATTTAGAGTTTCTAATCTTGTTTCTAGGCATTGAGATAATTTTTTTTAGATTTTAGTTTTTAGAGTAGTTTTAGGTTCACAGCAAAATCACGAGAAAGGTACAGAGATTTTCCATATGCCCCTGCCTCCACACATGCATAGCTTCCCCATTATCAATATCCCACACCAGGGATGTGCCTTTATCGCAAAGGATGAACTTACACTGACACATCATAATCACCAGAAAGCTATAGTTCACACTGGGGTTCACACTTGGTGTCAAATATTCTATGATTTTCGACAATTGTGTAATGACATGTATCTACCATCACAGTATCGTAGAGAGTAGTTTCACTACCCTAAAAATCCCTTGTGTTTCACCTAATCTTCCTTTCCCCCCTGACCACTGATCTTTTTACTGTTTTCACAGTTTTGCCTTTTTCAGGATGATACAGAGTTGAAATCATACAGTATGTAATCTTTTCAGATTGGCTTCTTTCACTCAGTGATATGCATTTACATTTCCTCCATCTCTTTTTGTGGCTTGATAGCTCATTTCACTTTAGTGCTAAAAAATACTAAATTGTCTGGATATGCCACAGATTATATACCCATTCACTTACTGGAGGACATCTTGGTTGCTTCCAAGTTTGGGCAATTAGGAATAAAGTTGCTATAAGCATCCATGTGCAGATTTTTATGTGGACAGTTTTCACTCCTTTGGCCAAATACTAAAGAGTGTTATTGCTGAATGGTATATAAGAGCATGTTTAGTTTGTGAGAAACCATCAAACTGTCTTCCAAAGTGACTGTACCATTTTAGATTCCCACCAGAAATGAATGAAAGTTCCTTTCGCTCCACATCCTCATCAGCATTTGGTGTTGTCAGTGTTCTGGATTTTGGCCATTCTAATAGGTTTGTAGAGTAACTTATTTTCATTTTCATTTCATTTCATTTCATTAGTTTTCATTTCCCTAATGACATATGGTCATTTACCATCTCTACTTGTTCTTTGGTTCATTGTTTAAGGTGTTTGGCCCAGTTTTTAATCAGGTTGTTTGTGTTCCTGTTGTTGAGTTTTAAGAGTTCTTTGTGTATTTTGAAAAATCCTTTATCAGAAATATAAATATTTCTCCCAGTGTGTGACTTGTCTTCTCATTCTTTGCTCTGTTTTTCACAGAACATTTTTTTTAAAGATTTTATTTATTTATTTATTTGAGAGAGAGAGAGATCCCAAGTAGGCAGGCAGAGAGAGATGGCCACTGAGCAGAGAGCCTGATGCGGGGCTCAATCCCAGGACCCTGAGATCATGACCTGAGCTGAAGACAGAGGCTTAACCCACTGAGCCACCTAGGCAACCCCACAAGAGCAGTTTTTAATTTTAAAGTAATCCAACTTATTTCTTCTATGGATTGTACCTTTGGTACTGTATCTAAAAAGTCATCGCCAAACCCAAGGTCATCTAGATTTTCTCCCATGTTTTTTTTCTAACAGTTTTATAGTTTTGTGTTTTACATTTGAATCTATGATCTAATTTTAAGTTAATTTTGGTGAATGGTGTAAAGTCAGTGTCTAGATTAATCTTTTTTTTTTTTTTTAAGGTGGCTGTCCAGCTGTTCCATCACCATTTGTTAGAAAGACTATCTTTTCTCTGTTGCATTGTCTCTGCTTCTTTGACAAAGATCAGTTCAGCATATTTATGTGAGTATATTTCTGGGCTATCTATTCTGTTCCATTGATTTATTTGTCTTTTTTTTTTTTATTTGCCAGTACCACATCTTACTGATTACATGAAGTTTATAGTCAGTCTTGAAGTTGGATAATGTTAGGTCTTCAGCTTTGTTCTTCAATATTAAACTGGCCATACTGGGTCTTCTGCTTCTCCATATAAACTTTAGAATCAGTTTTTCAACATTCACAAAATAATTTGCTGAGATTTTGATTGGCCTTGTGTTGAATCTATAATTAGAGTTAGGGATAATTAGCATCTTGACAATATTGAATCTTCCTATCCACGAACCTGGATTATCTTTCCATTTATTTAGGTATTCCTTGATTTTGTTCGTCAGAGTTTTGTAATTTTCCTAATGCAGCTCTCGTACATATTTTGTTAGATTTATACCTAAGCATTTCATTTTAGGTAGGTGCTATTAAAATGGTTTTTGTTTTTTCATTTTAAATTCCATTTGTTCAATCCTGGTATATAGGAAAGTGGTGGAGTTCTGTGTATTAACCTATAACCTACAACTTTGCTATACTTGCTTACTAGCTCCTAGAGTTTAAGATCAATTTAAAAACATAAAGTATAACATGCATATACAAATTTGCTCAGGTCAAAAGTATACAACATGATGAGTTTTCAAAAAGGTAGCACACTATGTATCAGCTTCTTAGAATGTTCCTTGTTCTTTTTTAGTCAGTTTTCCTTCCCAAAAGATACCCCTAAATTTTGGCCTTTTTGAGCCTATGGTTCTCTGTTACATTAGTATGTATAATCTCTGATGAAAATTAAAATTTGCATTTCTAAAAAATTCTATTTGTCCTCCTCTGCTTCCCAAGACCCAGGTTTGATAATATTTCTAATTTTAAAAATCATTATTTTAGCCCCAGATTGATAAAAAATGTTTTTTAAATTTTTATTTTTAAAATTTAATTTTCTATTTTTGAAATTTAAAATGTGTGCTTAGGGGGTGCCTGGGTGGCTCAGTGGGTTAAAGCCTCTGCCTTCAGCTCAGGTCATGATCCCAGGACCCTGGGATCAAGCCCTGCATTGGGCTCTCTTTCCCCCCTCTCTCTCTGCCTACTTGTGATCTCTGTCAAATAAATAAATAAAATCTTAAAAAAAATAAAATGTGTCCTTAATTTTCTTGTTTATAAAAAAGTATCTGTTCTGAGTAGTTGCATTAAACTCTAGCAACGCATTGTCACCCTTTTTTTTTGGTATAGTTCTAGGGTTTGCTAACTGCTTTTATCTCTAGTGTTTTTTATATCTATGATTTTTCTCTTTTTTGGATATAGACATATAACTTTTAATTGGCTGGAATATATAAGTGGCTGGAATATATAAGTCTTTTCAGAAAAGACAAATTTTGAGGTATATTTTCTGAATCCTTGTACAACTAAAGAAATGTTTAATTGGTCTTCATGTGCAAATGATAATATGGCTTGTTAAGGCCTTCAAGGTTCATAATATTTTCTTCAGAACAACATAGATATTTCTTCGTTGTAGCATATATTTCTCTTTCCTTTTTAATAAAATTGTTTTATCTTCCTAAAAGCTCTAAGTAGTATGTTTTTAGAATTAATCTCTGAATTCAGAAATAATAGCAGGGTAGATCTGGTCATGTGTGACTATTTTCAGTGTTCCTTTTTAGTGTTTACGTGGCACTTTAGTTCACAAAACTCAAGTTGTTCTCAAATAATTTACATTTCATTTATCTTTTGCTTACATTGTCAAATGGGGCTTTTATTTTTTAATTTAATTTTATTTTTAGATAGATAGATACATTGATTGATTGACTGATTGATTTAGAATGTGCTCAAATGAGCAGGGGAAGGGCAGAGGGAAAGGGAGAGAGAGAATCCTAAGAAGACTCCACATTGAATGCAAAGCCTGATGTGGGGTTTGATCCCACGACCCTGAGATCGTGACCTGAGTTGAAATCAAGAGTCAGATGCTTAATTGATTGAGCCACTCAGCTGCCCCTCAAATTGGGCTTTTAAATTACTATTTGGAGGTTGACTATATGTACATTTTGTTCTGTGCCCCACTGTGTTTTATATTGTGCTAATCATATTTTATTTGTCTAAGAATTATTATTTTTTAACTTTCTAATTGTACCTCTTTACCACCCTGCTCTTGTTTATATGGATACCAGATTCCGTTCAGCATCATAAGGAATATTCAGATATTTGGCCACATTTTCTTTTCTCTTTGTCAATGCTGTTTCCTTTGGGGACTGTTTGTTTTGCTCTTATGGGGTGACTTCTCACTTTTATGCCATCGTTTTTTTTTTTTTTAAAGATTTTATTTATTTATTTGACAGAGAGAAATCACAAGTAAGCAGAGAGGCAGGCAGAGAGAGAGGAGGAAGCAGGCTCCCTGCTGAGCAGAAAGCCCGATGTGGGGCTTGAACCCAGGACCTGGGATCATGACCTGAGCCAAAGGCAGCGGCTTAACCCACTGAGCCACCCAGGCGCCCCCATCATTTTTTTTTTTTAATCTCTGGTAATTACCAAGTGTCTGGTAATTCTTGGCTATCTATCTATGTGTGTGTATATGTGTATGTATATGTAGATACGTATATGTGTATGTGTGTATATATCCACATATGAGTGTTTGGAATAGTTGACATTAGTAGCTACTATAGTGTTTTTTCTAACCATAAGTGGGAATGTTACTTGCAGAGTCCCATTGGAATGAGGAGATAGGGGCTAGCTTCTTTTAGGGTGTATATGTTCACATCTACTATGGAGGCCTGGATTGGCCTAGAAACAGCCTCATTTCCCTTTTGGCTTTGACACTCATGCCGGGAGCCCACCAAGAACCCACAGCCTCCTCCTGCTCCCTGAGCTGGCTGACTCGGTCCTTGAAATTTTGGGGGGCTTTCTTGTAAAAGTTATTATTCACTGCTTCAGCACACCCTTGTTGATCTAGAGTAGGTTGCAACTCAGTTTGGTCTCCACCTCGGCCTGTCCCACTTCTTTTGGGTCCTGTAGATCATTTCCAAAGCTTCTGGCCTACTGGTAGAAAAGTTCTTAGCTTTTTTTACTGTTTCTATCAAATAATTCTTACTTTTATTTTTACTTTTTTCACCTCAGTGAGATTTTTGGAGGATGGCAAGATCTTTACTTTACTTGTGGTTTAGTATCATTCAGCTCTGGGTACAAAAGATATTCAACCAGCAGCCTTGGTCTTACCCAGTCACTGAGCCCAGAAAACCAGGGCTGGCTAGATCAGACGCCTGAAGCAGATCAGTCATCTGGTATATACAAGAATTGTTCTCCTGCCTCAAATTTTGAGTGCATCTCTGACGTTCAGGTTCCTGCTTGAATGGGGCCCTCAAGCCACGACTGATCCTTTGATAGGTGACTTTCGTGAGAGACTTTGAAGTTATCCCAGTAATTCCAGCTGCTGCTTGGGATCATGTCCTAATCCAGAGAAGTGCTGGAGCAGAAGTCCCTTCTCTTTGGCATTGATTACTCTCCAGAAGCTTTGGAAACTTTGACCTGGCTGTTTGGGCTGGCTTATCGGACATCAAATAGAACTTTTACACACGGTCGTTCGCTTGCTAACAACTTTACTTGGCGGTCCAATTCTACTTGGACACCACAGACTCAACCTTTGCCCCACAAAATCCCATGTGCTTTGATGGCCCATTGCTGGGGGAGAAGAAAGTCTCTTGATTAAGGCAATTTTATGGTAGTATTCAGGGGGTAGTTTCAATTTTAACAATATACCTGATGTTATGTTATGGTTGTCTTTGGGGGTTATTATTGTCAGAGATTTTCTCTCTTCCCCTAAATCTACAATAAGAATGGATTGTCTTTTAAGGAAAATAAAAGGTTCAGGTTATTTTGAATTTTTTTTTAAGATTTTATTTATTTATTTGACAGACAGAGATCACAAGTAGGCAGAGAGGCAGGCAGAGAGAGAGGAAGGGAAGCATACGGGGCTCGATCCCAGGACCCTGAGATCATGACCTGAGCTGAAGGCAGAGGCTTTAACCCACTGAGCCACCCAGTTTTTGAATTATTATTTTGAATTATTATTCTCAAGAATTAAATCTCTACCTAGAATGGAATGCAAGGACACTAAAAGACTATGTAACAGGTAAAGGAAGCAGTTTTGAGATGGGCAGTCAGTAAGTCTGGATGTCTCCCTGCCTGCCACTTCTCTCGGGAGACTCCCAGGCCTGTCTTCCTGAAGAAAACTGTTAGAACCGGATAAATGGAAGCCCTGCATCATTAGCAGAGGGTAGAAATTTAATGTGCTATACGCAGTTCTAGTGACTGTGGGGTTTGCTACCTATGTTTCAGTGGCAGAAATGTTTAAATATTTAAATTCTTGACTTTGATAAGTTGATTAATAATGTATAGTCTATTGACATTTCTGAAGGTCTGTTCCACCCCAAATCACAATATCCACTGAATAATTAATATTTAAAGCTTTTTATTCTTCCCCGGCTCCCATGCTGGTGTCACTCGAGTTTTGGACCAGTGTTGGTACGGTATGAGTTTTGGCAACTCTCACACTTGAATGTCAAGGCTAAGCTGATGAATTTGGTCAAGTCGCTTAATAGTTCCAAGCTTCTGGAACTAAGAGTGAGGATAATACTCTGACCGTAATAATGAAGGGAGTAATGCCTACTCCACAGGGTGGGATTAAGAGAATAGGGTCTGGAATTATATTGCTTGAGTTTGGATCCCACCCTGCATGCCTCGCTGTGTGACTTGTTAATGGCACTGATCTCTCCCCAGGCTCAGTTTTCTCATACATAAATTGAGAACAATAATGGTATCTTCTTCACAGGGCTGTGATGAAACATATAGGTATATTGGTTTTATTTCAGAGTTTAGCATGTTATAAATATCCTGTAAATTTAAATATTTTAGGATTTATAATGCACAAAAACATAGAGTTACGGGCTTTTCCTTTCTTTCTTACTCTCTTAACTTCATTTCATCCTTTATTTGCTCTGTACATATGGGACGCAATCACAGCCAATTTATCTATTGTTTGTCTACCCCACATGTTGTTGGGAAATCCAGAAGTAACCAAAACAGCTGTCTAGAAGGCAGGCAAAGGGATTTTGGGAATCGAAATCCTACTGTTACCATGATTAAAAAGTTTGCCGAAGAAATAAGCATTTATTCCATTTTCATTCAGTTTTTATTTCATGTCCTTCAAAAATATTTTATCCCTTTGGTCAAGGTGTGGTGCGTTTTTTTTAATACACCGTAGAATTTGCTTATTTATTTATTTTCTTATTATTGTGAGCAGTTGCTCTCTTTGGAATACAGCTTTCAAGTAGATTATCCTGATATGGAGAGATGCTACTGATTTTCTGTACATTGATCTGGAGTCTGGAAACTGTTGTTTTTTTTTTTTCCCCCATTCTATTAGTTTGTTTGTGGATTCTGTTTGATTGATTCCGTTTGACCTACTACATATTTATTATTGTGTAGACCGGGGGTGTGCAAACTTTTCCTGTGCAAATATTCTTGTCTTTGAGGGTCGTGCAGTCGCTACTAACTCTGCTCTTGTCATAGGCTACATGGAAACACATGGGCGTGGCTGGATTAGAACTACAGTAGGGCTTGATTTGATACACATAATCATCTTATTTATAAATTAGGACATTGTGTTCCTGTAGACTTACCTTAAGCCTTTTGCTTCCTTTTCATATATTTTATGGGTTAGGATTTCTAGTATGGTATTATTCAACATGAATAAGTGAGAATTCTTGGCTCTTTCTTGGCTTAATGGGGATTCTTTAGAAAGTTTGATACTAAGAATGACATCATCTTTGAATGAAGAAGGTTTCTCTCTGTTGCCACTTTGCCAAAAGCATTTATATAAATACATGTTTATATTTACAACTTTTCTGCATCTGTTGAGATGATCATATCATTTTGTTCTTTAGGTTGATTGATTTTATAACTTTGAAATATCTTTACCTTAGTAATATAAATCTGACTCATTAATGACACGTTATGTTTTTTTTTTAAGATTTTATTTATTTATTTGACAGACAGAGATCACAAGTAGGCAGAGAGGCCTACTTTTTTTTTTTCAGAGCAAAAAAATAATAATTTTTATTTATTTATTTGAGACGCTCAGGGGCTGATGAGGGAGGGGAAGGAGTGAGGCCTGGCGATGGCACCTCTCTCTGTACCCCACCTAGTGCATTCTTAACGGAAATGAGCACCTGACAAAACTAGGTCAGGAAGGGGGGGTCTGGATCCCACAGCACATGTTAGCTGGAACAGCAAAGTCTATCTTCTGAGGCTTGGGCAAGTTCAGGTTGTCCATGACCTTGACAAACTCCTCACAGCTGAGGGTGAGCCGCGGGTTCAAAGTCCGCTCCTCCTCCACGGTGGACACTGTGAGCCCACGGTAATCATGAGCAGGGTAGATCAGACAGTCTTCTGGAAGCGTGAAGATCTTTTCGTGGACGGAGTGGTACTAGGTCTTAGCACAGCCTTGCTGGCAATCCATCTGTCCACACCCTCGAATGAGCAGGGCATCTCCAGTGAAGGCCATGCTGTGGTCATTCAGAACAAAGGTGACACAGCCCAGGGTGTGGCCAGGGCTTGCTCGGGTCTCCAAGGCAAAGCGCCCGAAGTGGATGGAGTCTCCATCCTCAATGTGCAAGCCAGCCTGGGCCCCACTAAGGCGGGAGATGACAGACTGGCAGCTGGGGAGTAGGGACCGGAGCTGCCCTGAGACCGTAATGTGGTCCGCGTAGCAGTGGGTATTCACAGCATACAGCAGCCGCAGCCCCAATTCCTTGACCAGCTGGGCATCCCGAGGCGCCATCTCCAGAACAGGGTCGATCAGAACAGCTCCCCGCTGAGCAGAGAGCCTGATGCAGGCTTGATCCCAGGACCCTGAGATCATGACCTGAGCTGAAGGCAGAGGCTTTAACCCATTGAGCCACCCAGGCGCCCCACCCGTTAGTTTTATACATTGTTGATTTGACTTGACACTATTTTGTTATTGTTACATGTAGGCTTATAAGTGATTTGGGCCTTTAATTGTCTTTCTGCACTGCCCTTGACTGGTTTCAGAATAGGGCTATAATAAGATCAAAAAATGAGTTGGAGAGTTTTCTCTATTTCTTTATTCTGAAAAATGTTGGTTAAAAAAGTAGAGAGTTTTGGGCTCCAGGTAGTTAAAATTATCTTGTGAAATTGATTGAGGAGAGAGAGTTTTTAGACTGCTGATCCAGATTACTTAATGGCTGCTGGCTTGTTCACAATTTATTTGTTTTTGAGTCATTTTGGTGATTAAAATATTTGGGGGGAATTTGGAATTTCAACGTTATTTTCAAATGGATTGGTACAAAATTGTTTATAGTGTTAATTTACAACTAATCTATAGCCATGGGGGCACCCAGCTGGCTCAGTCGGTGGAGTAAGCAACACTTGATCTCGGGATCAGAGTTCAACCCCACATCAGTGGTAGGGATTACATAAAAAAAAAAATAAAATAATTGAAAATTAAAAAAAAAAAAAAAAAAAAATTTTTTTCCATAATTATTTTTTTTTTACATTTCTGATTATGCTAACTTTTGGCTTTGTTTCCTCTTGATCAGTCTTACTAGAGATTTGCAAATAATACTTTTTCAGGGAACTAGATCTTGCTTTTGTTGTTTTTCTTCATTATTTTGTAAAAAAAAAAAAAAGCAACTTTACTCTTATGCTTAGTTCCTTTCCATTTGGATTTGTTTTCTTTCTCTTTTAACGTCTGCTTTGGTTGGATATTTCATTCACGTATTTTCAATCTTTTAAACTGCTTATTAAGGGGGCACTTGGGTGGCTCAGACAGTTTAGCCTTTGACTCTTGATTTCAGCTCAGGTCATGATCTCAGGGTCCTGAGATCAAGCCCTGTGTCCCCCCCTCTGCTCTGGGCATGGAGCCTGCTTAAGATTCTCTCTCTCCCCCTCCCCCATTAAAAAAATAAAAATAAAATAAAATAAAGTGCTTCCTAAGGCTACAAAATATCCTCAAAGAGCTCATTTAGTTGTATCCTTCAAGGTTGATATTTACTATCATTTAGTTATACATATTTAATAATATTTTACAATTTAGAAATGTGTTTTTAGTCCCCACTATATGGTGGTATTTTAGGGCTTTTGCAGTACGGTCTGAATATTATTGCATCCTGATTAAACAATATCTTCATCGTATGAAATTTGGAACTGTGTTGAGACTTCCTAGGTAGTTCTGTGTGACTTAAAAGCATCGGTCCTGTGTTTCCTGTGTTCTTTGGGGTACCAGGGTGGCGTGAGGTGAAGGGCTGGGGAATTCAGGCATTGGCAGGTTGAAAGACGCCGCGGGTGTTGGCGTGTGGAGGAAGAAAGCGTTCGTGCGTTTGTCAGTTGTCTTTACCTTTCTCATTTGTCAGCCTATCAAACTTTATGATGCAGGTTTCTGTATTGTACCGTATTGCATTTTTACACTCTATACCTTGGCATCAGGTATGTATTTTACTTAAGGACAATTTACAAATCAAAACAGAAACTTGCAATAAACTCCCTTTACAGTTGTGGTTATAAGAAGCCTCCAATTCCCTAAGGCTTGATTGATAAAACATGGCGTTTCTCCTATCCCTACGATAATGTTCAGCAAACTTTATGACAGAGGGAAACAGCTGGTAAAGTGGGTTCATGGAAAGGTGAAGGTAATATAGCCATAAAAAACAAGAGGATAATGATTTTAAAAGGGATAATAGTTGTAACAACACCATTAACCTTTTGCTTCAAATTACTGAGTGTGTGGTCTTCTTTAGGGATCTAATCAGAGGTTTTCAGTAACTGCACTGTGGGAAAAAGAAGAAACAATATAGAATTTGCTGTAATTTTTTCCCCTTCAAACTATTATTTTCCTTAATCCGTTAAAAAATCAAGACCATTGCTGAGCTTGGATTTACTTTGAAAATGTCTATAATTTGCTTCAAAGTGGAGAGAATGTTGAAGGATATATAGATAGAGATAGAGAATAACTATCTAGGATATTATATGTGTGTACATGTATATAATATCTGTATAGTAGACCAGGATTCAAATACCTGGTGGTAAGAACAGAGACCATTGCTGAGAGGGGAAGGCATTTTTATGAAGCTTAAGCATAGAACAGTATTTCCTATTCTCGGTTTATAAGTCCATTTGGGATTTCATATGCCATGTGGACGATAGTTTCATTTAGTGGCATTGAGAATCAGTCTCCCTTTAGACTTTGTGGTTTTACAGCTGACCAAGGTTGTGTGCATGCAGCAAAGGTGAAATTAATAGTAAGACTAATTTAGATGAAAAACTATGATAACAGAATGTTTGTTGAGGAAAAGGAGAATTTTCGAGACAGGGGGCTCTTAAGCTGGTGTTAACGGTCACATGGAGTTTCTTGGACTAGAGAGGTTTTGAGAACTTCTCAAAATAGCGTGCACAATTTTGTAAGAAGATGCCTGTGTGAATTGTGTTGGGAGAAAGTCTGTAAGGTTCCGCAACTTCTCAAAATTGTGGGGGTTATGGGTCTCTAACCTCCATAAAAGTTAAAAACAGGGGCACCTGGGTGGCTCAGTGGGTTAAGCCGCTGCCTTCAGCTCAGGTCATGATCTCAGGGTCCTGGGATGGAGCCCCACATCGTGCTCTCTGCTCAGCGGGGAGCCTGTTTCCCCCTCTCTCTTTGTCTGCCTCTCTGCCTACTTGTGATCTCTCTGTCAAATAAATAAATAAAATGTTTAAAAAAAAGTTAAAAACAAACGATCTAGATTTTTCTTTATTTACCTTATTGCCTGGTAACGGTTAGATTTTCTAGTTCTAGAAGTTTCTGTAGCTAGAGTTTTGAAATTTGGTGCTTCTCAGCTCTCTCCTCTTCCAGAAGAGGCTACTAATGTCTTCTTTGGCCAACTTCTCAGAGTCTTGAACTTACAGGGTATTTCCTTTCCAAACCAACCTTTGGGATACATGGTCCAACAAGTAAGAGAACACTTGGAAGTTAAAGAAGATACAGGAAGATGGGATAGTGAGGCGATCTGATCCATCCTGGAAAATCTATGCCAAGGTTCTGATATATGCATAAGTTTCTCAACTTTATGTGTATCAAATATGACCCAAATATAGTTGGCTTATTGTTAAGGTCTTTGCTCATTTGTTTTTTAAAAAATTAGATGCAAATACTGCATCTCAAACTCTATTTGTTTTATATGTGACTCCTACTTAACTCTTATGTTTATCTCTCTATTTTTTTTTTATTCCACTTTTGTGACCTGAGTGTAGGCCAGACAGTTTTCAACTTTAGGATGTTATTGTCCTTCTTGTTCTGGGTTTCTGGGTTTTTTTTTTGAGAACCTGGGGAAAGGTACAGAGCTTTTCCTCAGAGACACGCTTATTCTGACATTAGGGGCAAGCAGTTGGAGAGCTTCCATAAATCCTTCAAAGAGTGTGGGTCTGAGAGGAAGAACTCTCGAGTTAGGCTCTGCTCATTTCTTGCCTGGTTCTACTGCCTGTGACTTGGGTAACTCCAGCCCAGTTTCCACAGTGGTCTTTTTCAAAAGCCAATGTGATTGTTTTGCAGCCCTGCTGAAAACCTTCTGGTGGTTTCCCAGTGCATACAGGCTAAATTCCATAAGGCCCAGTCGGCTCCAAGTACCCGAATGCTTCTCACAACCATCTTCTTGTCTATCTCCCCTGCTGTCCCCTACCTCATGCTATATACTCCAGTGTACACCCTGCCTCTTGTTTGCCTCTATTATGCACATACCCTGCCCTGTTTTTCTTTGAACTTGCCATGCTGTTCTGGTGCCCAGTCCTGACATTTGCTCCTCCCAGTTTGGCTGGCTACCCCTTGAGTATGCTTGGTGATCTCCCACCTACCCTTCAGGTCCCATCCATCTCTTCCTGAGTGAGGCCGCTCTGACACCCTCCTTGCCTACTCACACCTGGTATGGTGGCCATTGCCTCCTATGTCCCACCATGGGTCCTTGTCATTGTAATTCTCAGCATACTGTAGTTCATTTATTTATCAATATATTTGTAAGTTTACTATAGACAGAAACTAATTTTTTATTCATATCTGTAGCCCATTTCCTAGTAGGTTTCCTTTTAGTCAACTTCCTGTTTAAATTTCAGCTTTGGGGGCGCCTGGGTGGCTCAGTGGGTTAAGCCGCTGCCTTCAGCTCAGGTCATGATCTCAGGGTCCTGGGATCGAGTCCCGCATCGGGCTCTCTGCTCAGCAGGGAGCCTGCTTTCCTCTCTCTCTCTCTCTGCCTGCCTCTGTCTACTGTGATCTCTCTCTGTCAAATAAATAAATAAAATCTTTAAAATAAATAAATAAATAAATAAATTTCAGCTTTGTTGCATGAATGTTTCATTTGGGTTTATTGGGTGCCACAAGGAATTTATTAGCAGGAAATATTCCAAAATGTGAAAAGCAAGTCACCAGTTGATAATGTACAATCACTCTGATCCAAGTCAGTCTATCAGGAGAACAATTTTCCCTCTGTCCCTCTCTTTCTTTCTTTCTCTATCATTTTTTGGAATAGTATTGTGAGAAAAAAAAAAACATGTTGTTTCTAAAAGAACTAAATTCAAATTCTAGATCTTCCATTTGTTATTAGGTGACCTTAGTGGAAGCCCACTGTTCTACTTAGCACTTACTCTATTCATCTCCAAATTAAGGGTCATAAATATACTTTTTTTTAATCTCATAAGAAAACTATATGGGAATCATGCCTGTATGCATAAATTGCTTTGGGTGATGTAACATAGAAGTGTTAGGAGCATTAGTTGTGGACTGCTGGACTTCTAGGACCATTATATCAATCTGAAAGTGAGTGCCAAGTGAGAGTGTTCAGACAGGAATAGAAAAGGAGCATCTTTCTCCCCACTCTCTCTTCCTGTATGCATTGCAGGCATCACCAATGGTTAGCAGAACTCTTTGTTTCAGACTCTTTCTCAAGATGTCATTAACCAGGGTTGATGATTAATCAAGCAGTCCTTAACTGGGTTAAGCTATTAATCAGAGTGGGCTCAAGAGAGAAAATATATGTGCTATTTTTAATGCTAGAGTCTGTGACCCATGAAAGAAACAATGAGTAGGGAAGAATCTTGTTAATATTACAAGTCCACAGACAAATGCCCATTTCACTGCCAGCAGCAACTGTGGTGTTCCATTGTCTTCCTTCCTGATGGCAGGATTTTGCCCAGGCCCAGGGTTCCTCAAAATCAAAATGGGATATTGTGTTCTTTTCTTTGCAGCAGGATGTGGTCATGGAGCATGAGTTTTGGCCAATTGGATAGAAGCTTCAATGTTGAGTGGCAGTTTCTGGGAACTGCTCTCAGGAGGCGGCTGATGCCAGCTCTTTGCTTTGGCGTCCCTACGTGTCTTCCCTCATTCTGCTGCTGGCATGAGGACGTACCCCAAGGAGTGATGACAAAGCAGTCAACAGGAGAGCTTGTGTCCTTGAGGACAATACTGAGTTGGTCCTCTGGACCAGCCCCAGACTAAACTTCTCTTTTGTTTAAGACACTGTTAAATAGTCACTGAAATCTGCTGAGAGTCTGCCCTTCCCTCTAACAGTCTGTTTATTTAGCCTCCCTCCTTGGGAGTTCTTAGCACATTCACGTTGTAAGGCAAAACACACTTCCTGTAGGGGTAGTAAGGCCAACAGAAAGACTTTTGTGTACTTTTCCAAGTTGGAAAAACATGTCCGGTCGATGTCTGCTGGGACTGTTGCCGTAAGTGGCAGCAGGAATGTGATGAGGTAACAGAGCTACGGATTGGGAAATTGGGATGTTGGATTTTGATCGGGGCTCTACATAAGTTGTCTGAGATTGTCCTATGCCCCTAGAGCCTTGGTTTTCTATTTAAAATGATGTGTCATGGGGTGCGCCCCACTGGCTAAGTTGGTGAAGCATCTGACTCTTGGTTCCAGCTCAGGCCATGATTTCAGAGTCATGGGATCGAGCCCCACATCAGGCTCCATGCTCAGTGCAACGTCTGCTTGAGGTTTATCCTTCTCCCTCTCCCCATAACCCTACCTCCTCCTCTCTCTACCTCTTGCGCTCTCTCTTCCTAAAATAAAGTTTTAAAAATAAAAAAATAAAAATGACATGTACCTCTGAAGGAAAGTGGGGAGAGGTTCATGCCAATGTAGGGTGTGAGGCTGTGAGGTGGGGACAAAGCCAGGAGGAGCCTTTCCAAATCCCTAGAGATCTCACCACCTAGTTGGGGGCTGACCTGTTAGCTGGCAGGGGCCCTGTCAGGGGATTTGTGAAAAAGGGACATTAGATCCCTGACACCTTCGTATTGTGACATTCCCGTATCCGTACATATAGCCAACATGCCTCATCAATTTTCAACGGTGAATAGTTCTCTGCGTTTGGTACGTGCTGCATGCTTTAAATTTCTGTCACAGAACTCCACTTTCCCCCTTGTCTTTATATTCTGTTTAGGTTTGAGTATCTATATTTATACTGACTATAGTAAAAAAAAAAAGTATATAATAAAGTCATTCGACATCAAGAACAGCTTTTTATCTGCTTTGTCAGAACATCGTTTAAACAGCTACGTTCTCTTAATGCACAGTAGTTAAATAAACTCCAAGATTCTTATCCTGCAATATCCCATTAAATCATCTTAAATACTGTGTCATAATGACAACTTGATGCAACCAGATGTGATATTTGGGGATTTAAAAGAAATACTTTTCTAAAGACACAGCCTCCTGATTTTACGTTCTTGAGGCCGTTTGCACAGCTGTTAAATCTCACCGTTCCCACTTTCTGTGGCTGTATATCACTTCTGCTCTGCCTCACGCGTGGCATTACCGAAGTGCAAACGAAATGTTCCCCAGGACATTGTGATGTGCGCAAACGAAATGTTCCCCAGGATGTTGTGATGTGCACTTTTGAGAAATCCACGTCCGCCATGATTTAGTTCTCAACGTGTGATTTCCTCACTCTGGAAATGCACAAACAAGTGTCATCCCACTGCAACATGACAGCATTAATATCAGGCCTTGGAAGATGCCCCGTGATCTGGACACCTTGGTAAGTCCACTGAGCCCCAAAGGCAGTATTCATCATACCCAGGCTAATAGAAGGAAGGCACAGCCTTGCATGGTACACAGCTGAAAAGTACAAACCCACATTCGGGTTAGGAATCCCCTACCGACAGTGTGTTTTCAATGCCATCAAAATACTAACCCGAGTATTCCGTTTCACCCCTGCAATGAATTATTTATAAAAGGTGTAAGCTTCATAGTACTTGAAGTTTCCACGTCACAAGGGATCAGAAGTGAACTTTTGAACTTCTGATTTTATCAGCCGGTATAAAAGTTGGCACAATTCAAAGTTGGGTATGTGATGAACCATCAAAGAGAGAGAACCCATTTGACAATGTTATACATCGTGTGCAGGGAAAGATAATGCCACCATCAAGCAGGAATCCTAGAAATTAGGTCATAACAGGCAGCACAAGTGGGCCCTAATGAACCCGGATTCATATCTGTGGTGAAATTATATGCTGGATAATGTCCTCGGAAAAGCTGCCATATTTCAGTCTGGAAAGAAGCCCATTGCTGATACAACAAATCAATTGATAAGAAGTGTCTTTATTGCACTCAATAAAAAAAACAGCGCAACCCCAAATAAACATACACAGCTCATAAAACAAATAGCTCACCTAAAATGAATTACATTCAAAGTTTTTTTTTTAAAGTAAATTACACAGAATATTCAGTGATGTTTCCATCCACTAAAGAGTAAGATTATAAACAGCACTAAAAGTAAATGTTTCCACGTTTCTTTTTAGTTCTGTTTTTTTTTTTTTTTTGGGTTGTTGTTGTTCAATCTACAGGATTACCAAGAGCAAAATGTAAAAGGAAAAAAAAAGTGGTAGAAATTGCCTGTTTTGTGAAATATAGGAAAAAATATACCATCTGTGATTTAGCACGGTTCTCCATATCCCATCTGTGATCTAAGCACGGTTCTTAACAAAGGCTGAATCCATTGTAGTTCAATATGATTTTAAAGAAAGTTTTCCTAAGAAGACTACTTTTGTTAAGACACTAGTATTTTTGGCATGAAGTTCCTTCTGAATGAAATAGTAAATAGTAAATATGGTCTTCACGACTATTTTAAAAATTTGTCATTTTTGTTGCATGCAAGGGCTTCACAGTTCTGAAAAGCTAATAAATCAGACCCACCTTCTATCACCTTGTCCCCGAAAACTTGATAAATTGTTTATTTCAAATTTTAAAAAAATTGTTAATTTCAAATAAATTTTGAACCCTGTGTGATGGGTTTCTGTTTCTTTGTGGTTGCTTAAACCACAAAGAAAAGTCTTACTAAGACTTTATTTATTTATTTATTTATTTATTTATTTATTTTTATGAGAGTGAAAGAGAGCACATGTGAGTGTAGGGGAGGGGGAAGGTGCAGAGGGAGAGGGACAGAGAGAGGAATCTTAAGGCTGAGATTCCTCTGAGAATCTGAAGCTCCACACTCAGTTTGGAGCCGAATGTGGGGCTCAAACTCATGACTCTGAGATCATGGCCTGAGCTGAAATCAAGAGTCAGACACTCAACCAGTTGAGCCACCCAGGCTCCCCTATTACCAAGAATCTTGTTAGGTGGGTTTTCATGTACAAGGGAGTCTAAAAGCATTGAATAATGTCATTATGCTGTTTTAATAAATGTAGTTTGGTTCAGTATTAATTAGAAAACACAATTTGCTCATCCCAACCTTTTCTTAGGATGATGCTGCTGCCTACCCACTTCCCTCCAATGAACTCATTTGGTGATATGAAGCCCCTCGTGGGCACCCCTGCCTGTCACCATCAAGTAACATAAAAACAGCCTTAAAATTATTGGGACTTTTGAATGGATAATTCTATGTTGGGGGACTGTCCTGGGCATGGTAGGATGGTAAGCAGCATCCCTGACTTCTACTCACTACAACCCAGGAGGACCCCACTCCCCCAGAGTGACAACCACAGAAATAAACCACCACAAATTTCCAAATGTCTTCCGGGGTTGGGGGGAATCACCTTTGGGTGAGAACCACTCATATAAAAGGAGTCGTTAAATTCTCATATTAGCAATTGTCGGAAACAAGTTTTTTTTTCTCTTTTTCTTTGCCCAGTAATAGTCAATGATTTATTCCTAACTTCGTATAGTGAATAAAGATGGGATGGAGACTACTGCTGATTAGAGAAAGGAAAAAAGGTGAGAAGTGGTTGAGGAGAAGCTAGGGCCACAAAAACTGTTTTGTAATGTGTGAAAAACAGAGAGCAGACAACACCATTGTCATCTAACACAGTCCAGTTCTCCAACTACCTAGAACTGTTCTTAAATTAACCAGGTTGTCTCAAAGCACCATTCCTTTCTTCATGCTGTGTCCTTGGGGTATGTGTGTGTTTGGTGGGGGGGTGAGGTTGTCCAGCCTTCCTTGGCCTGAAAAAATCCTCTTCATTTGGCAAAGTTCAACTCCCATGTCTTGTCCATTTTTTCTTTGAGGGTCTCCCAGCTCCCACTGGTAACCTAACCTTTTGCTTTCTGTTTCCACGTTGTGGACTTCTGTTAATTTCAATTTAGTGCTTTTCATATTCTGCTCCATATTTCAGTTAAGTGGTTTGATATCTGCCTCTCAAGATATTATAAACTCTTGGAAGCTAGGGTCTCATCATTGCTGTCTACAACATCTAGTCTAGGGATTGTGTTTGACTGTGATTGACAGAAATCTGGCTTAAAGAAACTGAAATAGGGAACTTGTTTCCTTTATATGATAAGAAGCCTAGAAGTAGGCAGCTGAAGCCACTGGTTCGGCAACTCGACAACAAGTCTACATCTCCAGACTTCTCTGGGTGTTTTCTTCTTGGTTGCAAGATGGCGGCATCTCAGCCAGCCTTCATCTCTGTGTTCTGGGCAGGCAAGAGTAGGGTTCTGCAGAGACCAGCACACTTCCTTATCTCTTAGGTCAGAACTGACTCTCATGGCAATTCCTAAGCATAGCAGGGGTGGGGGGTGGGCAGTGGTGTTGAGTTTTATAGCCTATTATAGAAACTGACAAAAGGAAGCAGGTTGGAATAGGTTTCAAGTTAGCTGCCCTCCCCATGGCTGACAACTCGCTCAGTGCTTGTGCAAGGCGTGCAAGGTTAGACGGTGGTCCAGCAAGAACTCTTCCTCACAAGGCCTTTGGAATAGTAAGAACAATCACCAGCATTTTAAGAAATGTAAAACATTTAAGAAATTTAAGAAATTTCCTCAAGTGTGCCGTGAAGCTATAAATTAAGCCTTAATTCAACAGTTGCTTTCAAAAGAGTTAAATAAATATTCATGCATCCTTATTTTTTGCTTTTTGATTCTTTATGGCACAGGGGATGGATTTGATAAAAATAATATGTAGGGGGAGGCACAGAAGTCAGAATGAGGGGGTGCCCGGATGGCTCAGTCAGTGAAGCATCAGCCTTCAGCTCAGGTCATGATCTCACGGTCCTGGGATTGAGCCCCACGTCGGGCTCCATGATCAGCGGGGAGTCTGCTGCTCCCTTTCCTTCTGCTGCTCCTCCTGCTTGGGCTCTCTCTCTCTCTCAAATAAATAAAGCCTTAAAAAAACAGTTGGATTGCAAGGATGTGGGGCAGAAGGAAAGCACAAGTATGATTTTACTGTGTTGTGCCGTGAGGTTCCAGGGCCAGAAGGACCTGAAAGGCGGAAAGAAATATGGATGGCTGACATGAACTGTGTCGTCACACTAGGATTAGAATAGAGGTGTCACATGTTAAAACTTGATTTTAAGATTTATCTGTCAGATGATTTATTTTTCAGGCCCATCTGAAAACTTACATAAAGACATCTCATAGCCATTTGAGATGTAGTTTGCCTTTTTTTCCACCCCAGTCTTACTGTTTCCCCAAGGAGCCTACGTAAAGCCCAGTAATGGGTGTGTTAGGCTGTCTGCTTGTATTTTTTTTTCTCCCAAATATGGATATTGGCATATTTAACCTGTAACCACAGTGTTAGGTAGAAAACATTCATTTCATTTTCTTCAGTAACTGTGACAATTTTAACCAAGAAAGGCCACATTGTTTTCTTTTCTTTTCCTAAGTCAAACTCTTGTCTCTTCAATAGAGGCTCACTTTGGGGCTGCGTTAAACAAAGGAGCACATTCTGTTCGGATATTTACTAGGGCAAACCTCAATCTCTCCCTGTCTCGGGGCTTTCCTCACAGAAGAGCTCACTAGAGGAGCATTTTCCCCCAGCAAGAGATCTGCAGATCCACATTCCTCCACCACATCTTTTCCCTAGAAATTTCTTTCACTTCATCTGGTCTTGGGTGTGATAAATGACACGGGGGTCATGGTGGCCTGAATGCAAACTCAGAGAAAGAAAAATGGGGGGGGAGTTGTAGAAAAATAGTATTTCTCTTTTCTTATCTTAAATAATAAAATTATAAAAAAATAAAATAAAATAATAAACTTACATCTAATTGATTCATGGGTCTTTTCTCATGAAACAGTAAACACTATTAGGAGACATGATGATTAATTATGGGGGTAGGATCTTTGCAAACATTTGCCATTGACTGGTAATAATGGCAGGGAGTGCATAAGATTGATCACACCTGGCTGGCTCTCGAGTCATTGGGTCCAATCGACTGTCATGGCAGCTACACCAAGAAACCCAAGTGTTCATGATGTTTCTATTACCTGCACTTTGTTCCTAATCATCCCAATGGACAATTAATGAGGGGACATCTATGCATTTGGCTAAACTACAGATTTATGTTTGTACTTTCTACAAGCTCCTGAGGAAAATAATTATTGTTTTGTGTAGCCTTTTTTTCTTTATTATTCACTTTTGGGTGTCCTGATACTCACTTAGATGCTGTTGCTTTAAGGGAAGAATTGCAAGGTAGAATTTTTGGGTTTCCATTGGAAAGCAAGCTAATGTTCCTTTTATCCTTAATCTTGTTGGTTTAAAAATTATTTCAGATTGTGAAAGTGATGCAACAACATCCTAAAAAGTATGCAGAATAGGGAAAAATAAATTATTCATGGGCCCGGACAGGGGTGCAGAAGGCTGTGTGTTGAAGTGTTGATGGCAAGAGTGAAAATCAGAGAACAAACTATATGTCTATCACTAAGGAAACAGGTACATAAAAGTTGCCATGAACATGTTAGGGAAATCAATGCTGCTACTAACAAGTAAGGTAGATATTTGTGTACTGATACAGAAAGTTTTTTTTTTTTTAGACCAATGTTTAATTGAAAAAAGAAAAATTGCAGAATAACATAAAAAAGTGATAACTTATTAAATATATTATCATATTATTAAAGAAAACCAATACTTATATACTTCTGTAATTATATATCTATGTTAATGCATAGAAAAAAATGTCTAGAAAGATGCTCACTACCCTGGAGAGGCTGGGAAATGGGGAAGGGTTATCACAAAAATATATTCATTTTTGTCTAGTGCTTTTGAAAACAAAGACAAAATAACTGTTTAAAATGAAGGAGAAAAAAAAAAAAAAAAGTCCGGAATCTCCTTACTCTAACAAAAATGCTATCAGTCTTCTGTGATTTTTTCCTTCTAATCGTTTTTCATTTGTGTATATCATACACAGTTGTGCTTTGAGTGAACATAACATTTAAAACTATAATATTGTTTAAAATCAGAGAAGGATGAGAAAGAAAACCAATGTTGGGTAAATCCACCATCCACATTTAGTCCTGCTAAATTACATTTAGTAATTTAGGAATTACATGTTTAGGAAATGCTAAACATCCTTTGAGTGAAAGCCTTCTTCCCTTTGTCCATGAGCACCGTTCACCCATCCCTGTCTTTCCCTCCTAATTTTCAAAGGACTACCAAAATTTCCAGAGGATTTCTAAGACTTCTTTTTAGGAAGAGAAATAAAAGCATATATACCAAGATGTGTAAAATAATGACCATAACTAACATTTGGTGAACATTTATCATAAAACTGTTAGACACTCTTCTAAAGCACTTTGTGACTCAACCCATTTAACACCCATAGATCTGTGAGTTACAAGGTATGGTTGTTACCATTTTACTGAGAGGAAACTGAAGGACAGAGAAGCTAGGGAAACTGTTGACAGTTACGTAGCTAGAAAGTGATGGACCCAGGATACCAATCCAGGGAATATGGCTCCCAAGTCTCCACAGGCATTTTTGCCAACCTGCCCCAATGATAATAGATCCTTAATAGTAGAAACTCATGATACTATATTTCCATCTGAGTCTTTAAATTTTACACAAAGGAGGTCCCACCACACCTGCTACTCTGCACCTTACTTTTTTACCTTTGAATTTAAAAGAGGTTTTTTTTTTTTCCATAGCTTATTCAAAAGAATCTTATTTTAATACATTGCAGAGTTTTCTATTGTAGGGATGCAACTCTACTCCTAAATGTTATAGCCCTTTTTTTCTGTTTCTTTTTGGTGTTTTCACCTGTATTGCTTTATTTATGTTTCTCCCTCTTCTGGGGTCAATTTTGTACATTGTGTTTTTCTAGAAAATGCTTCATGTCCCTCTCTGTTATTTCTTTCCTTTTCTGCTCTTGCCTTTATTATCCTCCTTCATTTATTATGTCGGCATGTTTTATTGTTGTTTTTCTTAACTTCTGGAATTGGATATCTAAGTAATTCCTTTTTACTTATTTCATTATATAAGTTTTTAATGCCGTGAATCGAGACACACACATTTTCCCCCCTCTGATATTCTGCTTAAAACAAAATCCATGAGTAATTTCTTGTTTAAAACTATCTAGTTGGTGGACTTTTTCCCTTCTAATTCACACTTCTATATTCCTGCCTTGCATTACTCTTGTTCTTGCCTTGCGTGTCCTGGTTGATGATGGTTACATCTTCATATTTTATATTATTAAGGTTGATAGTCTTTATCTTGTCCTCTCCTATTTCCCATAGTAAGTTAATTGCTTATTTAAATTGCTTTATTTAGCAATGAAAATAAGCAAATGATTGCTTATTTTCATTGCTTATTTAAATAAATTCGATGCCCATACACAGTATTTTGTGTCCCAAATTTGAAACTAAACGTGATCATTTTGTTTTTTATCCTTTTCTACAGAAGCAAGCGTAGTATTTTATGTATATGGTAAGGTACTTGGTGGTTGCTTCAACATTGGATGTTTAGATTTCTTCCCATTTTCCTTTCTTGCACGTTATACTGTAAAGGTGTTTTTAAGGATTTATCTCCAACCCTAGACTCTGCGTTATTTCCACAGTGAGAGAGCTCAGTAGGTGGGATTGTGAGTGAGTGGGGGTTTTGAAGCCTCTGGTAATTTATGCGTCTCCGCCTCGGGCGGCCCTCACTCCTGCAGGAATCGTGCTAGACTGCCCTCTTCTGGCACACACTTTAACTGCAGACAGATTTCCATCCCCACACCCCTCCTTACTTACATAGTTGGTAGCCAGACCTGGACCTGGAATTCAGTGGAAAGACCACTCTCCTGTCAGTGAGACCGTTTCTCCTTACTTCCAGAACCTTTTTTCTTGACGTTCAGCATATTTCCTGGACTGAATCTCAGAACCTTTTCCCAAACTGTCCCCGAGAGTTGAGACTGACTGCATTTGCTTTAAGAGAACCAGAGAATTTGGACTCTTAGGAATCCGTCGTGGAATCCTCCCCTCTTCCTTGAGATAATTTTCATGTCCTTATCTGCACAAATATCTACCTGCTCTGTTTTACTTTCACGCAAAACCCTGCAAATATTTTTGTCAAGTTAGTACCCAGCAGGGCTAACTTCAGATGTAGCATGTTACCTTTGTGCTTTAAAAAGGGTTTTCTTAACCAAAAACCAACCCATAAAGGCTTTCTTACCTAGTTTCAGTAGTAAGGGCCAGCTGGGTTGGGGCTGCCTTGTTGACAGGCCCACAAGTGAGGTGTGAGCACAATCTATTGCTATCAAATAACCTTTTCCTGCAATGGTGTTGGACACAAGATGACCCAGACTGAGCTGATTCTCTTGTCCCCAAATCACTTCAAGCCAGTACATTGAGCCCCTCTCTTGGCCCGTCCTACTACCTTACCTTCTCCACATATTCTATCTGCCACATATCACTTAAAATCCATCCTTTCTCTCCCTCCCACTGCTAGCACCCTGCCTCTTCCAGGCTGCCTCAGGATCTCACCTGGACTCGGGCACTGGCCTCCAACTGGTCTGCTTTCAAAGCTCCCCTTTCGGTCCCTTACTTGGCACAGCAGTCTGGGGAATTTTTCTAACATGAAAATTTTTACTTAAAAGCCTTCTGCAGCCACTACAACTCTTATGATTAAGTTCAAGTTCATTAATAGGACAGGGTTTGCTCTCTGTCCTGCCTGTGGGTTTTTGTGCATGCTCCTTCCTCTTCTGGAACACTCTTCTCTCCCTTCTCTGTGAGTAAATCCCACCCATTCTTAGACCTAACCTTAGATTTTACTTCTCCAGACAAATCTTCCTGCATCTTCCAGGTTCTCTGGATTTATGGCTCCCATGGTTCCCTGTCCCACACTTGTCACATTGTATTAAATCCAGCTGATGAGCCCCTAAGTTCTGTAAAGTCAGGGTATCTTGGTTTGGGGCATTCTATCAATTAGAAATTTCACCTGACAGTGACAAAGGCTAAGCAGAATAAGATAAAAGGATATTTTCCCCACATACCACAGTCCTGAGAAAACTACCTCAGAGTTGGTATGGGGGTTCCAGTTGCCCACTGGAGAGAGTTCCCCTCTAGTGCTGCTGTGCAACCTTAGTCCTTGGCTCTCATCCTTAAGGGTACCTCATGGTCCAATATGGCTGCCAGAGCTCTAGCCATTACAGCCATGATCCAGACAGGAAAAAAAGAGGAAGGAGAGAAGGACAAAGAAGTCTGCACAGCCAGTTGTCCCCCCTTTAAAGAGCTTTCTCATAATCCTTCCTTACAATGTCTGCTTCTGTTTCATTAGTCAGACCTTATTTACATGATGATACCTAGCTACAAGGACAGTTGGGAATTAGTCTTCCCCTAGGTATAATGCCACCCCAACTAAAGTTGGAGTTCTGGGACTGGGAAAGAAGATGGGACTGGGTATGTTCAAACAATCAGTAACTTCTGCTGTGGTCATCATAGTATCTCAAGGTCTACCTTTTTGAGTTCTCAGTAGATGTTCATGAAAGAGTGAATGTGCCTCACTCCAACCAAAGGAGCAGACAGCCCTGGACACAGAGGGTAAAGGTAATCAAATAGTTAGGATAGGAAATGTTATACTTAGGTCAATAGAAACCACCTCCCTTATAACGATGAGCTTGACCCATCAATAAGTGACATGGCAACACCCGTTTCCCTGATTTGCTCTTCGCTCCAGGTCCAGCACATAGAAGCAGGTAAGTGTGGCAAAGACCTTCCTGGACTTGGGGCTCAAAGCTAGGGTTCTAGGCTTTGCTCTGTAACTAACAAGATAGCTGGCTTTGTTCTCCTCATTTACTCTTCTAAATCATTTTCTTCAGTTGTAAATGAGGGCCTGTGCCATCTCTTCTATTCATCTGCTGTAGGGTGGAGGCAGCCTAAGAAGAGAATAAGATGATGTCTAATGGGCTAATGTGCGGACATGCTGGGCTGAACAACAGTGGGCCGGCATGGACCTGGGGTCAGCTGACTACAGCCCTGCTTTCCAAGCCATGATGTACCCACACATCACCTGGGGCTCTTGTTAAATGCACACCTGCTTCAGTAGGTCTGGAGTGATGCCTGATGTTGGTGCTCTGCCCATTGGAACTCCAGGACCAGCTCTACCTTATGGTTCTCTGGGGGTCTGGGGGAGGCTATGGGGTGAGCAAAGAGTAACTCAATGCTTGTGATCTCTATCTGAGTGCTCCAAGGATTCTGCCTTTCCCTGGAGAGCTGCTTGTCTTTGTCCTTTCTTGTCCAGCACATTCCTTACCCAATGGAGCCTGTGTTCCCCAGTGAACCGGCCTGTGTCCTCTGGGGAATCTTTGGGAGTGTGGCCTTGACCTTATTCATGCCTTTGCTTTGTGCCTTTGCTTTGCTGGGTCAAGTGGTGTCCAGACCACCACTGAAGGCCAGATCGTCTTTTAACCCGTGTGTGCAAAAATATCCACTTCGAACCTTAAACAAATAAACAAAACACCATTCAGATAAAAATAAAGTGCACAAAGCAAACAGGATGTATAAACTCGGATTTGCTGATAATCAATAAACACTTCGAAGGACTTGCTATGAATGGCTTTGCTTTCCCTCATTGCCCTTCAACCTTTGCAAGCAGCTTACATGCAACAGAGCCCCAGGCCCAGGCAGGAAGGGTAGAAGGAGGGATTTTTGTTTGGCTAGCATCACAAAACTGGCTCAGTTTTAAAAATGATGTTAAATTTTTTGACTTTTGAAAACAATAGGTATTTACTTGAAAATAAAGGTGGGAGACAGAAGACGTGGAGGAAGGCAAATCCCTTCTCTCTGGGTACGCACTGGTTCTCTGTTTCTCTCCCTCTGTTCCTAATGAGCACGAAAGGAAGTCATGCCCTCAATTTCTGAGCAACGTGGAATACCACAGAGGCATTAGACAAATGAAGGGGGGTGTTTTCTGTTTAATCTTTGGACCGACGTGTGAAGGTGGGGGCCTATGTTAATCCCATTTTATAGATGAGGGAACTGAGGCCATGACCTTACTGGGTTTTGGTTGATGATTTTTTTTTTTTTAAACGTGCAGTACACATAGGAATATATGTAAATTCTGACACCATTTGTTATAATTATGGGGAGACTTGACTTAAGCACCAGCATTCTGGGATGCACTAGAGCGACTCCCAACTCAAAATAGGAAAATCAAATGTGGCCTCTCAGAGGAAACACCGAACAGGAATGGGCTAAGTGAAGAGGGTGAGTAGGAAGGGCTCAGCTTCTAGGCATTACGGTACACTCCTTGGCTATAAGTTCTTTGCAGGAGGTGAGAGGGACATCCACTTCCTCTTTGCATTCTTCATAATAGGCACGCAAAATAGGTGTGTTGACCATAATAGCAATATAATCTTCCAGAAACCAAATCTAGGGCCATGCTAGCCTCAATAGTTACTTGTCCGAATTATAAAAAGATGATCCCTCTGGGGGTAGGTGTTAGGCACAAAAACAAGACACCCTCCCTAGACCCTGCTCTAAAGCCTATGGCTTTGAGCTTGGCCCCCGCTTGCCTTAGGTATCTTGTTCAGTGCACCCTCTGCACAACACTACCCATCAGAAGTCCTTGGTCATGAGCTCCAGGCTCCTGGTCCTTGGCCCCTGAGCACCGTAACCCCATCTCCCCATCCCTGACACTGGGGAGAAGTAACAAGTGTGGGTCCTATTGGCGTGGAGGCATAATGATGAACAGCAGATACTTTCAAGACTGGATTTTGATGGTGGCAACAGTGTCCCAAGTGCCTGGAGGGACTGGGATGGAAGCAGTTCTGTGGATAAAACATGCAAGTCAAAATACCCAGAGACAGGCCTCTCTTCTTTCTAGAGATTCTCAGAGTGGCCTTGCTTAAACATGCCCTTTCTTGTACCTTGAAAATAACTTCCGGGAAAATAATTTTATTTGTCCCTCATTATTTTTATGTGACTAATAAATCACATATAATTCTGGCACTTCTTCTAATAGCAATTAGAATAAACAATAAGAATTATTTCAGCTGCTTGCAAATTAGGGTTCTAATGAGTGAAATGGAAGTCGTGTGATGAGGATTTGGACAATTCATTAGTTGGAAACATAAGCAGTTTAAAAAAAAACTAACGAAGTCTTTAGCTAAATTATTCAAAACACAATGAAAAATTGGATGGGAGGGACAGATGCCAGAAATAGGCCATATTCTTCACATTAGAAGGGGGGGAAAACATGCTGAAACAAATCCTAAAAAGGATATAAGAATCAAGAGACAGGATGGTGTGAAATCTTCCTATCGCTGAATGGTAGGAAGGCACATTTTTCACTGTGCCAAAAGGCTTCCTCACTTGGCCTGACGATATCCCCCGCTGGCTGAGTGACTGTTTCTCATTGGGCTACTTGCCCAGAGCTACCCAGCCAAGTGACCCAAATGCCTATCTCTTTACCTGTCCACCCTGCCATCTCCAAGGGCCAAGGTAAACTTCTCCTGAGGGGACATTTTAGAAATGGCAGAAATCAACACAGGAAATACGGAACTGGAGGTCATCTATATCTCCTTTCCTCCTTCCTTTTAACGTGAGCATAATTTCCTATAGTAAAATGCACAAATTTTACCCAAGTGTATAATCCGCGAATAGGGGCACATATGTGCCCACCTGTGTAGCCACCACTCAAACCAAGAACTAGAACACATCCATTATCCCAGAAACGTCCACATGCGCCCTCCAAGGGATCAGCACCCAGAGGCAACCGTTGACCCGCTATCACTGTAGGAAAGGGGCTTGTTCTAGAACTTCATATAAGTGGAATCATAAGAGTAGTCAGTGTTTGGTATCTGGCACATAAAGCCATGCTGTGGCACATATCAGCAGATCGGCTCTTTTGATTGCTGTGAACGATTGCGGGCGTATGAATATACCACAATTTGTTCATCCATTCTGCTGCTGATAGACACTTGGATTATTTCCAGTTTTGGGCTATGCTGAATGAAGCTGCTCGGAGCATTCTCACGGCACCCACGTTTTGTGGCCATCAACACTCCTCCCTAATAGGGGAATTCCTGGGTCACAGAGCGGGCTCTGTTTAATTTCACTAGAAAGTGCCGTATGATTTTTTTTAGCTCGATCTTTTTTTTTTTTTTTTTCCTTTTTACATGGGCACTTCCTAAATGTTAATTGTTCAACTCGGACTTTATCCACAGGCGAGAGTCACAAAATTTAGAGCAATTTTCGTACCTTTGCGTTGCCTGGTGAGCGGTTCTTCACATCTCATTGTAACTAAGGAAAAACCAGTAAGTCCTTCAGAGTCTTGTGTTCATCAGGTTTTGCTTGTACCTGCTGTGAGGGATTGACTGTTACACAATTAAAAAAAAAAAATGGTGTTTTACCGAGCAAATACAAAGGGGAAGGCAGAAAGAGCCCATGGGTGGGGCAGAGGCCCTCGGGTCCTGCGGGAACCGGGCACCTCCCTCCGCCTCGGGCTGCCTGGCTGCGCGGCGCCACCTAGCGTCGGCCGGGCTTCCTGCCGCGCTTGCTCAGCGCCTCGTTGCTTTTGGACGTTTGAAATCACCCACCCGGAGTCTTGTCCTCGTGCCATCTTTTGCCAAAAACCGGAGAGATCTTCTCAGCGTCCTTGGCTTTCATCTTGCATAGTTCCTGAGCCTTCTGGAAAGGGCGCCTCAAAGCGTCTGGCATCTTGATCCCCAGTCCTCGCTGTACCCTGTGGCTCTAAGCGCAGGACGACCAAGGACAGCAGCCAGGGCTGCGCTAACCTGCAGGGGCGTCCCCTCCTCCCCTCAGTCCTTCCCACTGTCCACCGCAGTCCTCCCCTCCTGGACAGCTCTCTAGGATGGAGTTTCATTTTTAAAAAGTCCTTTGGGAAAGCCAGAAAGGGGAACTGTGAATACTAAGAACTTAACTTCTCTTGGAATAGGTGTGCCGGGTTGTGGGGTGTTTTAAGAGGCAACAGATTTCTAGGATCTGAAGAGACACCAGAGTATATGTGGGGTATTTTATATTTAATGTTCCAACAGGCCTCTGAGGGGGGTATCATTAACCCATTTTATAAATGAAGAAAGGGAGATTCAGAGAGGTTCAGTATTTTTTCCCAGGTCACACAGCCATTCCAGAAAGAACCAGATCTCAAACTCACCACTGGTTGTTTCCTTCTAGGCCAAAAGCACTTTTTATGATTCCCTCCCTCCTTCTTGTTTCCTTCCCCCACCCTTTACATCTTGTCCTGCTTTCCCAGGATGCTCATAAAATGTCACTCCCCTTACTTTAGATGTCACGTGTCACATGGTGGGAAGGAACTCCAGCTGGCCCTTACAGACACTGCCTGGCTCCCAGCCAACTGTCCTGAGCCTCCTGGAAAGGCCTAGTCCAATCGTGGCTATGCTGAGATTTCCACACCCCTCCCATGTGACCTTCTGCTCTTTGCTTGTATGAAAAAGAATCCCTCTGGGATTTGAAATGTGTTGATGCTTCAGCTCCCTTTTCCCAGGAAGGGATGCTGATAGTGAAGCAAGTAGAAAAGTAAAAATCCAGGGCAGGAAGGGTTCTTGACATTCATTTAGTTCAGGTGCTGCAGGATACTGAGGGAGGAGGACAGTGTTCTAAGTACTGACCCAGCATGACTCGGTGGTGTGGAGAGCAGAGCCAGCATGGGTTACCATGACCTTGGCTGTCCCCGTACTGTCCCTGTGTGGAGAGAAGCCTACAGGGTGTCCATGGAGAGTGGGTATAAAGACATGCACAGGCAAAAATGAAACTGGAGGGGAACAGTCACTTGTCTGAGGGGACTTGTGAATTCATAAGTAATACCGACCCAGCCCATGTAGAGATGCTCTATGAGGGGTTGAATTGTGACCTCTGCAGCCTACGTGCCTCTTTTGCCTTACCCTGGTCTAGACCCTGTACGTTCATACCTGGAACCAAGGAAAAGGAAATAAGTCTACAGGATGTCTAGAAACTGCTGTGTGATTGCAGGAACTGCTGTCACAAAACCCGAGACGATCATAGAGAAGATTCTTCTGGACAATGCCTTCATTTCCCTGAGGTTTCTCCATTGGCATGGCTGGGTGTAGGCCTGGTGCCATGATTTTCATGTTCAGTAATTCTCAGAGTGCCGTTTTGAAAGAATCCAGGGAATCCATCAGCAAACATGACCTGATTTTATGAGCTTGAGCTGGCCTTGTCATGGTGCTGGGAGCACAAGAAGAGCTTCAGCCGCACTCAGAGACAACCAGCATGGGCGGGGCACGAAAAACAATTATTTTCCACATGGCAGAACGAAGCCAAACGATAGAGCTTTTGTTTCGAACTCTCAGTAAAAGACCTCCCCTCATAGGAATCTCAAATGAGACACCTGGCCTTCCACCATTAAATTAGGGTTGCCAGATAAAGTAAATAAAAAGAAGGGACACCCAGTGAAATTTGATTTCTGGATCACCAATCAACAATTTTTTTAGTATAAGTATGTCCCAAATGTTGCATGAGACAGATTTACTTAAAATTATTATCCTTTATCTGAAACAAATGTAACCTAGGTATCCTGTGTTTTATCCAGCCACTCTAGGATCCCATATAAGGCAATTACCTGGAATGATTGCTGATATTTTTAAGAGCACATGATAGTACGATAAGGAATGGAGGGTTGTGGCTGGTGAAAGTTTGACCCCCCCTCTCTTGCAATCTGTATCCAAAAAGAGAGCATTAATCTTAGTAGATCAAGTGCCTCTAATTGTGGAGGCAGGCGTGTCTCACCTAGAAAAATTCAAGCCCGGCTATATAAACTACAGCAGAACTACGTTTTTTGGTTAAAAGAGAGGGGAATGGTATAGCAACCTGTTTGTTTGGAATTTAAATGCAGTCCAGCCTCTAAGACAAGTCTTTCGTGACTTAGAGCTGTTTCCTTGACGCTTTCTTCAAGGGTTGGTGTTCAGGGACTGTCTTTGAATGTAAATTACATTTTCGTTAAAAATAATTTGTTCTCAAGGACTGCCCAAGGGATGCAGCGGAGAGGACGGTCCTCATGACAGATGTGATTTGGACTGGTGTCCTTGGCAATTCTACAGGACAAGGGGGAAGCCAGGGTCTTCTTGTTGGAAGTGCTCCTAACTGTCCATCCACCCACACGTCCATCCCTCCATCCATCTGCCAAACACCTGGGTTCAGCACAGACGGAGAAGAGAGAGAAAAATGATCCAGTTATATTCTTGAAGGAGCTCAGGGTCTTTAAGGGAAGACAAGCATGTAACTAGGCAATTTTAGTAAATTGTGACTTTGTTTCGATAGAGGTAGGCGCAGTGGATTATGGAAATACTCAGATGAAAGATTTAATTTAGGAGCAGGAGAGGAAAGAAGAACAAATTTTCAGGAGGAACTGAGACCTTCATAAGTCTGGAAGGATGAGGAGGAGTTATGCGGCTAGGTGAAATATTTAGAAGATCAAGGCAAGCATCATTCCTGGGTCATTATTTGGGTAGAGACTACAGAGGGAAAGCAGAGGGAAAAATCAAAGATGAGTCCTAGATTTCTGGCTTGGCACCTACCTCCTTAGGCTTGGACCTTCAAAGCAGTCAATGTTGGGAAGACTTCAAAATATGCATTCCCTGTGAGCTTGCTAGAGCTCACGGTACTCAGTGAGAAAGAGTCACCTCTGCTTTCTGGCAACCAAGACACAGGAGGGCCGACCTGTGGGCTGAGTTATTAAATACGCATATGTCTGATAGCACTGTAAATGTCAAAGGTTTCCTTTTCTTTCTTGATACTTTGGAATCCATAGTATCGGAAGTCGGGCACATCTAGGAGACCACGGGTGAAACGGAATGGATGTGGGGAAGAAGTCAGCTGTGCAGTCCTGCTGGGTATGGGGGGGTGCTGCTTCCAGACAGCTGCTCAGAGAACTTGACATCAAATCTGGCAGGCTGCCCTTAAAAATTGGACTGCGTCACCGCATGGCACGCTTCAACAAAATGGGTGGTACTGAGTTCCATAGATTGTGTTTTTGGGCAAAATGTACTAGATGAGCTTACAGACTGTATTTTCCGTGTCTTCATGACTAATGTTTGCAATTACTAATAGTTGGGGACAGTTCCCACTGGAACAGACGTCTTCAGTATTTTTTTAAATAAAATATTCGTCATGTAGATTCCCTGGGACTTGGTTTTTTATTAAGCCCCCCTCTCTCTCTTTCTCTCTCTCTCTCCCTTTCCCTTTTCAGAGGAAAGCTTTGTGCTATGCACGCCTAAAAGATTTTTTTTTTTTTTTTTAAGTGAGATGTGCATTCAAAGCAAAGTGGACCGGTTTCTGCTCAGAATTCAAACAAATGCCTTTTCTGGTCAAAATGATGAAAGGATCTAAAAGACAACTCTTTGATCAACTATCAGATGATACTTTTGTTCTACACCAGTGCAGCTTGCAGAATGTTTATTTGGCAATAGAAAAAAGGTCACCATTTTAAGGCAGTTCAGAAACCAAATGTTCCCATAATATGGCAGCTTTCTCAAAAAGCACCCCTTGGCTTTGCTGCTTTGGAATCCGTGCTTTGGACAAGCACAAGCTCTCTTAGATGTGTGCTGTGTGTGTGTTGGGGTGGGGGGCAGTGACGGTGTTTGGAGGTCTGTGAATTGCAAAAACGGAGGTCTCTGCTGCAAAGAAACTATTTATATCGCAAGGTGAGTTCTTTAAATAAGAAAAGGAGGTGATGGGGGAAGAGTATCCAGGCTAGGTGCGACATATGTAGAAACAGAACTGCGTGTGCACAGAAATTTGAATCAGGTTGTGTGTGTTCTTTTTTTTTTTTTTCCCCT
Organism: Enhydra lutris kenyoni; assembly: GCF_002288905.1. NCBI lineage: Eukaryota > Metazoa > Chordata > Mammalia > Carnivora > Mustelidae > Enhydra > Enhydra lutris. Next base: position 7,242,325 of record NW_019154113.1, read on the forward strand.
ACCCAATCCTTTCTTTTAAGCAGCATTTGCACACCCCCTCCCGCCACAGAAACCTCTCTAATTAGCTCCTGCAGAATGTGTCTCTTTACTGCCACCTGTTGTTCAGGAAAATATTAGGGCTCAGCTGGGGGCTCTGGGAGCTGGTGGGAACTCCGGAGGGTCTGCCTTGGTTCCCCCTGGCCATCCCCCGCTGGAAGGAACCCTTGGAGGCACAGGTGACGGAGGCGACTGAAGCCACGCTCATCCAGAACCTGCAGAGGCAGATGGGAAACTACGTAGTAGTTTCTTGACACCGAGCAAGCTGCGTACTTAGTTGCTAATCGTTATTCATTTAGAATCTTAAAAAGCCATGCTTCCCCTTTCAAGAGAAGCAGTGGAAAGTATTTTAGAGGTGGAAATGGCCTCTTCAAACGATATCAAGGAAAAAGAAAGTGAGTGGAAGGAATCCAAGGTTGGGATTGTGCGAAAGGCTATCTCAGCCTTCAGTATGCTAATTACAAATACCAGGGAAAAGTTGAAACTAATCACAGCCGCAGGTCAAAGCCCTAGTCACCGCAAGTTAACCCAAGAGGCCCACTGTATACATTATATTTATTTTTGCTTCTCTTGGGTATAGTAAATGTGTCTGGTTTTGTTCATTAAAGCCTCAGATTGGGCTTATTTGGTTAACATCTGTTAGGACGAGGGTCTTACTCTTAATTGGTACCATCTGGAAAGGAGGGGGAAACCCACAGAGGATCATCATAATGGATTGAAGGCCCAGCCTTTTTCTATCTTGCAAAAAAACTTGTTTTTGCTTGTTAAGGTGGTATTATATACAGAAATTCATACATACATGTGCATATATATGTGTATATACATATATACATGCACACCTATACATATTTTATATATGATATATATAAAATATTTGCTCATGTGAGAGACTATAATTTTATAGTTTCCCCACCCAGCAATACCATAAAAAATGATCGGGATATTAGAGTCACTCATTTACAGTACCAGTGAGATGCGTGTGCGTGTGTGTTTACGTTGAGGGATGCTGAGTATCTTCCTTTGCTGGGGTTTCTCCTCTTCGCAGCTCACTAGTGCCTATTCTGGGCATCTCCTTCCCCCTTCCTCTGGCTCTGGTTTCCATAGCTGCGGCGGGCAGGTCCTCCTCACTTGTGCACAGATGCCATTCTGTGCTCAAAGCCACAATGCCATGGGCCATATTCATGTTTCTGGGCTTTCGATCTCTCTTTATGTAATTTGAGATCACATTAATACGTACCATTTTGTGTGACTGAAAAATAGAGAGGGAGTCCTGGCAATAAAAATAAAATCGGAGAAGAATCGAGTTAGGAACAAAATGCACTTCTTTTTTTTTCTCCTTATGTCGATTATAGTCTAGAGATAAGTGGGGACCCAGACTCTCCGCTGCTCAGCTGACACCCAGACCTCTGCAGGAAGCAGAAATCTGAGTAGACTCTTAGGATTGACTTGCAGGTGCCTCTTGGCTATGGAAGGGCTGCTTCTAACATTCTAATTTTATCCCATTTAATTCCTGCCATCCTGTCCTTGCCGGGAAGCTTATTTTTGTGTGTGTGTTGAAGGGGGTGGTAGTAAGCTTTTGAGGATTGGCCTGAGGATGTCTATACAGGGGATTCTGAGCTGGGGGTGGGGGGTGTCCCTCCTCTTCCAAGTTTCCTCTACAGCAGACTGTGCCTGTTGCCTTAGAAAACCCTGGCTAAAATGAGAAGTCACTTCTCCAAACTCCAGCTTCTTGTACTTTCAGGCAAAGGGAGTCCGGGGATGCCACCACGATGAGCAGTGGAACTGGCCCCTGATGTGTTGATATACATGACAGCATCACCGGATGGTTCCTTCTGCACATTGTGGTTGATTTCTTTGCAAGTTCCAAAAAGAGTGGCAGGACACTCCCCTCTGTTACTGCTGCCTTTTCAAAGACAGACCTGAGCATAGACATAAAGTCAGCCTGTGTCCTTGCTGGAAAGTTTGGAAGAGAAAAATGTGTATTTGAGAAGAGGCTCAATGTTATATGGGGCTCCATCCATATGGTTGGTAATATTTTCCCAGTCATCCATTTTCTTCTCATTGTTTGATAGATGTGTGAGTCTTGGAATAGTCTCTCTCCAATCATGTATCTGCTCATACTCATAGATTTGATTAGGACTATACATGTTTCTAGGGCCAAGTTATCCCATTCTCCAATGGGCCGATTATTCAATGATTTGGATACTTTTTGGAGCCGCCAGTGACTCAAGGTCCAATATCATGATGATTTTTCAGGACCGGCTTCAGGAGAGAAGAGTTGGGTCAGAGTTGAGGCAGTTTTTTACCAACCGGGAGGCAGCCTCCAGCCATCCATGCATTCCCAGTTCAGTAAAGTGTTCCTGGACTCCGGTGCTGGGCAGCCAGGCAGGTGCACCCACCAGTGCCTCCGGGTCGGCTTCACAGGTGCTCAGATGTCTTTGAGCAAACGTGGCTCCGTGCCTGGGAGCAGGCTCTGCAGACACTGAACGTGGCAATGGGATCATGGCAGTCACGGGGCTGGAGGAGGACTCCGCACTCCGCCATTCGCTGAGTCCAGTTAAAGCCAGCCTGCCTGCCTTCCTTCCTTCTTTCCTTCCTTTCAAAAAAAAAATTATTTATTTTTGAGAGCGAGAGAGAGAGAGAGCAAGAGAGCGAGCGAGAGCGAAAGAATGCATGAGCAGGGGGAGGGGTGAAGGGAGAGGGCGAAGCAGACTCCCTGCTGAGCAGAGAGCCTAATGCAGGGCTCAATCCCAAGACCCTGGGATCATGACCTGAGCTGAAGGCAGATGCATTTTTAGAGACACAATTCCAGAAAAATGTAGAGTCAGGGGACTGTGTTCTCAGGACACCCAATTTGAAGAACATAGGGCATTTAAAAATGTCCAAATATGACTTTTTAATCTATAGAGGTAGATAAATCATGGATAAATGATTGAGTTGCTTCTTAAGATGGTGTCACTTCTTCTGTCCCAGAGTTATTTATTTTTAATTACTTTTTTTTCAATATTAGTGATGGTACCACCAAATAAGAGCTTGTATTTCAAGACTATAGCATAGGGAAATACTAAATTTCTGACAGTATTTAAAAATAATAAATCAATACTCACTAAAATCATATGCTGTATAGTTGAAAAGTCACTGACAAAGAGGATGGGATTTTTACCAGTTAAAGCTGCCATGTATCTGATCTTAAACACAATTTACAATTCCCATAGCTTCAAGTTATATGGTTCTTGGCTAAGTACAAAATTTTACAGGGAGATTCATATTTCCATTTTTTTTATATAAGGTCATAGTTGTTACTATCTCAATTGTATATTTCAAATTTGCACAATACAAATTTTTATAAAATATAACTGCCCAGTATTTTTGTAAGTATAGGGGTCTAGTTAGAAGATAATGTTTTATAAAACTCAGGGCTTAGTGGTTTGATTTGCACTTAAAGAAAATATATTAAATACTTTATTCATTTATTTGAGAGAGAGAGAGAGAACACATGAGTGGGGGGAGGGGCAGAGGGAGAGGCGCAAACAACCCAACTTGGAGCTCTATCCCAGGACCCTGAGATCATAACCGGAGGCAAAGTCAGATGCTTAAATGACTGAGCCACCCAGGCTCCCCAACTTTTTTTTTATTGTGGTAAAAAATTCACATAACATAAATTTTACCATTTTTGACTAAGTGTAGAGGCGAGAGGTACCCAGTATATTCATTATGTGGTAACACCATCACTACTATCTCCAGAACTCTTTTCATCTTGCAAAACTGAAACTCTGTACCCATTCAATAGTAACTCTCTATTCCCTACTCATCCAGGCAACTACCATGCTACTTACTGCCTCCAAATTGGGCTGATCTGGGTACTGTTATGAATGGAACCATGCAATATTTTTTTGACTGCCTTATTTCACTTAGCGTTATATCCGTAAGATTCATCCATGTTGTAGCATATGTCAGAATTTCCTTCCTTTTGTGGTGCCTGGGTGGCTCAGTGGGGTAAAGCCTCTGCCTTCGGCTCAGGTCATGATCCCAGGGTCCTGGGATCAAGCCCCGCATCAGGCTCTCTGCTCAGCAGGGATCCCGCTTCCCCCCCTCTCTCTGCCTGCCTCTCTGCCTACTTGTGATCTCTCTCTCTGTTAAATAAATAAATAAAATCTTAAAAAAAAAGAATTTCCTTCCATTTTAAAGTTGAATTAGATTCCATTGAATGGACAAACCACTTGAGTTTGTCCCTTCATCTGTCATTGATCATTCAGGTGGCTTGCCTCTTTTGGCTATTGTGAACAATGCTGCTATAAACATGGGTGTGAGACTATCTGTTTGGATCCCTGTTTTTAATTCCTTTGGGGTATGTACCCTGATTTCCATTTTTCTGTCTCTGTATTTTTTGTTCATGGTGTTCACTCCCATGAGTGAATATTCTTCCTCCTACTTGCCACCACCACCACCACCATCCCACTCATGTTTCAGGGACTGATTTTAATGTCTGCTCTTTGGAGTACCTTCCCGGAAATGCTCAGTAGAAAGCAGGCTACTCTGTGTATCCTTAGCACTTTGTTCCCATGGTGGGTACGGATTATGGGGAGAATGAGCGGGGGCATGGTGAAATCTGTTGTTGGCACCAACCTTCACAGAAAGACCAGGCCCTGTGGCTGGAGCCAGCAGGACCATGTTGGTTACCATGTAGTCCCTCTCTTAGAGGCCCTCCTGGTCTCCTTGTGAAGACAGGACATGTTCATATAGAAGACACATGACAGTATCCTATCTATCTCCCTTGGCGAACATGATAGTAGTAGACCATGTAGTTCTAGTTTATGATACCGGAAGTGTATTACCATTAACCAGATTTAACTGAGTACATACTATGTGCCTTGGGGAACATACTATGGGGAACACTAATCTTAAGGAGTGTGCAATTGACTTGATCACAAAGATGTTGCATGAAACACTCACTTCCCATCCTGGTGTCCGAATCATTCGTGGCCCACAATAGCTGCCACACATGGTTTTGAATGAATTGATTCATATTTTAGAATCTTGCAGAGCGTTACCATATTTTTACTTCTTTTCTGTGTACGTGATATTTTCTAGCATTTGATAGTGAAACACAACCACAATTTTCTTTAAGGGAAGACCCCAGTCAACTGAGGATTTCAGAGTTGCCATCTCAGTGGTTCCCCTTAGGGGTGATTGCCCAAAGAAAGTTAGGGCATGGAACAGAAGTAGCCTCTTTTCAAAGGGGTGACCTCTGCTACTTGTTCCAGGCTTTCGTCCAGAATTCTGTGCTGTTTCTCAACTTCTGCATTTCATAGTTGGACCCCATTTACAGATGGCTTCCAACAGGTTCATCAATAATTATCAGCCACCTGTCGGGTGGTCTTAGAACTTTAGCCATTTCGCTGGTGGCTAACAAAATGACAATGTCCTCTATAACTGCCCCCACCCCTGATAGTTTTAGTATTCCACATGCTTGAGATCAACCACAGAACACATTAATAAAAATCATGAAACTCTCAATAGGTAGGCTGATCCACGGTTTCACCTAAAGGACAAATTTGGTTGACCCCTAAGAAACTAGGTACCCCCCTCCCTGCCACCAGTTCTAATGTATCAGTGTAATTTGGTGGGAAAACAATGGAAGGTTAAGGCAGAAATAGGCCAGTTAGACTATGATATTCATCAAATTATTTTTGTTAACAAATTGAATGATAAATTCTGCTGATTGATGTCGATGAGATAAAGTCATTTGGGCCAGTTTGGGTTTTGACTTGAGAGAATTTTATGGACTCTTCCCCATGGTGCTTAGCAGTGGCCAAGGGGGAGAAGTCGAGGGCTTCCTCCATGCATCAGGCTTCCTGAGTCAGTGAGAATCCATAAGGTCATTCAGCGAGAAAATCATGGCCACCACAAGAACAGCTTCCAGCATTTCCGGCGCCTTCCTATGTGCTGGGTACTGTGCATGTTTGCTTATGTTATCTCACAACATCCTTCACGAACTCTGAGTTAGATGCTATTGTGATGATGAAGATTAGGATATCAGAGTTCCTAGATGAGGAGACAAGGCACAGAGAGAGGACTTCATTTGCCTCTCTTTGTCCAGCTGTGAAGTGCAGGACCCACGATCCAAACCCAGGCACTCTGCCTCCAAGATCAATGGCGTAAGCACCTTCATGACGCTGCTGCTTCTACTGAAGCCAGTCCATCCCGGGTGCTGATTCCTCACAGCTATGCTGCGAAAGAGGTGCCTTCATCATCTCCATCTTAGAGATGAAGCAACAGGTGCCCAGAGAGCATACCGATTAACCAAGGTCGCACAGTCCATGGCGAGGTCAAGGTTTGAGTTCTTTAGTTTGCGATGACAGTACCAGCTGGTTCACACTGTGTATCCCCGCGTGGGACTTGTAACGACCAATGTCTGTCATTCTAAGTGAGAGGAAGCACTGTGTTTTTTGAAGAGTTGACATGGTCTCTTCTTTTTCAGAAATGCAGCCTCTTAGATGGGGCTTTGTGGACCACTGGAGAAGGCACCCCTGCCCCCCAGCAGTGGCTTGACTGTGACACAGGTGAAACCTCAGTGCCCCTCACTTGCTGGAACCCTTCCAAGAGCCCGGGAGGGACCCTAGTGGTGTCATGTGGGGTTTTCAAATTTTTTTTTTTTCTTTCTTTCTTTCTTTCTTTCTTTCTTTCTTCTTTCTTTCTTTCTTTCACGTGTCTATGTGTGTGTATAAAATATGGACAAGTCAATACAATTTCTGTAAAATGTGAAAAAGAATTTTGTACTCTTTTTCTTAAAGAACCACCAACTGCCTATTGTATAAACCCGTGATTTTCAAAGTGTGAAGCCCAGCAAAGTGTGGGTCCAGCAACTATCGCCTCCCAAGAGAATTCCTTAGAAATGCACATTTTCAGTGACCCCCCCACCCCCCACGGTCATCTGCCTGAATTGGAAGCTCCAGAGAGGTGTGTTTTCAAGCCCCCAGGAAGATTTAGCTGTAAATCTGAGTGGAAGCACCCTTCCGTGCAAGGGCCATTCTAAAGCCTGGCAGCTGATTTTATAGGACTGACTTCAGATTCTCTTTCTTAAAAGGGCTTCCCTGGATTGGGTGAGCCTCACAACTTCCACCTGCACCCACCCGTGGTCCCAACTTTTAAATGTGCTTGTTTTCCTAATGCTGAAGCAGAGCACGTTCTTGTCTGGGGCAACTCTGGCAGCCTGGCAGGGAGAAGCAGGTAGCACGTTGGCAGCTGCCTTCCAGCCCCTGCCAAGGTGTCCAGGCCTCCAGGTTGAAGGCCTCTGCCGGGCTCTGTCCAGGAGAATCTTCTGTGGGTGCTGCTGCCTCAGCCCCAGTCCCTGGCCCCCTGGGGGCTCTCAGGAATGGCGGGGACAGGGCTGAGTGTTGCAAACTAGACTTGTGGCTTGGCTTTTCCCCTAGGGATAAAGACCTTGGGCCTGGAAGGAGAAGTGAGGGGTTTAGGTTGGTGATGAATCAGGTACAAATGGGTCTTCTCTATTTTGTGGTCTCCTGGAATAGTTTTTATCACTAACGCTTGAAATTTTCTTCTTCCTTGTTTTTTTGTTTTTTTTTTTTAAGATTTTAGTTATTTATTTATTTTGAGAGAGAGTGAGAGAGAGCACAAACAGGGGGAGGGGCAGAGGGAAAGGGAGAAGCAGAACCCCCAGTGAGCAGGGAGCCCAATGGCAGGGCTGGATCCCAGGACCCTGGCACTCTGGGATCTTGACCTGAGCCAAAGGCAGACGCTTAAATGACTGAACAACACAGATGCCCTGAAAATTTTTCTTGAGAATCTGTTATTCAGAGCTGCACAGGGAGAGTTACCAGCAAGAACGTTCTGTGCAATATTTTTTTATCCTAGTGAACAATAGATGCCATGAAGATCCCAAATTAGCAAAATGCTACCTGTATTGCAGGACCCTTCCTATATGTAGTCATTAAAATGGCAACAGGGAAAATTGCCGAATGGCAAAGCAGAGGAATGTTCATGATTGTTGGTTTTGGTTTTTTTTTAAGATTTTATTTATTTATTTAAGAGAGAGCACACTAGCAGAGGAGAGGGGTGGAGGGAGAGGGAGAAGCAGACTCCCTGCTGAGCCAGGAACCCAATATGAGGCTCCATCCCAAGACCCTGGGATCATGACCTGAGCTGAAGGCAGACACTTAACCGACTGAGCCACTCAGGTGCTCCCTTGTTGCTTTTTTTGTTTTGTTGTTGTTGTTTTTGGCTTTAAAGAGTTTGGAAATTACCACGCCCAGTTCAATCTTCTTTTTGTAAATTTTGCAAAAAGAATGAATGGTGGAGATGTACACTCTAAAATGTTAATAGGGTTATCTTTTACACATAATGGGATATTTAGTGTTCATTTGTCTTTTTCCCTGTCTTCGAAATAATAGATATTGAATGAGTTCTACTTCATCATCACAGAAAAGACGTGCTAAATCAGCTCCTTCGATGGCAAATAACCATTTGTTAGTATCATATCATCATTTTAACGTTTCTGGACTTAAGCAAGACTCTCCAGAGTGTGTCATCCAGAGTGTGTGAGATCAAATATACAAATTACCAAAGGCCAGACCATGAGTAAACACAGAATTCTGACCCACAGCCCGCTGCAACAAGTCCAGGAAACCAAAACTCTGCAACAATGGGCCCCAAATGGCCAACACTTGGTCAGCAACTGACACCTTCCCTAATTTTTGTCCCTGCTTCCAATTTAGGGTCAAGTGGAGAAAGCAAATATGCTCCCCTCCCAATGACATAGGATGTCCCCCTTCTAGTTAGTCCATTTCCTGCCTCTACTTCAGGCACACCTGAACCCTTCCCTTTCCCCACCCCAGTACTGCTCTGCCTGTCTCTGAGTCTCTGCAAAGCACATTTGATGGTGGCTGGTTCCCTTGATATAGTAAACTCAAGGTAAATGGATCGCCTCTGCTTGTTTTCTTTTGGGTGGTCTTTGTTTATTTCCTCAAAAGTGCAGCCTTTTGGAAAAACGTATACATTACGCATGTTATTCACCACGTATGTAGTAGCATTATGCTAGATCCTACTATGAAAAATCCAGTTCCTCGTTGGAATTATGCTAGTTCTGCTATGAAAAATCCAATTCCTCATTGAAGAGAAATTTTTCATCAGCCGATCACGAAATCCGAATGGTCCAGAATTATTTGGAGAGATGAGGGTCCAACTCATAGTGAATGAAATAAACACCGAACTTGAGACTATAATTAAGATTTCCAGGCGGGGAAGTTAGCATCAGGTGTAGACCTCAAGCTGGTTTTTGCAGGCCTATGGGATTCTGACACTCCCTAACTATTTGCTAATCTCATTACCTTGTCTCTCGAGTATGAAGTTGAGGTGACAGAAACATTAAGTTTGATTTAGTGGCAAATGAGCTAAAAAACAAGAAAACCCATAAAGGGCTTAAATTTAAAGAGGGTGCTGTCAGCCATGTTGTGAGAAGTTAAACTGCAAATTCCTACTGGCTAAATTGTGTAAATGACCATACAACAGTTGATTGGATCAATCAAACTTCATTATTAATAAGAGTTGCTTAGTGTGTTAGGCAGTTTTCACCTGAGAGAAAGCTAAGGCTAACTTTAGAACCTATACAGGAGAAGAAGAATGGCAAACAATTTGGAAAAATGCGTTGAAATCCTGCAGAAAAGATTGAGACACTGAGTGAATATGAATGAGGGATTCTGGTTATCTAACAGGTTTTCAGAAGACATCTGTGGTGAAGTGCACTGATATGAATAAAACAGGGGTAATTTGATTCCTGTGTTAATGGGCATGTGTAGGTGGGGATGGAGTGAGAGGGAGAAAAGTCACAAATCCAAGCCACTGAAAATGCTTCTATACGAATGCCAAACAATTGGCATTTGAAGTCAGACAATATCGGTGTCAACATACGTCATTGATTCTGATGGCTACTTTGTATATGGTGGGTCCATGATAGATGTGTAACAAATGTGTTAATTCAGTACACTAATCTAAAGATCAAATGGGATTATACAATGTCAGAAAGGTTTCCCCAAATTCGACCTAATAAGATTTGCTGAGTAGAATTTTCAGGTGGGGGGTGCCTGAATGACTCAGTCGGTTAAGCGACTGCCTTCGGCTCAGGTCATGATCTCAGGGTCCTGGGATCGAGCCCCACATTGGGCTCTCTGCTCAGTCGGGTTTCTGCTGCTCCCACTCACTCTGCCCCTCCCCTTGCTCATGCATTCTCTCTCTCTCTTCCGAATAAATAAATAAATAAAATCTTTAAAAAAAAAAGAATTTTTAGGTGGGCTGCTTTTCATTATGAGTGAACACTGCATGCTTTTGACATACACTTGAAAAACATGCTTACAAGTTTAGAATTGGGTGACATAAAAACACATTCCTGTGCATATGGCATCCAAGAACAGTGGTGATTTATGTTGTTTTTCCGCTGAATTTAAAAGTTTAGGGAAGGTTTTGTTGATTTTAAGGCTTACGACTTAAATCATTAAATAGGGATGGATGAAGGTGGCTTTATCATCACAGAATTTATTGGTCTGTAGGGGTCCTTCTGTCCTTACTGTACTGAATCAGGAGTAGATTGTCTTTTTTTTTTTTTTTACATTTATATATATATTTTAGAAAGAGGTAGGGAGGGGCAGAGGGGGAAGGAGAGAATCCAAAGTGACTCCCATTGATGTAGAGCCTGACGTGAGGCTCAGTCTCAAGACCCTGAGATCATGACCAGAGCTGAAATCAAGAGTTGGACACTTAACTGACTGAGACACCCAGGTGCTCCTGGAAGGGTTATATTTAAGGTTGGGTCAGTTTCATAGGTAGGTGGTAGGGCATCATGGTAGATTCATTGGAAGATCCACCTTACCTATGACAAGGTACTTAACTTGCCCACCTCCTTTGGCAGCTAGCCATGCTTCTCTAAGCAATTGTAGTTTTTTTATTTTAGAACCTAAGGCCATGATGGCAAATAGTTTCCATCTTTCAGGCCAACTTTAAGCCACTGGAAGTGGTTACTTGCAATCCAAGATTGCACCTGGGCTCAGGGGAAACAAATTTGAGACCCACAGATAAGAACTGGGAAGCCTTGTCTTGGATCTATGGCATTGCTCTCAGAAGTCACTAAAACAAAGTTTACATTTAAGTTCTTACTTTAACAGCTTAATTGTTTGTACAGATTGGTAGGGTCTACACAGTTGAGGCATGTTTGGACAGAGTTGGAAGAAAAGATTCCACTGCTGGAAACCGCTCAAGTGAGGAAGACTGGTCCAGTTTGAGGTTCTGTCACTGGGGAGATGGGATGCCTGGTCCACCATTGGGGAGGTAAGAAAGCGCTTGGAAGGACTAGCAGAAGGGCAGAAGAGGAGTTTGTGGGAGGCATGTGTATATGAGAGAACTCATGTGGCCGTTTTTTTTTTCTTTTTTTTCTTTTCCTTTTCCATTTATTTATTTATTTATTTATTTATTCATTCATTCATTCATTCATTCATTTATTTTTGCCAGCTCTGATTTCAGAGTTTTGTTTGCCTCTCTGGCAACTTCTCACAAATTCTCAGGCTTCCCAGTTCGAGGAGAGCAATGGTTTCTTTCTTTTGACTCAGACACTTTTTATTTCCCATTGTTCTCAGGACAGTCAGACTGGATCTCTCTTTGGAGTTCTTGAAGGAACAAAAGAATATCTGGGTAACGAAAACTAGATGTGGATGCCTAGGAGGTGGCCCAGTGTGGATATCATCCTGGGAACTGCTACAGGCAGAACTGTACATATTGATTTTCAAGTAGAATTAGGTGGGTGAGATCGTCTTTCAAAGTTGGCTAAAAAATGAACTTGTCCTTTCTAAGGTCTAATTAAGATCCTCTGTCACAAACCGTATAAAGAACTGTATATAATATCACTGGGGACAAGGCAAAACATTGGCCCCTTTTGCAGTTAATAGGATGTCATGATTCAAAGAAGTTACCTTAAAAAAAAAATCAAAACAAACAAAAAATACAAACCAAGACTGAAAAATAAAAAAGAAGCTCTTCTCATTAGATTATATCTGAATGACCCTGCTGGTCTTATATTTGCAATGTGTTTGGATTAAAATTCATGGATCGATATGGTTTTGGAGACAGGAGGTTACATTTCATGTGGATGAGATTCAGGTTCCCTTCTGTTATGGCATTATTAATGGATGCTACTTGCTCATCAACCAGTATATACATTTTTTTTTTTTTCTTTTTTTTTTACTTTCTAATCTAGAAAAGTTAGAAAGAAGAGAATATTAAGAAATACTTCTGGGTTAAGCTTTTCCCCCATTTTTCCTCCCCCCACCCAGTGAAATATAACTGGACCAATAAATGGTTCCTGGCTACATATGGAGGCAATATGGGTCCCACAAAGCTTGATGACAGAAAGCAGAGTTGTAATCTATTCCAAATGGACCATCATCTGGATATTTGAAATGTCATGATGTAAACAGTGTTCCCTTGTCTTATAGGATGTTATGTAGGGTTGAATGCAGATGAGAGCCTAAATTTATATCATGAAGCAAAGTATAAAATGAATGTTAACCTTCTAAGTACTTCTTTTTTTCAATGTCAGATTCTGTTAACTGCCTGTCTTCTAATAGCAGTGCACCTAAAGTCCTTAATGCTCTGGCCATTTGATGACCCTCCCCCACCCCCTAAGGGGTAAGAAATTTAGAATTCAAAGGAGTTTTGGAATTCTTTTTGATAAACCTGATTTTAAAAATCAGCTCCACCTTATTTTGTAAATCAGAAAACTATGATCTAAGGGAAGCTATCTAGTGGCATAGCTCTGTAGGTAGTAAACGATCCAGGAATTTCGTGTGCAGACTCCTAGGATTTGATAATTTGCGTCATGCTATGTTGCCTTTCAGTAAATACCTATCTTATCTTGTAATGTTTCCATCCCGAGGAGAAGACTGATTTCAGCAGCTTGTCCTCACAACCAGAACAGGTGTTCAGAATGAGCCATTTGATAATGCAGGCTTCATTCATTCAATTTTCATTCATTCAATCATTCAGATAATATTTATTTTCCTCAAGCTTTTCTTATAAAGATATACATTCGAGTATCAGCAGTACCAAAATTCATGTAAAGGAGTACAATTCTCCTTTTTTATTTTCTCTACCACATCACGCTTCCCAGAGAGTTGGCGAAAAAAGCATTCTGTATATCCTTTCAGACATTTTTTGATTTATAAAAATATGTTAAAATACATAATATAGCATATATGTAGGCACTGGTTAAAAAATGGGGGAGTAATATATATATTTTCTGCAATGTCTTTTTTTAACTTTTTTCACATAATAATATCGTGGACACTTTGCCATGTCTTATCTCATTTGCTCCTGTTATCAAGTGCGTGTATTTTTTTTTTAGATACGTAGCAACCCATAGTTTGGATGCTATGGATGCTTATCTCACCATCTCTCTGCTGATGAGCATTTTATGTAGGTCCTAATTTTTATGGTGGAAGGCAATGCTATGAGGAGTATCTGTTTTTTTTTTTTAAAGATTTTATTTATTTATTTGACAGAGACCACAAGCAGGCAGAGAGGCAGGCAGAGAGAGAGGGAGAAGTAGGCTCCCCTCTGAGTGGAGAGCCCAATGCAGGGCTGGATCCCAGGACCCTGAGATCATGACCCGAGCCGAAGGCAAAGACTTTAACCCACTGAACCACCCAGGCGCCCCAAGGAGTATCTGTTTTTGCATATGCAGGATGCATTCCTAGAAGAGGAATTTCTGGGTCCTTCCTTTTATATTTACTAAGTAACTGTAGTTTGCAAAGTGGTCTAAAATGATAGGATGGTCTATAAAATGATATGATGCAATCTTTGCAGGGAGGTGGCTCCTGTTCTCATGAAGCTTGTAGTTGAGGTAGCAAGAAATATATACAAATAATGGATTTCAAGTAGAAAATGATGAGCGCTATTTGAAAAATACAGAGAAACTGCCACGGGACGGTAAAGACACCTTGACTTTCTAACCCAGCCCCTGCAAACTGACAGTTACCTGGAAATGGGAGTCCCAGCGGAAATGCACTGAGCATTTCTGAATATAGTCACCTGAATGAGTTGAAACATGTGAGAATGCGGGAGGGGGCTTGGGTCTTGGAAGAGGTGTACAAATGTCCAGAAAACATAATTGGTTTTTAACTTTTAGGAAGTATCTGTATTGGCAAAGGAGAACTGTTGTCATCCACTAGATCATATAAAACTGAAAGAACTTTTGTTTCAAAGGTCTTTCCTCATTGTCTGATGTAAGAAGGTTTTATTTTGACTCAAGGCTAACTTGCTTTAGGTTCAGCTTCACATATGTGTGGGGTCAGCTACGGGTAGCCTTTTCTTGAATCTGGACCATTTTGATAAATCACATATCCATCTTCAGCGTAGCAGAGGTTAAGAATGAGCACTTCTATTTTTTTTTCTTTTTTCAGTTACCATCCCAACCCCATTGTTGCAGGGAAGATTCTCTTGAAATTTCAGCAGGCTTCATTAAAACATCCTCCTGCATGGAAATCTTACAATAGGATGCAGATTTATGGGTTTTAAAAATCTCTTCAAGCATAAAATGATTTATGTGGAGATGGAGGTTATGAGCCATGTGCTCTAACATTTTCATCTTGCCAGTGAGAAACTTGGTGGGGAAAAGTCCAGATAGTTATTATTTTGAGTATGATGTTTGGCAAAAATTCCTCCATTAAAATCTTAGAATCCTTTTTTTGCTCCATTTGACTTATTGTCCTTGAAGTTACCTACTGCATAATACAAGCTTAGCCCCCACTTGTAACACCCAGCAAGTTCAAAGGACCCATCAACATGCAGTGAAAACCCGCAGGGTAGAGGGGAAGGTGATCAAAAAACCAGAGAATCTAAGCCTAGGCAGAATAAGAGGCAATTTTCAGAAGAAAAAATGGGGGGAATCTTAAAACATTTTGATCATCCAAAGCATTTCTCAACTCCTAATAAGAGAGGGCAATGCACTAAATCATTGGCAACTGGATTAGGAGTGAGGTCTGGATTCTTCCATCCATCGCAGGGTATGAGGTAGGGGGAGGTGGTGTGGGGGACAAAGAGATTTGCATTCTGAGGAATGCAAAGCAGCCAGCTGAGTTTAAATGTTCCTTTTGGTGTGTGATGTCTTCATCAGGCAGTGAGCAGGCTCCCCAGGAGCCTGTCAGGTCTGGGTTTCCAAAGAGATGCTACAGGAAGCACCATGGGTGGATGCCAGGCAAGGGTCCCCAAGGTCTACCCTCAGTAAGGCCCCCGGAACCTGCATCCCACAAGCAACAAGCAACAGGCAACAAGGGAAAATCAATTTTGGCTTTCACAGGTATCAGGACTACAAAGAACTGTTTGTAAAAGATGCAACCACCCCCTTCTTTAAAGTCAGCTTGGGTGATTGAAAGCCATGCTAGGTGTTTTCAGATAAGAAAGAGTTTTAATAGGGATGAATGCTTTCACAGAGAAACCCTCTGGAAATGGGTTAGTTAACTTGTTTGTTGATTATCAGAAATATAAAAAAGGATAGATGCAGTTAGTTTTCAAGTAGATTTTACCTATCAGAGGGAAACTTACCCTAGAAGTTTCTTTATGTTGTGATTTCTTTTTTTTTATTTTAATAATAAAGAAATCACAATAGAGAGTCAATTATCATAAATTGTGATTTCTTTATTATTAAAACTAGTAACTGAAGCTGGGGCACTTGCCTGCCTCAGTCAATAGAGCATGTGACTGTTGATGTCAGGGTCATGAGTTCAAGCCCTATGTGGGGCATGGAGCCTACTTAAAACAAACAAACAAACAAACAAACAAAAAAGAAGTAACTGTATCCAGTCAGTGTGGTCATGGGTTAGGGCAGTGTGGGTTAAGAACCAAGTGGCAACTGGATTTCAGTCTCACTTCTGCCACTCACTACAAGTAAAACCAGGCACAGATAACCTCACCTTTCTGTGCCTTGGTTTCCTTGTCTATAAAATGAGACCCATAATGGACTCTCTCACATAGGTTAGTAGGAGTGATAAAGGAAATGAGTTCTAGAATGTACTAAAAAATTATTAATCATCACAACTAATGCTAGTCATAATTTGTGTCATGGTTCGAATATCAGTTACTTAGTATTGAGGCACCTGGGTGGTTCAGTGGGTTAAGGGTCTTCCTTCAGCTCAGGTCATGATCCCAGGGTCCTGGGATTGAGTGTTAGGCTCCCTGTTCAGCGGGGAGCTTGCTTCTTCCTCTCCCTCTGCCTTTACCCTGCTTATGCTGTCTCTCTCTGTCAAATAAATAAATAAAATCTTAAAAAATAATTACTTAGTATTATGTTCCAGAATTAGAAGATTTTAAACCAATATGGCTAATTATAATTGTTTGGTTTTAATAAAACTCCACTTCATCCACATGTTCACAAAATAAGACTTAATTCCTACTCAGGTCAATAAGTAGCCATCATACATACATCTACATACATATACATACATTATATTATACATCACTGACAGTAAAAGTAATTTAGTTAATTAATTAAAAAATATTTTATTTATTTGGAGAAAGAGAGAGAGCATGAGCAGCGAGAATGGCAGGAGAGGGAGAAGCAGGCTCTCCACTGAGCGGGTAGCCTAACACAGGGCTCGATCCCAGGACTCTGGGATCATGACCTGAGCTGACGGCAGATACTTAACTGACTGAGCCACCCACACACCCCAAAAGTAATTTAATTTAATACCTACATTGTTCAATATCTCTCTGATGGTGAAGATGATGAAGAGCCCGGCTCTTGGTAAGCACTTAATAAACAGATTATTTTTTATTATCATAAATGCATGCTTCTCTGGTCTGCCTTTTGACTTCCTCTTGCAGATGTCTCTTACAAGTGTCTATAAGCCAGTTACCATGGGACTGCTTTGTCTATAAAGGTCTAGGTTTGAGAACAGGAACAGTGTCTTCAGCACATGAAGGAATAATGGCTCCTGGTGGGCATGAAGCATCTAGCATCGTATTTGGCACATGGTAGGTGCTCTGGTAATTGAATTTCCTTCTGCTGTGAAGTTGTGTTGTTGACTCATTGGATTCCTCTTCATTTGGGGCATGTGGTGATCTACGTTCTCCATTAGTCTGGTGTCATTCCAGGACTTCCCTTGTACATTTTATCCCTCTGGTTAAGAAATCAGGATTCTTGCAAATCAAGGGACAACACAATAGATCAGGCCATCAAAAGCGGCACCTACCTTCCCCTGCCAGGCAGCTGAAGTGGGTGCTGGGGCAGGCTTTTAGTTGCTTATAGTTGTGCCTCAGGTTTATTGTATTTGTTAATTAAAAGGTAAGTTAATCACTCATCATTGCACATTAATGAAGTACAGAGGTTGAAAATATAGAGATGTTGAGGGAGAGTATGCTTTGTTTCAGAGAGGGAGTTGGATTAGCTGAACTAATCACTGGGTACTATTCCGAATCATAGAGAGAAAGGGAGCTGTTGACAGTTCCAGTCTGATAAATATACTTGAGTTAGCAAGATAAAAATAAAAGAAAATAAGAGAAATTAAGGTATAAAGGAAAGCCAGATGGTGCCCAGTAGAAGCTGGGTACAGCCAACCCACAACTGAGAGAGGATGCGGAAGTTACTGTACAGGACTTGCAGATTCTCAGTCTGCAATCAGCCCACTGGCGCTCAACACACTGATGGGTAGAGGAGGAAAAGGTGAGGCATTGCACACATCCCACCCTGCAGAGGTGGACAAGCAGCCCTTCTCCCATCTAGGTCCCCATCTTGTTAGCACCACCCCAGGCCCTGGGGTTCAGCTGGACTCTGACTACAGAGATAGGAAAGTGTGTATGTGGATCGGGAGAATCAGGGTGGGATGGAAGGAAGGGAAGGGGAGCAGGGGCAAGAAGGAAAGCTTTTCCTGCCCAGGGACCAGTCCACAGCCCAGAACCTGGCTGACTATGCTCTGAATCTCCTTCCTTCATTATTGGTCACATGGCCAAAGGAAAGAAAGCACGACAGCATCTTAGTTTCATCCTCTTTATGCTTATTTAAAGAATATGGCTTCCCATCACCTGCTATAGCTCCAGAGACTTGTCTCTTGATTTCTTTTTCCTCTGTGAACCTCCTTCCCTCTGGCGGATGTCTCCACACACTCCCATGCTTCTCCTGCCTCTTCAGCTCTCTCTGCCTTCTGCCCCTCCTGCTGCCTTCACACACTTCCCTTCCCCCACTCCCAGCCCGAGAGGAAGGGAAGTACCACTGAGAAGTGCAAGAGGGCTGTCACCCAGCAGAGTTTTCTCTTTTTCTTTCCCCTTTCCTTTCCTTTCCTTTCCTTTCCTTTCCTTTCCTTTCCTTTCCTTTCCTTTCCTTCCCTTCCCTTCCCTTCCCTTCCCTTTCCTCTTTCTTTCTTTCTTTCTTTCTTTCTTTCTTTCTTTCTTTCTCTCTCTCTCTCTCTCTCTCTCTCTCTCTCTCTTTCTTTCTTTCTTTCTTTCTTTCTTTCTTTCTCCTCAAGAGTGTATCTCTCTGGCCTTGGTAAGAGTGGGCAAAGGTTTTGGGAGATAGCGCAGAGACTGAGGATGGGAACAGCGACAGTTGCGGCAAGGCCACCAGTGCCAGCAGGAGGGAAATGTTAGCTTGCCATTTCTGGAAGCTGAGGAGCATTTGGAGAGCCCGGAACTCCTGTCAGCAGCCCAGATCAGGGCTGTGCCATCCTGGCAGCTTTGCTGTGGCTTTAAGGAAGCATTTCAGTATGCTCCCTTACCTGTGGTTGTCAGCAGAAGTGCCCCCATACTGGTCCTGGGTAGTTTTCTATATTCCTAAATAAATATGTCTGCACATCATGATAAAAGTCTGCATTGTACTCTGCAGTGTGAATGTCCCATGTAACTTACCTAACAGAATCCTGACTTTAGGACATTTGGTCTGTTTCCATTTTTAAGAATTGATTCTAAACAACACTATACTGAACATCCTTCTAACATACACTTTTGTCTATTTCTCTTTCGACTTTGTTAGCAATGTCATTGCTAAACCAAAGAGTACATGAGTTTAATTAATTAAACAATAAATTAAACATGTGTTTAATTAATCTACGTGCGTTTCTAAGATTTTGGTATATAATGCCAATCTGGAACCTAGAAAACATAAACAAATGACTATATCCTTCAGCTAGACAACGCAGGATCTTATTTATTGGTGTGGGTATATGTGTATTTATGTTTTAGCTTAGGAGATATTCTGAAAGATAGACACTACCATGTTGAGAATGACTGTTTCTGGGTACTAGGGTTTTAAGAATATTTCAGGGAGGAGGGAGAGACATTGTTTTCTTTTTTTCTACAATGAACATTTACTACTTTTGTATTTAGAAACCTAATTCTATCATTCTCTCTAAGGCTGGAAGACTAGAAGTGAAAATAATACCCTAATGAATCTTAACTGATTCTTAGTTACTTTCCTAGACCCACACACTGTCAGGGCTATAAGGGATCTTGAAGTTCAGCTGGTCTCACCCCATCCGTGTACTTACTGATGTGGACATCGAGTCTCCAGGAGATGGCTCTAACTGCCTCAAGGCAAAACCAGACCCTAGAGTCCGAGAACATTCCTCACTGTTTGTTGACCAGGCATGTTTTCATATTCTTCTTCCTGCTATTAAAAAAAGAAAATCTTGGGGCACCTGGGTGGCTCAGTGGGTTAAACTTCTGCTTCAGCTCAGGTAATGATCTTAGGGTCCTGGGATCGAGCCCCACATTGGGTTCTCTGCTCAGCAGAGAGCCTGCTTCCTCCTCTCCCTTTTCCTGCCTCTCTGCCTACTTGTGATCTCTCTCTCTGTCAAATAAATAAATAAAATCTTTAAAAAAATTACTTGCTTTTATTTATTTCCCCTAACATTTTATAATTATTCATAATAGCTAAAGATTACCTACCAAAGCACTGCTGCAGTGCTTTTGGAGACCCAGAACAGATTTCCTAGCTTTGCCTAAGGAAGGAAGATGTAGATTCCATCTGATTTAATATGTGCTCATTTAAAACATTGGATGATAAGAGCTGTAAGAAGAACATGAATGAATACTCAGAAGATCGACCACTGCCATTTCACTACTGGGGTTGCCTGTTCTCTTTTTTTTTGTCTTTAAAAAAATTATTTTTTAATTTTCCAGTTTTTCACCCGTTCTTTGTTACATGTTCTTAAATTAAAAAAAAAAAAAAAAAAAAAAAACAACAAAACTTCAAATTGCCCACCTAGGGCAATCATTTTAGACCACAGAAAACCGTCTCTAAGTCTTCAGAGTGCCCAAATAAACTCGCTACCATTTAATGGGAATAGGGTTCAGTTACATTGCTGCTTCCCAGGAGGACAGATGTGTGAGCAGGGGAGTTCTGCTAACAACTGACCCCACATGTCACGTAGAGCCTTTAAGCTATTTAAAGAATTTTGATAGAGATGTTAAAAATGGGACACAATGAATCGTGGAACACTACACCAAAAATTAATGTCATACTGTATGGTGGCTAACATAACATAATAAAAAATAATAAAATAAAAATGGAGAAACCCCGATACTGAATTCCGCAGTGCATGGAATGCCTAAACATTTGGGATGTAGATGCCTTCCACCAGTAATTATTTTCTTGCAAGCTGTAAAAACAACCTTGGATTCTGTTGTATCTGTTGTACTTCCATTAGACCAAAAAATACAGCAGGATCCTGGAACTACAAGTCCTTCCCCTTAATGGGTTGTTAGCTAGGCCACAAGAAGGCAAGCCACTGAGCATTTGACTTCAGTTCAGTTCATCTATGACCTCAGAGGAATCCTGACTTTAGATGGGGAAGGTGGGTCTGGGGGTACTGTGGTTTTTCCCAACATGGTGGACAATGTGCTCACTTGGTGATGGGACAGGTTGTGTTTGATGGGCATTTGTCTCCATTTTTCTGTCCATATGTGTGTGTGTGTGTACATATATTTACATAACAAACAATATGATGTAATATAAATGGCATAATAAAAATCAATTTAAAAACATATATATATACACCCACACAGAGGTTTTCTTTCTATATAGAGAGCTTCTCTTCATATAATACCTTCCTGAAAAATCAATGTAATATAATTTAATAGCAGGAACAATACTCAGTGAAATCTTTCCTTTCTTATAGTAGATGCAGGTTGGAAATAATGCTACTTAGGTAAAGAAAAAAATTGTCATTTTTGGGAAAAATAATAGGAGGAGGTCTACTGGATACTTAGCTATGAAAACTCCACATTGTCTCCCCCACTTGCTTCTTTTTTTGTTTGTTTGTTTATTTATTTTTTTAAATTTTTATTATTTTTTTAAATTTATTTTCAGTGTTCCAGAATTCATTGTTTATGCACCACACGCAGTGCTCCATGTAGTACGTGCCCTCCATAATACTCACCACCAGGCTCACCCATCCTTCCACACCCCTCCCCTGCAAAACCCTCAGTTTGTTTTTCAGAGTCCACAGTCTCTCATGGTTGTCTCCCCCTGTGATTTCCCCCAACTCACTTCTCCTCTCCACTTGCTTTTGTTCGTCATCCTGAGTCTGATTACACGTTATCACCTTCAAGAGAACAGCTGGGTCACTGTGAAAGGGTGTTAATCTTCCAGTGGCTTCCCTAACACCTTATTGACAGCTCAAGTCAGGGTGGCCTAGTTTGGCTTTGGTGAATCTGACTTGTCAAAATTCCTTTTCAACTTTACATTCATTTAAAAAATATGGTCTCTGTAATTTCCCGAGACAGATATGTAATGATAACTATTTTCAATGACCTGGCAGAGTTGCACGATAGCTCTCCCATTCCGGGAGGCATTCTGTGCAGCAGCAGGCTCCTACCTGCATGTCTCAGCCAAGCCTGGGGTCTGTCTCCAGAGAGAAACTAACATACAACTAATGAATGAAAGTTCTATGCATTGTACAGAGGAGCTCCAGAACTCTGCTGGTCTGAAGATTTTTAGTGTTATTACCTGTGCCTGTTAGCTGGAGAGGAGGGAGGGCAATCAGTTCCAGATTCTCTGTTGTACTCCTGCCTGGACGTCAGTCTTCCTGCAATGGGCCTGCCCTGGATCAGAACCCATCAATCTAAGAGCAAACCCTGGTTGAGTGTCCACCCATTTGATGAATGTCTGGTGTAAGCAAGTATGTGACTAGGAGTGAGACTTCAGCAAAGTCCCAGGAAAGCTGGGACAAGTCAGTCATCCTACAGGAAAACCAGAATTGAGAGGAGGGCTGTGGCTAGCCTGGAGCGTCATGGTCTCAGTTCAGTGACAGTTGCCATTGGTTTAAAAAAAGAGAGGAAAGAGCACCACATGGGGCTTGCAGTCTAGCAGATGAAGTAAGACTAGTAAGCACAGGATAGTTTTAGCATTAAAAAAGAGTATTTGATGCTGAGCAGATTTAGTGTTAATTTGTGCTTTGCATGTAATTAGAGCATAGTCCAGGTACTAATTGGGTAGCTAGGATGAATTACAGACAAGGGGAGAGTCTGTAGGGTTCCATGTAGGCCTTGAAGTAGATAGATAGGAAGAGAGAATTTGAGTTTAGGCTTGGGTTTTAGGGAAGTTCTAGTATGGGTAAATTCTACCTGTTAGAAGGGAAGATGTTCTTGCCACATAATAATGGGGACACGTGACTAGACAGGGCCTGAAAGCCCAGATGGCAACTTGAAGTATAAGAAGCCAAAATTTCCAAGAGGATGTTGTACAGGTGACCAGGCACATGACATCCTCAGAAAGACAAAGAGTTCCCTGAGGTATTCAGTCTGGGAAATACCCCATGCTCTCTTCCCTTAGTGAAAATTCACAATTAACAGTTACACACTTCAAGTTTGGAGAAGTCTTGCAATAATGAAACAAAGCAACCCATCCTTTCAAACGCAAGAGGCCACCAAGCCCCTTTTGTGTGGAGACAGGGTCAAGATGGAAGGCAGGCATTGATAATATTTTGTGGAAGAAAGATTCTTTGAACAGTGCTTTGGAGTGCATTACTATTGAGATGAAGGAGGCTTTTTTTTTTTTTTTATGCTAAAGTGACACTATTAATATGTTTTAGGAGGCTTGCCCTAACAATGATTGCAAAGAAGATCAGAAGAGGTACAATGGGAGCAAGAGCTGTTAGAGGGACAGGCAGACCTGAGCTCAGATTTGCCACTCACTGCCTGTGAGACAGGCCTCACACAGGTTTATGTGGTTCAATTAAAATTTGGTTTAAAATATCTTGGCACAAAGCCTATCACATGGCAAACACTCTAAGGAACCGATTGCCATTATTTTCACTTTTTAATGACAAATTGGAACAAGGTCAAACCATCAAAGTTTGCATTGCCTATGGGATTTTAGATGTTCCCAGAGCTTTCCCTCCTTCCCTCCCCAGACAAAACTCCCTCACCATTAATAGTCTGCAGGAGCCATCTTTCCTTCCCCAGTGAATGAACTGCTAAAGGGCTAAGCAGCTCCCAGCAGAAGCAGAACTCAGCAATATGCAGCCTGTTGTCTGTCAGACGATACAGTAGCAGTCCTAGTGAGGGACCCAGCATGCACACCCCAGGAGAGAAAGTCTTGCTGCAAGGGACATGGGAGATGCTGAAGGGGTGAGGGAAGCACCATATGTTACTGGGCCTGTGTGTGTGTGTGTGTGTGTGTGTGTGTGTGTGTGTGTGTGTGGAGAGATAAACAATGACAAAAGCTGGCATAAGACTCAGGCTGAAACACCCACCAAGATGGTTCAGGTACTAGAATGGCATCTCCTAGACACACATACTTGCTTTCCTTCTTCATTTTGGAATAAAAGAATGTTCTTAATTTTGGAACAAAGGGACAGCAGCAAAGCATGCTCAGCCAAAACAAAAGTGAGAAGAAAGGGAAATGAGAAGAGGACCCATATGCTCATGTTCATCTAAACAAGCCACACTTCCTTTTGAAACTGGGGAGAAGCCATGATGTACTGTGGCCAGCTGTTGCCTACCTAGTCCTGATTTCCTTACCCAAATCCAGCAAAGTGCCAGGTAAGCACAACTTCCCTCAGGGGAGCCCCATGTTTGTACAAAGGAAGTATTTGAGAGGCAAGAGGGGGTAGGCAGATCTGGTGAGTAGAGTTGAAATGCCATCTGTCATTCTTGAGGCATTTTATGAATTCTGCTGCTACCGTAGAGTGAACATGGGGTTGGTCATTCAAACAGGAATGGTTTTGAGAGTGAGAGGGTGGTATTTAATAATTACATTGGGACAACGAGCTCACCCTGGATCTCCCAGGTGAAGCAGAGTACATGGCCCCTGTTGTGATCTGAATCATATGCCTCCACTCATTCATATGCTGAAGACCTAACGCTCAGTACCTCAGAATGTGACTGTATTTGCAGATAAGGCTTTTTAAGGAGGTGATTAAGTTAAAACAAAGCCTTTACATTGGGCCATAACTCAATCTGACTGGTGTCTCTATAAGAAGAGAAAATTTGGATACCCAAAAGAGAAGAGACACCAGGGAGCACACATAGGGGAATGTGAAGGCCCAGCAGGAAGGCAGCCATCTGCAAGCCAAGGGGAGAGGCCTCAGAAGAAACCAGTTTGGCCAACACCCTGATCGTGGACTTTCAGTCTCTAGAACCATGAGAAAATAGATTTTTTTTCCTTAAAGATTTATTTATTTAAGAGGGAGGGCTAAGGAAGAGGGAGAAGGAGAGAAGCAGACTCCTTACTGAGCACAGAGCCTGACGTGGGCTTGGATCTCAAGACCCTAAGATCACAACCTGAGCCAAAGTCAAAAGTTGGAAGTTTAGCCAACTGAACCATCAGGTGCTCCAATATATTTCTGTTGTTTAAGCCACCCAGTCTGTGATACATTATTATGACAGCCCTAGCCAACTAATAAAGTCACTGATTTTCTCTGATTTCCCTCATCTGTAAAGATATAGAGAAACATGCATAGCACCCAGGATTAAATTGAACAATATATAAGATGCTTAGTACTATAATTGCACTATAATGTAATGTATGCACCTTGGCACATGTAAGCCTACTAAGGGCCACACCCTGAAGATTCTTGGTTTTACCAGTTCTAGACAATGCACTGGGATCTTAATTATAAAAACAAATATCTGTTTGTCCCATGAAACCCTTGAAGATGATAGCCTGAAGGGTGTTTTTCATTTGGAACTTTAAGAGAAAAACAAAAGAATCAGTTGAGAATGACTAAACCCACACTCTGGAATGTGAAATAGAGATACCATTTATTATAATATGGTTAAGTTAAGTATGATTCCGCATCACCGAATATTCAGTGATGTGCACTGGCTTTCTGATATGGAGGCTTCCCAGGTCTCTGATGCAAGGTTACACCCTTACTGCTGGGTGGGGTTCATCTGCATGACTTATCCCCTGGCATTGCTCACATTGGGTTGACCGCCTTTTGGGTGCCTCCTGTGGTTCTTACTGTCCCCCACCTGTGGTCCAGTCTTCCCTGCTTATACCCCAACTCTCCTGCCTCTGGTCATGTGTTTACATCCCATTGGCCACGGCTCCAACTTCATTCTGGGATTAAGCTCAGTGGATTCTAAGAAGGTCTGCTTCTTTCACATACTCTGCCAGTGGCTGAAGCTGGTTACCAGGGCTTGGGGGACAGGGAAGGTGTGGAGGGGGGCTTTGTCTCCACTTGGGCTGAACTTTTATACAGCTTTGCCTTCTCACTTGAGTGCTCTTCCCCCTCGAGATCTGTGGCTTTTGTGGCATGGAGCTTACATGTGGGCAAAGGTCTGCAGAGGAATCCTGGCATGTCCAGAATCTTGAGACTGGTCAGAGAGTCCCAGGAGGGTCTGCTGGACCCCTGTATGCCAGTCTCAGGAAGAAGATTCCACTGAGCCACACTCGAAGAGCAGCAGGCCCTCAGTACTTGGTGGCTTTCCTTTCCTGGTGGCTTTACTAGGAATTATTCCAAGGTTGTCACCTTTCACTCTTCTGAGGAATAAAGGCAGCCTTGCTTCTCCCCATGGGATGTGTAAGGGAATCCATGACATACACAGAAACAAGAGGCCATCTTCAGTCAGCCATAAGAACAACACTGCTCCAGCCCTACTCTCTCTGCCCAGGAGTCTTGAGGGGGCTGTAGGTCCAGAGAAGAGGGAGCAAGGACAAGGCAATAGTGAGTTAAGGCCTGAACACCTAGGCCAGTTCCCCTTGCCCTGACTAGTTTTCCTCTCTGGGCTTCAATTCTTCTCCCTGGCTGAGTGTTGTATTGATACTTTCCCACCAAAACGTGAAGACGTCCAAAGACATGACTCTACCCCACAAGGGCTGATTCCTTTTTAGAGCGAAGTCTTATTCAAAGGACCAATTCCTTGGTTGTGTAAACACCCAGTGCTCATCCCAATACAACTTATGAATCGTTGCACACTACAACAAAGACTTATGATGTACTATATGCTGGCTCACTGATCATCATCATCTTCGTCATCACCATAAAGGACCAATTCTCTTCCATTCAGTCACTCAATGGGTATGCAGGGTCTACTGTTTGTCAGGAGCTCACTCATTTATTTCCTTATGTATTTATTTACCCATTTATCCCCCATCTTTTTTTTTTTAAGATTTTATTTACTTTTTTGACAGAGAGAAAGGGAGAGAGAGATCACAGGTAGGCAGAGAGGCAGGCAGAGAGAGGGGGAAGCAGGCTCCCTGCTGAGCAGAGAGCCTGATGCGGGCTCGATCCCAGGACCCTGAGATCATGACCTGACCCGAAGGCAGAGGCTTAACCCACTGAGCCACCCAGGCTCCCCTCCCCATCTTTTTTTTTAATGGAATACTAGGTAATGTTTCTAGGCCCTTGGGATTTATCAAATCAAAACAAAACAAAAATTACACTTTTATCCTTATGGGAGGGAACAAGATATTAATGTTTAGGAACCAACAAATATGATATGCTAGAGAAGATCAGTGCTGTGGAAGAAATAGAGCCAGAGAAGGAGGTAAGAAGCCCCAGAAGGCATGGCTGAATGCAAATGTATATAGGCCTGTCTGTGAGGGGTGCTCTGATTTGAACAGAACACGGATGGAATGGTAGGACAAACCTGGTGGGGAGCCAGAGGAAGAACATTCTAAGTAGTGGACACCAGGATCTGAGCTTGTCCTGTTGGCCCCCATGTGTAGCTCAGGGCAGCTGTCCTGGGTGAGTGGACAGGTGAATGCTGGAGAGTAAGGCCCAGGGTGACAGTGGTTGGGTAGGCTCATATGACATTTATGTTTTTCTATCAATTTTGAAATAAAATTGACCCACATCAGCTAAATATTTTCCTTCTCTAGAAAAATAAATTAATACCCTGACCATTGTAATACAAGGAAAATGTACTTGATGTAATATTGCATTTCTTTCAGGTCAGGTCTCCCCCAGCAAAGAGAAGTCAAGAAATGAGATAGTTGTCTGGATAATCAGACAAAGTCATTTTACCCTCAATAATCTATGGAATTTAAAACAAAGTGTTTTCATTTTGTGAATTACTCATGCAGTTCTATCTGCTTTTACTATTAGTGTTAGAACCTGAAGGCGTCTAAGATTGTTCTGTTCTTCAGTTATTTTTATGCTCAACAAACTTTACCCAGGTTGGCCCAAGCTTTGACTGGAGGCTGTGGGTCTTTCTTCCAGCTCAGAAAACCTTCACAAAGGGTCTGAAACAATGTGGCCTGGATTGCAAGGTAAGTCACTGGGAAGGTCAGGTAGGGGCCTGGAGCACCTCCACTTGAACGCAAGCCTAAGCTGGTCCAGGTGGCTGCAGGTGTCTTTATGACTCCCCACATGTGTTTTGACTCAACATTCTGCTTGAAACAACTGTCGGGAAAGAACAAGGGGGTGTTTTCTCCTGGAGTCCTGGTTGCTGACCTGGAAAGCGTGGTGTTTATCGAGTAGATTTGGACAGGACCCCAGCAGGTGGGAGCAGGGTCAGGCTACAGGGAGGATAGTTGTGGCTGGATCTCCAACACCTTGAAAGAGCAGTATCCCTGAGATGAGACTTTTTAGTCCCTTTCTGGAAATGTTCTGCCAATGTGTGGAGTGTGGGTCTCCTGTAATTTTTCAGCCTTGTCCCATGTTTTTGTGCTGTATCCACTTGTCTCCTCCACCATGTGCTTAGGTAGGAAATTCCTGACTATCTTCAGCATCAGGCTCTCTTCGGGAGCAAAGATGAGCTATGGTTATACCATGCATGTTCCTTTTATATATTCCTTTAAAAGTACAATGTGCTCTTTTTTGTATTTTTACATATTTATCTGAGAGAAAGAATGAGAGAGAGAGAGAGAGAGAGAGAGAAAGAGCAGGAAGAGAGGCAGAGGGAGAAGCAGACACCCGGATAAGCAGGGAGCCCAATGTGGGACTTCATCCCAGAACAAGGGAATCATGACTTGAGCCGAAGGTAGACACTTAACTGACTGAACCACCCAGGTACATCTGGTCTTTTTTTTTTTTTTCTTAATTTCAAGATTTACTTTTTTTTTAGAAAGAGAGACAAAAAGAGAGAAAGAAATAGCATGAGCAGGGGGAGGGGCAGAGGGAGAGGAAGAGAGAAAATCCTCAGGCAGACTCTGTTGAGTGTGGAGCCCAATGTGGGGCTCTATCCCAGGACCCTGAGATCATGACCTGAGCCAAAATCAAGAGTTGGAAAAAGGAAGAGTTAGACGCTTAACTGACTGAGCCACCCAGGTATCCCTCCTCAGGGATCTTTTAAAAGTCCGAGAAGCACTGTCCCTGAGTATGGTGCCTCTGTCCCTTGACAGTGGCGGTGGTTACATGAACCTGGGCACAGTATTTAACCTCCCTTGCCCCTGCTTTCTCATCTACACACTGGGATCAGGGGAAGCTGGATGAGGGGAGGAATGTCCAATGCTCTGCCTGTGTTTGGTGGAGAGCTCTCTGTGTTTGTTGGAGAGCAGGGGCCACGGAGAACCCAGGGCTCTTCCTCTGGCAGGTGGAGTGTAGTGCTCCATGGGAACTGGGAACATGTGACTGTGGCCTTGGACAGACAGCTCAGGAAATGCAGCCAGCCCTGACTTGCAGGGAGCTGTGGGCTCTGCTGTGATGCCAACCACCTGCCAGGCTTGTCCCCGCCCCCACCTTGAACACACTGCATCCAAGTGCCAATCAGCTGCAATGAACCCCAGTGGGCCTCCAACAACAGGTGTCTCATTAAACATCTCTCGCCCTCCCAGGCTTACCCACTGACAGGCACCAAACTCACACTCAATCACCGCTTAATCACAGCCAGACACCATTAACAAGTCATACTAATTACCAACTTCTAACAGTGTCTCCGGTTCGGAGGCAAAATACCTTATTCTTTTTAGATGAAAACTGGCTTGTGATCCTTCAGAAAGACCCATAATTAGGTCTTTTAAAAATGGGGATCAGGGGAGGAGGCAGGAGAGAAGCCGATAGACCCAGGGTGGGTACGGCCCTAAACATGCACAATGAGAGGCTCTGTTTGTTTTAATTTTGTGCCTGCCGGTGGCCCACAAGGGTCCAATTAGCTTGTTACAGATGCTTGTATTGGTTCCATCCTCTTGTCTTGCACTTCTTTCCTTTAAAAAAAAATTTTTTTTTTTTTTTCCTAGGAGGGATAAACTTGTAGCACAGATTGCTGGCTTGCAGGCATCCAAAGATCAACACCTAGTTTTCTGTGATCGAACCCCCCTGTGAACTGTGAATGCCTCATTTGCAGAATTCCTAATGCATAGACTGAAGCAAGGAGGGAGCTTGGCCTGGATTTGAGGTGACTGTAACAGGATCTATCACATTTTTTAAATGGCCAAAAGGTCCATATTCTTGGCATGGGAACAACTTTTGTGACTGGCTTTTATGCCTATTTCAGTTATATTTTGAGTAATAATAAAGTTATTATCCTTATCATTATTCTTTGTGTTCCCTTTTCCATCATAAAGCACTTCATTTGATTACTTGGAAGGAATCTTTCTTTTTCTTTTATTTTTTTAAGGGAGAGAGCAAGCTTGGGAGCTGGGAGAGGTGGGGAGAGAGGGAGAGAAAGAATCTTAAGCAGGCTCCATGCTCAGTGTGGAGCCTGATGCCCGGGTCAGTCTCATGACCTTGAGATCATGACGGGAGGTGAAATTGAGAGTCCGATGCTTAACCAACTGAGCCACCCAAACACCCCTGGGATTTTGCTTTTTAGAAGAACTTATACTGTGTACAGAATAGTCATTGCCAGCCAAACATAACAAATAAACAAAAATGAATTCCTGGGGCGCCTGGGTGGCTCAGTGGGTTAAGCCGCTGCCTTCGGCTCAGGTCATGATCTCAGAGTTCTGGGATCGAGCCCCACATCGGGCTCTCTGCTCCGCAGGGAGCCTGCTTCCTCCTCTCTCTCTGCCTGCCTCTCTGCCTGCTTGTGATCTCTCTGTCAAATAAATAAATAAAATCTTAAAAAAAAATGAATTCCTTATTAGATTGAATGTGCTTGTGGACTCAGCTCATGGATGGTAATCACTCTGAAGTCAAGACCAGTGTACCAGCACCCAGCAATGGTGGAAGAGTTAGGACAAGAAGCAAAAATACTATAAAAAGTTGCAGAAATGTGGATAATCACTTTTTGTCCCAATTTCTCCTATTTTAAATGGGGGGGCTCTGTAGCCCAAAGATTTGAATCAATTCTACCATTAATTAAAGAATTTGAGGGGCACCTGGCTGACTCAGTTCGTAGAGCATCTGGTTCTTGATCTCAGAGTAGTGAATTCAAGCCCCACGTTCGATGTAGAGATTACTTAAAAATAAAATCTTAAAAAAAATGGAAGAATTTGAGATTGAATCAAAATCATGTTTTGAAACACATGATTTGTGTTCCTTAATGGAGATATGATAATTGTTTAAAGGGTTCTGATTTATAAAATGTTTCTTTTAAAATTGCTAAAAATTCCAAAAGTTTCCATGGTGCCAGCCAGCAAGTTTTTCCTTCCTTCCTTTCTTCCTTCCTTCATTCCTTCAAAGATTTAATTAATTAATTTATTTGAGAGAGAGCAAACACGAATAAGGGGGAGTGGCAAAGAAAGAAAGAGAAGCAGACCTCCCCCTGAGCAGGGAACCCATGTGGGGTTTGATCCTAGGACCCTGGGATCATGACCTGAACCAAAGGCAGACAATTAACCAAATGAGCCACCCAGATGCCCCTTCCCATCCTTTTATATTTTTGGTCATTCCAACTCTAGCTGATCAGATTTAGTTTCTGAGGTGGGTGATACCACTTGATGACACTCATTGGAGGTGATGACCATAATCTTAGCCATAAAGCAAGTCATTAATTTTAAATGATTAAAGTCATAGAAGAATGTTCTTTAGCCACAAGGGAATTGAATTCAAATCAATAATAGAAATATATATGGAATATCCACAAATATTTGAAGACCAAATGACATACTTCTGAAAAGCACGTAGATCAATGGAAAATTCAAAAGGAACATTAGAAAGTATTTTGAATTCAATTAAAATGAAAATATGTCATGTCAGAATTTGTAGGATTCTGCTAAGGCCATGCTTAGGGAAAATTATAACATTAGATGCCTTTATTATAAAATCTTAAATATCTACAAATTAAACCCAATGTAATAAGAATAAGGGAAATAATAAATATCAAAGTGAAATTAATGAAAGGGGAAAAAATCTTCTGAATTAGTCAAAAAATAAAATCTAATTCTTTAGGAAGATCAGTAAAATTCATAAACCTCTAGCCAAACTGGCCAGGAAAATGCAAGACATGAATTATCAATATCAAGAATTATGTTGGTGACATCACAACAGATCCCACAGATATTAAAAATATGTGAAGATGATATCATGAACAATTTCAAGATGATAAATCTGCTAACTAAGTAAAAATGGCCAAAAAAACGGGCCAGCTTTCTTGAAAGTCATAAACTAAAAATGATCACTCAAACATAGCTCTGGTTCTCCTAAAGATGTGTAATTTTTAGTTTAAAAATTTCTCAAAAGACAATTTCAGATCTACATGCCTATGCCAGTGAACTTTACCAAATATTTAAGAAAAAAAAAAACCAACAATTATTTACAAATTCTAAAAAAAGATTTGAAAAGAAGAGAATATTTTTAAATGATTTCTTCGAGGCTAGCACTACACTAATACCAAAATGAGACAAAAGAAAACCATATACCCATATATCTCATAGAAATATACAGAATATTTCTAAACAAAATTTGAACAAGTCAAATATAACAATATATAAGAAGGGTAAAACACAGGATAAAGGATTGCTGAGCCATTGGTCTTGAACTCCTGGGTATGTTGTGTTTGTAGCAATGGGCTATGTCCTCTGGAGTTAGGATAGCCCTTCTGTGGTAGCACAGGGACACTGATCAGCAACCACAGTCATGGAGACATGGACCCCACAGAGCCCTCTGAATTCTTCATTTTGTTCTTCTTAACATTCCAGACTCAGCTTCTTGGGTGGATAATATTATGTCCAATATCTAACCTAAAGGACTACTTTGGAAGGGTCTTTATTTACATAATGAGCTGGAACCTAAGGGTAATTTAGCAGCTCAATGGAAGGTGAAAGGTGCTGAATTTTAATCAAAGAATTTTCCTTGAATTTTCCACATTACCAGATATAATCATCCTTATGCCTTTTCTTTTATCAGGTATTTATAGCATCAGGTAGTGCTTAAACTTGTACATGACATCACTCACGTCTGATTTGAAATGTACAACATGGGAGCCTACAATTCTCCTTGGCCCCAAAGGGCCTTCTCAAAATGTTTAAACCAAGGGCTCAACTACACTATACAGTATACACAATAGTATACAGTATGTAAAACATTATATAGTATATAATATAGACATAGGCTTGAAGATATCAGCCTGGGTGCTTATCTTGGGCTTAGTTTTGAAAGGTGGGCTCTTATTTATTTATTTTTTAAAGATTTATGTATTTAGGGGCACCTGGGTGGCTCAGTGGGTTAAAGCCTCTACTTTTGGCTCAGGTCATGGTCCCAGGGTCCTGGGATCAAGCCCCGCATCAGGCTCTCTGCTCAGTAGGGAGTCTGCTTCCCTCTCTCTCTTCCTGCCTCTCTGCCTACTTGTGATATCAGTCTGTCAAATAAATACATAAGATCTTTAAAAAAGATTTATGTATTTATTTGAGACAGAAAGTGAACGTGCAAGTGGGGGAGGGGCAGAGGGAGCAGGAGAGAGAAACCTCAAACAGACTCTGAGCGGGGAGCCTGATGTGGGGCTCAATCCCAGGATCCCCAAAGGAGATTATGACCAGGAGATCGTGAGTTGAGCCAAAATCAAAAGTCGGATGCTCAACTGACTAAGCTACCCAGGAGCCCCAACTGTGGGCTCTTTTTAAACACGAGTACTAAGCTTTTCTCCAGGAGTTTAAACAGTGCTCAGGGCCAACACAACCTTTACCGACATTCACAAGCAACATTTGTTAAATAAAATCATTAATTACTGCAGGAAGGAGGAGTCCTCCCCCTTTAAACATCAAAATATGTTGATACCTCTCCCATCTTAAAAACAACAACACCCCAAATCAACTTTTCTTGACCCATTTACTCAGCTACCTACCACCTATTTTCTCTGTCCTCCCTTCATCTCCCTTCAAGAAAGAAGTTGCCTTGCCCTTCAGTCTCAAGGAATATGGTTGGCTGTCAGTCTCCAACTTCAGTACCTTTAAGAGTAGCTGCAATATTTGAACTGGGGCAAGACTCTTCCCAGCCAATGAGTCATCACCAGCCAATGACTGAAGACAGCAAGGATACTTGAACCTGACCATTTCTGTCCAGTGTGGGAATTGTCTAACTGGCTCTTAACCCCAGAGCACTCAACTGGCTTGGCTAAGATTTATCAGATCTATATCATAATCTGTACCTCTCCTGGTCTAATCCTGCTTCTTCCCCCTTAATTATAATAAGTTTTTTTTTTTCTCAATAAAGTTCATGAACTCCCAACTCTGTTCCAGTGCCTACATCCTAGCGAGCCCTACTTGACAATAGCCAACTGCCTGCAACAGTTTTGCAGAGTTGTCTGTTAGCTACATCAACATAACATGTCAAAAATCAAACTCCTGTTTTTCCCCAGTCTACTGGCTCCACAAGCAACTTCCTTCATTTTGCGGGATGGAGGTTCATCCATAGAAAAACTCAGCCAAGAACCTTCTTTATCTCTCACGATTCACCTTTAACTCATCAGCATAGCTTGGTGTCTCTACCTTCAAAATATATCGAGACTCTATCCACGTCTCCCACCTTCTACTGCCTGAACCCTGGCAGGACCCCTTAACAGGCGTTACCGAGGTCTATCCACATAGTCTGAGTATCCATTGATAACTGTTTTAGGTCAGATCCCCCTTAAAGCAGACCCCGCGATAACAATTCAGGCATATGGGAGTTATGGAAGGAAATGTACCTGGGTGAAACTAACAAGGGAATGAAGAAAGGCATAAAGGAGTGAGCAAGAAAGGGTGTGACTGAAGTA
Source organism: Enhydra lutris kenyoni (assembly GCF_002288905.1). Lineage (NCBI taxonomy): Eukaryota > Metazoa > Chordata > Mammalia > Carnivora > Mustelidae > Enhydra > Enhydra lutris. Next base: position 7,276,873 of record NW_019154113.1, read on the forward strand.
AAGTCCCAGCCATAGAGCAAGGGTGCTCTGGAGTAACATTTATGTCCTAGAGTTCGTCCAACTTGAAGGAAGGGAGTAGTGCTGGGCACTAATCAATTCCTGGCTCCAGCCTGGAGATGTAAATTCCCAGGTATTATGCATCTTCTGTGCTGGGGTGAAGAACCTAGTAGCCCACGGACAGTTCTCCAGAGAAAAGTCACAGGTGTGTTTGTGAGAAGGAAAAACACACAGAAGCCAGGGGAGGGGTGCACAGAAGTGCCCAAGGGATTGAATGAAACTGAGAATATCTGCTACAAAAAAATTAGATCATGTCACCCTTTTGATCATATCCTGCAGAAGTTCCCCATTTCTCCTCTAATTGACCTAAGCCTTTACATTAGTCCATAAAGCCTGACACAATCTGTCCCTCTCCAACCATAGATTACTTGTTTGTCTTCATCTACTTCTCTACTACTCTCCTTCCTTCATCTTGCTCTGGCCACACTGGACTCCTGATGCATACTTAACATTCCAGACATTTCCTCACCACAGGACCTTTGCACTGGTTTTTTCCTCCCCTGAAAAGCTCTTTCTCCAGATAACCACAACACTAAATTCTCCATTGCTTCTAAGTCTTTGCCCAAAGGTCACTTCCTAATGAGGTGAGATCTCTTCAATCTTCCCAGCCTGGTAATTAAAACTGTAATCTACCTACACTGTGACCTGTTGTTTTCCTGACTTCTCTCACTATGTCCTATTTTTTCCTATAAACTCACTATCTTGTAACTAGAACTTACCATCTTCTACTATATAAGGTAGGTGTTTATTATGCTTATTGTTTACTGCATTTCTTTTTATATAAAGTCAACACCAGGGTTTCTGTGTCATTCACTGATGCAGACCAAGGACCTAGAACAGTGCCTGACATGTAATAAATAGGCTTCTCAATAGATAATTATCAGATCAACGCTAAAGGGTACAATAAGGTTAGATTCTCTATGCTGGCGATCCTAACAACAGCTGTGGCAAATGCTTTTAAACTGTTTCATTTCACTGCTCTGTGTGCTAGAACACACATCTCATCATGGGAGATTTTTTCAGGATGCTTCCTTATGATTCTTGGCTCTGAAGGAATGGGTTAGGTCCCAGGATGGATAGAACAAATATCCTAGAAAAAATCATGCTCTCTATTTTATCTTAAAGGCCAAAGATATGTCAAAGCACGCTGTGTGAGGGCAGAGGCAGTGTGTATTCATTCTGTGAACTTGGCTTTTTCCTTCCCTGCATATTTACATGCCTCGAGTAAGGACTCGATCATTGTCTTGAATGAATAAATGAGTGTATTATCTATTTGTCTCTTCTTCTCCTATAGCCTTCTTTTCTTGAATGGGAGAAGGATACATTTGACCAGTGAGACTAGTTTTGACCTAGGTTTAAGGATCAGTCTTGAACCCAAGAGTAATTTCATTGCAAGGAAACCTGGGTGTGGTCCTGTTCTGGTTGTGTGCTAGGAACTGTGCTTTTCAGGGTAATGCAGAAAAAACTCTGGTCTTAGCACCAGAATTCTCCATGAATCTTCTGGACACTGGTCTTGTATCTTCTGCATTTGTCTTTTGCTTGCATATTACCTGCAGGAATAAAGTCAGCTCTGGTTCTTTCAAATGGTTCTACTACCTAACACACACACACACACACACACACACACACACACACACACACACACACATCTCTGCTCCGCAGGGAGCCTGCTTCCTCCTCTCTCTCTGCCTGCCTCTCTGCCTGCTTGTGATCTCTCTGTCAAATAAATAAATAAAATCTTAAAAAAAAATGAATTCCTTATTAGATTGAATGTGCTTGTGGACTCAGCTCATGGATGGTAATCACTCTGAAGTCAAGACCAGTGTACCAGCACCCAGCAATGGTGGAAGAGTTAGGACAAGAAGCAAAAATACTATAAAAAGTTGCAGAAATGTGGATAATCACTTTTTGTCCCAATTTCTCCTATTTTAAATGGGGGGGCTCTGTAGCCCAAAGATTTGAATCAATTCTACCATTAATTAAAGAATTTGAGGGGCACCTGGCTGACTCAGTTCGTAGAGCATCTGGTTCTTGATCTCAGAGTAGTGAATTCAAGCCCCACGTTCGATGTAGAGATTACTTAAAAATAAAATCTTAAAAAAAATGGAAGAATTTGAGATTGAATCAAAATCATGTTTTGAAACACATGATTTGTGTTCCTTAATGGAGATATGATAATTGTTTAAAGGGTTCTGATTTATAAAATGTTTCTTTTAAAATTGCTAAAAATTCCAAAAGTTTCCATGGTGCCAGCCAGCAAGTTTTTCCTTCCTTCCTTTCTTCCTTCCTTCATTCCTTCAAAGATTTAATTAATTAATTTATTTGAGAGAGAGCAAACACGAATAAGGGGGAGTGGCAAAGAAAGAAAGAGAAGCAGACCTCCCCCTGAGCAGGGAACCCATGTGGGGTTTGATCCTAGGACCCTGGGATCATGACCTGAACCAAAGGCAGACAATTAACCAAATGAGCCACCCAGATGCCCCTTCCCATCCTTTTATATTTTTGGTCATTCCAACTCTAGCTGATCAGATTTAGTTTCTGAGGTGGGTGATACCACTTGATGACACTCATTGGAGGTGATGACCATAATCTTAGCCATAAAGCAAGTCATTAATTTTAAATGATTAAAGTCATAGAAGAATGTTCTTTAGCCACAAGGGAATTGAATTCAAATCAATAATAGAAATATATATGGAATATCCACAAATATTTGAAGACCAAATGACATACTTCTGAAAAGCACGTAGATCAATGGAAAATTCAAAAGGAACATTAGAAAGTATTTTGAATTCAATTAAAATGAAAATATGTCATGTCAGAATTTGTAGGATTCTGCTAAGGCCATGCTTAGGGAAAATTATAACATTAGATGCCTTTATTATAAAATCTTAAATATCTACAAATTAAACCCAATGTAATAAGAATAAGGGAAATAATAAATATCAAAGTGAAATTAATGAAAGGGGAAAAAATCTTCTGAATTAGTCAAAAAATAAAATCTAATTCTTTAGGAAGATCAGTAAAATTCATAAACCTCTAGCCAAACTGGCCAGGAAAATGCAAGACATGAATTATCAATATCAAGAATTATGTTGGTGACATCACAACAGATCCCACAGATATTAAAAATATGTGAAGATGATATCATGAACAATTTCAAGATGATAAATCTGCTAACTAAGTAAAAATGGCCAAAAAAACGGGCCAGCTTTCTTGAAAGTCATAAACTAAAAATGATCACTCAAACATAGCTCTGGTTCTCCTAAAGATGTGTAATTTTTAGTTTAAAAATTTCTCAAAAGACAATTTCAGATCTACATGCCTATGCCAGTGAACTTTACCAAATATTTAAGAAAAAAAAAAACCAACAATTATTTACAAATTCTAAAAAAAGATTTGAAAAGAAGAGAATATTTTTAAATGATTTCTTCGAGGCTAGCACTACACTAATACCAAAATGAGACAAAAGAAAACCATATACCCATATATCTCATAGAAATATACAGAATATTTCTAAACAAAATTTGAACAAGTCAAATATAACAATATATAAGAAGGGTAAAACACAGGATAAAGGATTGCTGAGCCATTGGTCTTGAACTCCTGGGTATGTTGTGTTTGTAGCAATGGGCTATGTCCTCTGGAGTTAGGATAGCCCTTCTGTGGTAGCACAGGGACACTGATCAGCAACCACAGTCATGGAGACATGGACCCCACAGAGCCCTCTGAATTCTTCATTTTGTTCTTCTTAACATTCCAGACTCAGCTTCTTGGGTGGATAATATTATGTCCAATATCTAACCTAAAGGACTACTTTGGAAGGGTCTTTATTTACATAATGAGCTGGAACCTAAGGGTAATTTAGCAGCTCAATGGAAGGTGAAAGGTGCTGAATTTTAATCAAAGAATTTTCCTTGAATTTTCCACATTACCAGATATAATCATCCTTATGCCTTTTCTTTTATCAGGTATTTATAGCATCAGGTAGTGCTTAAACTTGTACATGACATCACTCACGTCTGATTTGAAATGTACAACATGGGAGCCTACAATTCTCCTTGGCCCCAAAGGGCCTTCTCAAAATGTTTAAACCAAGGGCTCAACTACACTATACAGTATACACAATAGTATACAGTATGTAAAACATTATATAGTATATAATATAGACATAGGCTTGAAGATATCAGCCTGGGTGCTTATCTTGGGCTTAGTTTTGAAAGGTGGGCTCTTATTTATTTATTTTTTAAAGATTTATGTATTTAGGGGCACCTGGGTGGCTCAGTGGGTTAAAGCCTCTACTTTTGGCTCAGGTCATGGTCCCAGGGTCCTGGGATCAAGCCCCGCATCAGGCTCTCTGCTCAGTAGGGAGTCTGCTTCCCTCTCTCTCTTCCTGCCTCTCTGCCTACTTGTGATATCAGTCTGTCAAATAAATACATAAGATCTTTAAAAAAGATTTATGTATTTATTTGAGACAGAAAGTGAACGTGCAAGTGGGGGAGGGGCAGAGGGAGCAGGAGAGAGAAACCTCAAACAGACTCTGAGCGGGGAGCCTGATGTGGGGCTCAATCCCAGGATCCCCAAAGGAGATTATGACCAGGAGATCGTGAGTTGAGCCAAAATCAAAAGTCGGATGCTCAACTGACTAAGCTACCCAGGAGCCCCAACTGTGGGCTCTTTTTAAACACGAGTACTAAGCTTTTCTCCAGGAGTTTAAACAGTGCTCAGGGCCAACACAACCTTTACCGACATTCACAAGCAACATTTGTTAAATAAAATCATTAATTACTGCAGGAAGGAGGAGTCCTCCCCCTTTAAACATCAAAATATGTTGATACCTCTCCCATCTTAAAAACAACAACACCCCAAATCAACTTTTCTTGACCCATTTACTCAGCTACCTACCACCTATTTTCTCTGTCCTCCCTTCATCTCCCTTCAAGAAAGAAGTTGCCTTGCCCTTCAGTCTCAAGGAATATGGTTGGCTGTCAGTCTCCAACTTCAGTACCTTTAAGAGTAGCTGCAATATTTGAACTGGGGCAAGACTCTTCCCAGCCAATGAGTCATCACCAGCCAATGACTGAAGACAGCAAGGATACTTGAACCTGACCATTTCTGTCCAGTGTGGGAATTGTCTAACTGGCTCTTAACCCCAGAGCACTCAACTGGCTTGGCTAAGATTTATCAGATCTATATCATAATCTGTACCTCTCCTGGTCTAATCCTGCTTCTTCCCCCTTAATTATAATAAGTTTTTTTTTTTCTCAATAAAGTTCATGAACTCCCAACTCTGTTCCAGTGCCTACATCCTAGCGAGCCCTACTTGACAATAGCCAACTGCCTGCAACAGTTTTGCAGAGTTGTCTGTTAGCTACATCAACATAACATGTCAAAAATCAAACTCCTGTTTTTCCCCAGTCTACTGGCTCCACAAGCAACTTCCTTCATTTTGCGGGATGGAGGTTCATCCATAGAAAAACTCAGCCAAGAACCTTCTTTATCTCTCACGATTCACCTTTAACTCATCAGCATAGCTTGGTGTCTCTACCTTCAAAATATATCGAGACTCTATCCACGTCTCCCACCTTCTACTGCCTGAACCCTGGCAGGACCCCTTAACAGGCGTTACCGAGGTCTATCCACATAGTCTGAGTATCCATTGATAACTGTTTTAGGTCAGATCCCCCTTAAAGCAGACCCCGCGATAACAATTCAGGCATATGGGAGTTATGGAAGGAAATGTACCTGGGTGAAACTAACAAGGGAATGAAGAAAGGCATAAAGGAGTGAGCAAGAAAGGGTGTGACTGAAGTAAAGTCCCAGCCATAGAGCAAGGGTGCTCTGGAGTAACATTTATGTCCTAGAGTTCGTCCAACTTGAAGGAAGGGAGTAGTGCTGGGCACTAATCAATTCCTGGCTCCAGCCTGGAGATGTAAATTCCCAGGTATTATGCATCTTCTGTGCTGGGGTGAAGAACCTAGTAGCCCACGGACAGTTCTCCAGAGAAAAGTCACAGGTGTGTTTGTGAGAAGGAAAAACACACAGAAGCCAGGGGAGGGGTGCACAGAAGTGCCCAAGGGATTGAATGAAACTGAGAATATCTGCTACAAAAAAATTAGATCATGTCACCCTTTTGATCATATCCTGCAGAAGTTCCCCATTTCTCCTCTAATTGACCTAAGCCTTTACATTAGTCCATAAAGCCTGACACAATCTGTCCCTCTCCAACCATAGATTACTTGTTTGTCTTCATCTACTTCTCTACTACTCTCCTTCCTTCATCTTGCTCTGGCCACACTGGACTCCTGATGCATACTTAACATTCCAGACATTTCCTCACCACAGGACCTTTGCACTGGTTTTTTCCTCCCCTGAAAAGCTCTTTCTCCAGATAACCACAACACTAAATTCTCCATTGCTTCTAAGTCTTTGCCCAAAGGTCACTTCCTAATGAGGTGAGATCTCTTCAATCTTCCCAGCCTGGTAATTAAAACTGTAATCTACCTACACTGTGACCTGTTGTTTTCCTGACTTCTCTCACTATGTCCTATTTTTTCCTATAAACTCACTATCTTGTAACTAGAACTTACCATCTTCTACTATATAAGGTAGGTGTTTATTATGCTTATTGTTTACTGCATTTCTTTTTATATAAAGTCAACACCAGGGTTTCTGTGTCATTCACTGATGCAGACCAAGGACCTAGAACAGTGCCTGACATGTAATAAATAGGCTTCTCAATAGATAATTATCAGATCAACGCTAAAGGGTACAATAAGGTTAGATTCTCTATGCTGGCGATCCTAACAACAGCTGTGGCAAATGCTTTTAAACTGTTTCATTTCACTGCTCTGTGTGCTAGAACACACATCTCATCATGGGAGATTTTTTCAGGATGCTTCCTTATGATTCTTGGCTCTGAAGGAATGGGTTAGGTCCCAGGATGGATAGAACAAATATCCTAGAAAAAATCATGCTCTCTATTTTATCTTAAAGGCCAAAGATATGTCAAAGCACGCTGTGTGAGGGCAGAGGCAGTGTGTATTCATTCTGTGAACTTGGCTTTTTCCTTCCCTGCATATTTACATGCCTCGAGTAAGGACTCGATCATTGTCTTGAATGAATAAATGAGTGTATTATCTATTTGTCTCTTCTTCTCCTATAGCCTTCTTTTCTTGAATGGGAGAAGGATACATTTGACCAGTGAGACTAGTTTTGACCTAGGTTTAAGGATCAGTCTTGAACCCAAGAGTAATTTCATTGCAAGGAAACCTGGGTGTGGTCCTGTTCTGGTTGTGTGCTAGGAACTGTGCTTTTCAGGGTAATGCAGAAAAAACTCTGGTCTTAGCACCAGAATTCTCCATGAATCTTCTGGACACTGGTCTTGTATCTTCTGCATTTGTCTTTTGCTTGCATATTACCTGCAGGAATAAAGTCAGCTCTGGTTCTTTCAAATGGTTCTACTACCTAACACACACACACACACACACACACACACACACACACACACACACACACATTTGCTGATATCCTTTGAGGGCAGCACCCAGGTGACTGCTGATGGATTTCCTTCTTGCTTTTTCTGTGCTAACTGCCAGGCTTGTCTCTCCCAAATGACCTATTTCTGGACTTTAGATGTATCCCCATGTTGATTGTTTGCCTGGAATGTGACTTGTTTCTGGCTATTTTAGCTTTTGGACTGTCTTTGCTGAAATTTCTCTCATTACCAGCTTCTAAAGATCATGTCCTAACCTCTCTTTTTGTATTACCCACAAAACAAATATTGTTTTAGGTTTTAATTCGATTTACCTCGTTCTACTATATTTTTTTACTTTTTTTTTAAAAGAGTTTTATTTATTTGACAGAGAGAGACACAGTGAGAGAGAGAACACAAACAGAGGGAGTGGGGAGGGAGAAACAGGCTCTCCATTGAGCAGAGAGCTCGATGTGGTGCTTGATCCCAGAACCCTGGGATCATGACGTGAGCCAAAGGCAGACGCTTAGCAACTGAGCCACCCAGGCGCCCCTTTATTTAACTTTTTCTCACCTGGCCAGGCAACCATGTCATAAAGTAAGCCATATATTAGAGAAACCCTGTGTAACTTAAAAATCCATTCTCAAATTTATGTAGACCCAATGTAGAGACCTTTACCTGTGTTAAAGTACCACTGCAAATAAATAAAAAAATCTTAAAAAAATAGTTCTAGGAAAATATCACTTCAGTGCCTTGATGCTACCTCAGGAGCCCATCACCATTTGGTTGACATGAATATCTCTAGAGACATTTTTTCCTTACTGCTTTAGAATTTGACAGACTTGAGCATTTGCAATGCACACAAATCAGAAATTCTGGAGCTCACATTCCTCTTTGATCAGGGCTTCCTGTGACATTCCCCTGTGTGCTGCATCAGTGAATTCCATGTCTATTTCAAGACTGCAGTCACTTGGTAGGACTTCCCTTCAAAGAATGTTGTTAATGCAGCATGTACAGATGAGAACACCCGCCATCTGCATTTCAGGAAAACAGAAGATGGAGAAGAAATATGCTGTTTAAGCTAAGGATTTGCAATTTCATCAAACTGCTTTGAAATGTGTATTTTGCATTTTTAAAAGACCCTACAAACAACAGAACCACTGAAATATCCCCAGAGTGAAGAAGACAGACTGGACGGGCTGGTGTCTAAGTTATAAATACAAGTATTATTGAATTCAGACATATCAAAGTTAACATATCTCTCTTGGCTTCCAATTCATTTTAAGGAAAGACAAATACTAGAGTCATGGTATTGGTACAAGGAAGGCCCTGAAAGATCTTGATTCAAGAACTTTTGAACTGTGTGTCTGAAATCCCAGAATTCTCATCATTACCTCCAAGGGTTAAGACAGGGTAGGGCATAGAATGTGGAAGTTTGGGATATGACAGTGAAACAGTCAAGGCTTTGGACAAACAGACCCACTTTTCCTGTAGTACATATGAATGATTATAACACGATTTTTAAAAAGTTTTTTATTATGTTATGTTAGCCATCATAAAGTACATTATTAGTTTCTGATGTAATATAACATGATTTTTTAAATAAAAAGGTTATTATTTTTTTAAGATTTTATTTATTTCTTTGACAGAGACAGATCACAAGTAGGCAGAGAGGAAGGCAGAGAGAGGAGGAAGCAAGCTCCCTGCTGAGCAGAGAGCCCGATGTGGGACTCGATCCCAGGACCCTGAGAGGTCCCTGAAGGCAGAGGCTTTAACCCACTGAGCCACCCAGGCACCCCAAAAAGGTTATTATTTTTAAGTAGATTTTATTTTCAGAGTAGTCTTAGATTTATAAAAAAATGTACAGAAAGTACAGAGCATTTCCATAAATCCTTTCACCACCCCTGGACCACTTTTCCTATTGACATCTTACACTGGTGTGATCCATTAGTTATAACTAATGAACCAATACTCATACATTATTATTAACCAAAGTTATAGTTTATATTGGGTTCACTCTTTCTATTGTACATTCTGTTGGTTTTGACAAATGTGTAATAACATGTACCCATCATTACAGTTTCATGCATAATAGTTTTGCTGCCCTAAAAATCCCCTGTGCTCCACCTATCCCTCCCGTGAAAACCCTGGTAACCATTGACCTCTTTAATAACTATAATTTTGTTTTTTCCAGAATGTCATATTGTTAAAATCATACAATATGCAGCCTTTTCAGGCTGACTTCTTTCACTGAGAAATATGCAGTTAAGATCCCTCTATTTTTTTTGTGTGTGGCTGGATAATTAATTTTATTTTATTACTGATAATACTCAATTGAATGGATGTGCCAATTCGTTTATTGGTTTACCCAGTGAAGGTCTTCTTGGTTGATTACAATTTATGGCAATTATGAATAAAGCTTCTATAAACATTAATGTGTAGAAGTGTGTGTGTGTGTGTGTGTGTGTGTGTGTGTGTGTGTGTGTCTAAGCTTTAAGCTCATTTAGATAAAAACTTAGAGTGCAATAACTGGATCATATGGCAAGTCTATATTTATCTTTGTAAAAAAACTGACAAATTGTCTTCTTACATGGTTTTACCATTTTGCATCCCCATCAGCAAAGAGTGAATTCCTGTTGCTCAATATCCTTACTAGTTTTGGTATTGGAAGAATGGGGTCTCAGCCGTTCTAATTTCTTTATATCATCTGTATATCTTCTTTGGTGAGGTATCTCTTCAGATCATTCACTCCTCATCTTTCAGTTGTATTATTTGCTTTCTCACTGTTGAGTTTAAGAGTTCATGGGGCGCCTGGGTGACTCAGTGGGTTAAAGCCTCTGCCTTGGGCTCAGGTCATGATCTCAGGGTCTTGGGATTGAACACCACATCTGGCTTTCTGCTCAGCAGGGGGCCTGTTTCTCTCTCTCTCTCTCTCTCTGCCCGCCTTACTGTCTACTTGTGATCTCTGTCAAATAAATAAATAAATAAATAAATAAATAAATAAATAAATCTTAAAAAAAATGCTCTTCATATGTTTTCAATACGTGGTCTTTATCAGATATGTATTTTGTAAATATTTTCTCCTATTCTGGGACTTATATTTTTATTCTCTTAATGGGGCCTTTGTGAAGCACAAGTTTTTACTTTAATGAAGTCAAACCTATCAATTTTTAATTTTATGAGTTGTACTTTGATGTTGCATCTAGAAAGTCATCACCACCCAAGGCCACCTAGATTTTCTCCTTTGTTATCTTCTAAGAGTTTTATTTTACTATTATGCATTTTCAGTTAATTTTTGTGAAAAGTCTTAAGTCAGTGTCTCAACTAATTTTTTGTGTGTGGATGTCCCTTTGTTCCAGCTTCATTTCTTGAAAAGACTATTCAGTTTGTTTTTTAAAGTTTTTAAAAGATATATTTATTTATATTCAGAGAGAGAGAGAGAGAGAGAGCAAGAGTGGAGGGGAGGGGCAGAGGGAGAGAATCTCCATCAGACTCCCTGCTGAGCATGGAGCCCAACACTGGGGCTCAATCCCAGGACCCTGAGATCATGACCTGAGCTGAAACAAAGAGTCACCTGCTCAACCAACTGAGCCACCCAGGTGCTCCAAGACTGTTCATTTTTTGTTGAACTTTCTTTACTCTGTTTTCAAAGATCACCAGACTGTATGCATGTGCGTCTTTTATGGGCTCACAATTCTGTTTCATTGATCTATTTGTCTGTTATTTTACCAATTCCACACTGTTGATCACTGCAGCTTTTTAGTAAATCCTGAAGTTGTGTTGTATCAGTCCTCTGAAATTGTTCATTTTCAGTATTGTGTTGGCTATCCCATTTCCTATTTCTAGTCTCTTCAATTCTATGTAATTTATTTCTCTTTGTGTGAGTTTTGATAGATTGTTTTCAGAGAAATTATCCAGTTCATCTATGCTATTAAATTTGTGGGCATAAGGAGTTCATACTCTTTCCTTATTCTCTTTTTAATATCAATGAAATCTGTCGTGAAGGCCTCTTATTTCCTTTCTGATATTAGTGTGTGAGAGAACTCTTTTTTTCTCATGCAGCCTGTCTATAGGTTTACCAATTTTATTGATCTTTTCAAAGAACCAGATTGTGATTTTTATTGATTTTCTCCATTAATTCTTGTTTTCAGTGATTTTTGCTCTATTTTTTATTTCTCTTCTGCTTACTCTGAATTTAATGTGCTCTCCTTTATCTAGTTTCTCAAGATAAAAGCTTATATTAATGATTGTACATCTTTGCTTCTTTTCTAACATATGCATCCAGTGCTCTTCATTTATCTTTAAGCCCTGTTTTAACTACAATGACTCATTTTGATAAGTTGTATTTTCATTTTTGTTAAGTTTGCTTTAATTTCCCTTGAGACTTCTTCCTTGATCCATGTGTTATTTCTAAATATTTTGCTTAATATCCAAATATTTAATATTTTGGGATTTTCTTGCTATCTTTCATTTATTAATTTCTAATTTAAATCTATTATGGTTGGACGCTTGGGTGGCTCATTCAGTTAAGCATCTGTCTTTCACTCAGGTCATGATCCCAGGGTTCTGAGATCGAGTCCTTCATCAGGCTCCCTGATGAGCAGGGAGTCTTCTTTTACTGCCTGCTCCTCCCCGTGCTTGCTCCATCTCTCTCTCTGACAAATAAATAAATAAAATTAAAAAAAAGAACTATTATGGTCTAAGAGCATACTTTGATTTTTTTTTTAATTTTTAAAAAGGGTCTTTCATAATTCTGAATGCAGCTTACCTTGGCAAATCTTCCATGTGAGCTTGAGAAGAATATGTATTCTGCTGTCATTGGATCAAGTATTCTATGAAAGCAAATTAAATCCAGTTGATTAATAGTGTTTTTTCTTTATTATATTATTTATTTTCTCCTACTGGGTTTGCCAGTTACTGAAAGGGGAGGGTTAGAGTCTTCAACTATAATAGTGAATTTGTCAATTTCTCCTTCAGTTCTTCAGTTTTTTACCTCATGTATCTTGATGCACTGTTTTTAGACACACACACACATTTAGGGTTGTTATGTCTTCTTGGAGCATTGGTCCCTTTATTATTAAGTAATGCCTTTATTCTTGATAATTTTTCTTGTCCCCAAATCTACTTTGTTCAAAATTAATAGAGCTACTTCAGCTTTCTTTTGATTAATATTATGATGGTATCTTTTTCTAACCCTTTACTTTTAATCTATCTGTATTTTATATTTAAAGTGGGTTTCTTGTGGACAACATATATACTTTGGTATTGTTTTCTTATCCACTCTGATAGTCTCTGTCTTTTAATTGGTGTATTTAGACCATTTATATTTATTATTTTTTATTTCTTCTAATAGTTTTTATTGTGGTAAGATATGCCTAACATAAAATTTACCATCTAAATCATTCTTAAATATACAGTTTAGTGATATTAAGTATGGTTCATAATATGCTACCATCACCACTATTAATCTCCAGAACTCTTTTTATCTTGTAAAACTTAAACCCTATACCTATTAAATAATAATTCTTCACTATACCCTTCCCCCAGTTCCTGAAAACTCTTATTTTATTTTCTGTCTCTAATTAGTTATGTACCTCATAAAAATGGAATCATAGTATTTGTCTTTGTATGAATGGCTTATTTCACCTAGTTTAATGACCTCAAGTTTCATCCATGTTTTCTTATACAACAGAATTTCCTTTATTTATTTATTTTTTTTAAAGATTTTATTTATTTATTTGACAGAGATCACAAGCAGGCAGAGAGGCAAGCAGAGAGAGAGGAGGAAGCAGGCTCCCTGCTGAGCAGAGAGCCCGATGCGGGGCTTGATCCCAGGACCCTGAGATCATGACCTGAGCCGAAGGCAGCGGCTTAACCCACTGAGCCACCCAGGCGCCCCAGAATTTCCTTTATTTTTAAGGCTGAAAATATTCCATTGTATGTATACACATTTTACTTAATCATTTATCCATCAATGGACACTTGAGTTTTTCCAATTTTAACTATTGTGAATAATGCTGGTATGAATAGGTGTATAAATATCTGTTTGAATCTCGGCTTTCAATTCTTTTGGGGTTACATCCAGAAATTGAATTGCTGGATTATATAGCAATTCTGTTTTTAAGTTTTTGGGGAACTACCATGTTGTTATCCATAGCAGCTGTACCACTTTTTTCCTACTAACAGTGCAGAAGGATTCCAATTTCTCAATATTCTTGCCAACACTTGTTTGTTTGTTTGTTTTAATATAGTAGATATTCCAATGGGTGTGATGTAGTATTTCATTGTAGTTTTGATTTGCATTTGATTAGTAATATTGAGCAATTTTCATGGCTGTTTAGCCATTTGTATATCTTCTTTGGAGAAATGTCTGTTAAAATCCTTTGTCCATTTTTAAATTGGGTTGTTTGTTTCTTTGTTGTTGAATTTTCAAAATTCTCTATATACTCTAGATATTAATCACTTATCAGTATATGATTGCAAATATTTTCTGCCATTTTGTAGGTTGCTTTTTTACTCTGTTGTTAGTGTCTTTTGATTCATAAACTTTTACAAAGTCCAATTTGGCTAGGTTTTTTCTTTTGGGGCTGGTGCCTTTGGTGCCATATCCAAGAAATCATTGCCAAATCCAATCACATGAAGTTTTTGCACTTTATTTTCTTTTAAGAGATTTATAGTTTTGGGTCTTATGTTTGGGTCTTTGATACATTTTGGGTTAACTTTTGTATGTGGTATTATTTTGGAGTTCAAATTCATTCTTTTGCATGATATCTAAGGACTATTTTTTGAAAGAGCTGTTCTTTTCCCATTGAAGTTTCTTAGCACCCTTGTCAAAAATCACTTGATCATATATGTGAGGGTTTGTTTCTGAGCTCTCTATTTTAGTCCATCTATTTCTATATCTGTCTTTACAGTAATACTGCATAGTTTTGATTACTATAGTTTTGAACTAAGTTTTAAAATCAGTAAGTGTAAGGGTGCCTGGGTGGCTCAGTCAGTTAAGCATTCAACTCTTGATTTTGGCTCAGTTCATGATCTCAGCATCCTGAGATCAAGCTCGGCACTGAAGTCCATGTTCAGCAGGGAGTCTGCTTGAGATGTTCTCTCTCCGTCTCTCCTGTCCCTCCCCCCATGTGCACCCTCTCTCTCAAATAAATAAATAAATAAATAAATCTTTAAAATCAGGAACTGTGCATCTTTTGCGTTTCTTTCATCTTTCTCAAGATTGCTTTGTCTGTTCAGAGTCCCTTGAAATTCCATATAAATTTTAGGATGGGTTTTTCTAGTTCTACCAAAAATAGTATTGGGATTTTATAGGATTACATTGAATATGTAGATTGCTTTGGCTAGTATTGACATCTAGTTAAGTCTCCTAATCTTGCTTTTCTTTTCAGATTATGTCTTTCTGCATGACAATGTTTAGTGTGAGGTTTTATGCTTACCTTGCTAAGACTTACATTGTATTTACTCTTTGCTGTACTTACAGGTAGGGGAGGCCCAAATTTCCTCATATGTTCTTGTTTTTGTCTCCTCTGTTGTCTTTGGGTTTCCATAGAGGCTTCTTCTTAAATAGGTCTGAGCCCCACAGTTTTTCAGTTGTATTCCTGTTATTATACAGAAGTATTGATGCTATGATAAGATACAAGGGAGGGAGGGAAACCTTTCTATAATTCTATGATTAGATTTCAGCCTTATGGTTAGCCTGTAACCCTGGGCTGTGACCTTCACAAATGTTTCTCAGCTTTCTTTTTAACCTCTTAGACAGACAGAAAGGCTAACAGGAGCTAGAGTTTGGTATTTCCTTTTTTTTTTTTTTTTTTTTTTTTTAAGAAGAACAGAACATTCAGCACATATTTCAAAATGATTAATGTTCCCCTTCCCTTGCCAAAGCAAGAGGGAATTTTCTGTAATCTTCAAAGGGAGAACCCAGTAGGACTCCTCGAGGTACGACTCATGAAAATGTGCACCTTACCCTCCCTGCAACACGCCTGGGCCCCTGGAGACTTTACCTCTCCAGCTAGTTGGTGTTCAGTCTCCAGTAATTAATCAATTTCCCTTTGAGTATTCATAACATTTGCTGGCTCCAGTGGTGGTTTTTTATGCTCCCAATACACTGTGGTCTTCTGTGTCCACCTGTCTTTCTACTTTTGGAGTAGCAATTTGCCCATTGACTTTAATTCTCTGATGGACCTAAGAAAAGTTCCTGATTTTCAGTTTGTTTAGATTTATATTCTGAGAATTTATCTTGTTCTGAGTAATGACTTCCAAACTCTTCATGTGTTGCATGGAGGACCACAGAGTCCAGCATTATTTTTCATCATGTTTGATAATATCACTGATCTAGTTCAACATCTTTTCATGGAAGACCAAATTGTGAACAAAAGAGGTTATGTTAGTTGCCCGAGGTTGCATAAAAATCTGATGACTATGTTAGTAAAAATCATGTCTCTAGACTTAGTTTTCTATACATCAGTGATGAACAATGTGAACAAAAATTAAGAAAACATTTCCATTTACAATAGCAACCCAAAGAAAGAAATACCTCGGAATAAATTTAACTAAGGAGGTAAGAAACTTGTACATTGAAAACTATAAAATATTTGTTAAAGAAATTAAAGAAGATCTAAATAAATGGAAAGACATCCCCTTCTTATGTTTTGGAGGGAAATGACTTCTTATATCATTTAGTAACAAAACAAGCTCTCAAAGAAACCTTCCAGTGGGTTACAAATAATTTTGATAATACAGGAAAAAATTGCTCTGAATATACATGGGCTATTTATTCCTTATTGGTATTTTATCAAAATCTCCTGAAATACACAGCCTGTAGGTGAACAGAGCACAGATGCACAGACCTGCCTGCTCTATGCTTTCTTTGGAATGAGCCTTCAACACCCATCAGACAATGTGTTTCAGAATCATGACTTTCTTCAATGGCTCTGATCTTCTTTGAAAACACTTGTCTTTCAGTGAAAACAATATTTTTCAATATGTGAAAAAGGAGAATATAATCCATTATGTGAGATAAATAACCAATACCCCTTGGCTTTTGGGAAGTAAACAAATATCAGTGCTAACACAATGTTTGGAACTTTGTAGTAACACAGTCCAGAGCATTGATGTATAACTAGTACATGCAGAAGTCCCTTGAAACAGGATTCTCATGAAAATCAAATCAAGATGGAATGGAAAAAATGGTAAAGATCATTCATATTTCTGGCCTGAATTCTTTTAGGTCTTTGGCATTTCCCTTCTTAAAAGAACTCAAAATAACTTCTAGATATTGATTTGCACCAACAATACCCCCGTGAAGAATAGTAGAGGTAATTAATCCACCAGTGTTAGATCCAGGAATACTGAATCAGAGGAAAAATACCACTATACTTGATTATAAGTTAAATGTGGGTTCTCAAAAAATTGTTTATTATGTTTGAATGAACTGAGTGGTTTTAAATATACAAAGAGTTGTGTATATTTAGAAGCAGACTGTGGTGGATTGTAAGAAGCAATCAGGTACATTATGTCATCGTTGATAACTGTGTTCTGATAGGTCTGTTCTGTGGGTCTGGAATTTAGTATGTGCTCCTTGGACTCCTAGCATGGCTGTCCCTTTCTGTGCCAGAGGGGGGTGGTCTTCACACCCATGGTGGAGGCAGAGGGGATGCATGTCCAGGGAAATAGGCTTGAAGGTCACATAACTTGAGAGTTCTCTGATGACACCTTTGTCCTCCCCATCCAGTGATCCACAAAGAGCTAGACCTAATAGATGATGGGAGAGACAGCACCATCCTCTTGAAATCTTCCTCAACTTGAGCCCTTTTTGGAGACCTACCACGCTGAAAGCAGAGACTGATAAAAGCAGGACCACATTTTACCCAGTGGAAGAGACGTTCTCACATTCGTGGGCTTTTGGATACCGCATATCTAGGCCTATATCTATAGCTAAATCTGTATTATTATCTCTATCTCTATCTACCCCCTCTTAGTTGACATTAGTTTTCTAGATCTCCCCAGTCTTTCCCTCAAAGAGCTTCTTCATATCCTATTACTCTACTCAGTCATCTACTCTACTCCTCCTAAGAGAAAAGAACCATAAATCCTGGGCCCCTTAATGTAGCTTAAAAGCCTTATCTGTTCAGAATTTGGCCTCAGGCTAAAATGAGACTTTCCTTTACCTAGATTTTCCTGGTACCAGATAAGGCAGAGGTAGGATAAAGGAAATGATGATACTTTGATTCATGTTCTATTATTTACTAGAGAGATCTTTAGGTGGCTCACCTAAAATCTTAGGTTAATTTTCTTGCCACTCGGATTTATTTTCTTCCTAGGAAAACAAAAGAATTCACGGGACTTGATTAACATAATTTTGCACAAAGTCTTCTAATTAAATCACTTCTTGGGAAATAGTTACTGAGCACTTGTCTCCTTCCTGAGTTTATTCACACTAAAAGAGCTTTCCATGTTGTAGATAATATCTCTCACCTATTCAGTATGAATGGATTCTCAATGATAAAATGTCCACATGATTGGGGTGTGGAGGTGAGGAATAGTTCTTAGTTTGCCCTTCTGCATGCGTAATGCCATGATCCACTTCAACTGCTTATGGTGCAATAGGTCACATTGTTGTAAAGCTTTCAAGTGAGCTCCTTGTGAACCCCCAAGTTCAGATGAGCAGAAAGTTGAGCCTCTCCAGGGACCAATCATCTGTTTAAAATGTCAAGGACTTAGTTTGCAGGGACAAGTGTTGTTCACAATCCTTTGTCTAGAGATACCTGCAGAAGTTAATCAGTTTGCTATTAGGGCCCTATTGTCCTAAGTACTGGTTGCCCTTATTTTGGAACTCTGAGGAAGGCACTGGTGATGCAAAGAGCTGCAGAAAACACAAGAATTCCTTGTGAACAGGTGGTCCTTTCTCTTTAGTGTCCTGCTTGGCCAGGAGTGTGCCATCTTGGCCACCTCTGGTTACAGCCTTTCAGGTGATATTTGTATGCCTAGCCATGGGCATTGTTGTTTGACTACCTACCCTCATGCCCTCCTTGCTCACTGGGCTCTCACATCCTTCCTTTCTTTTCTATTCCTTGAACCCATAATGTTTATTTTCTCCATAGATTATTTGCACAAAAAATTCCTCTTTCTGGAAAGGTTTTGTTCCTCAGATTTGCATTGCTGGCTCATTGTCATTGAGATCTCTGATGTTAGCATGGCATCAGTCTATATCAACTCTCTGCATCTGTTACCATCTGATATGTGTGTGTGTTTGTTGTTTGCTATCTACTTCCCCCTGTTGAAGGTAAGCTCCTAGTCATAACCTGATCTTTTTAAATTCTGTATTCTCAGTTCATAGAATAGTGCCTGGTATGTAATAGGTAAATATTAGCCATTTTTGAAAACAACAACAACAACAACAACAACAACAGCTCAGAGTGAAAAGAGATAGAAAATTTGCTGACTTATACTTACAGGAAAAAAATTTTCATAATTTCTCCAAATAAAGGTTATTTCTTTCCTCTATTTCTCTGTCACCTTTTTCCCATACTCCCTCTTTTCTTTCCTTCTTTTCTTTTTTAGAGAAGGGGACGGGGGTGGGGGGAAAGGGGGAGGAAAGGAAGAGGGAGAGGGAGAGAGAGAATCTTAAGCAGGCTCTAAGCCCAGGCCCAGCACAGACACCAACACAGGGCTGGATCTCATGATCCTGAGATCATGACCTGAGTGGAAATCAAGAGTTGAACACTCAACTGACAGAGCCACACAGGCACTCCAAAACTCACTTGATTTTTCAATCTTTTATTTTCTTCTTTGCTACAGAGTGTTTCAGATATACTAAATGTTACAGATAATAAATGAGTGAAAACATCCGTATTCTCACTAGCTAGCTTAAAAAAACTAGCGTAACATAGAGTATAATCTGAAATTCCATTCCCACCACTTCCCAGTTCCATTTCTCTGTTTTGTTTTTCCATTTTCTTGTTTTTTTTTTCTTTTTCCAAAGGTAAACATAATTGGTATTTTAAGGTTCCATGCCTTTTTTTTTAACTTTTATTCCCTAAGAATGTATCCACAAGCAACATAAAGTATTGATTTGCATGTATTCAAATTTCATAAACATGATATCATACTATACATTATGTTCTGAAACTTGGTTTTTCCTCAGTCTGCTTATAAGATTTATCTGTGCCTGCACATGTAGCTCTGCTTCATTTTTTCCCTGGTAATTAAAAAACAAGAGTTTCTGCAACAGAAAAACCCATCGAATAACTGCTATAATGATTGCTACACGATGGTGCAACATTATGACATTTTTGAGTGCCAGCTATGAGATTCTAAAAGCTTCCAGAGAGAAAAATTAGGTCATTTGGTGTGTTGGACATTTGTTTGTCCTTAATCCATTCCTGCTCTTCTGTGCTTAGGGGGCGAAAAGCCTGCGAACTATGGTTTTTCACTTTCTGACTGCTGGCTTCTGCCATCACTTATCGCAACAGAAGACACTGGCCCAAGACTGGAAGGTGAAAGGGATAGGATAGCCATGCTACTTCTAGCCCACAGCCCTAGAGGTGCCTTTGGATGGTTCCACAAGAAACTGTAGGGCCCCCCCTGGAATGCAGAGACAGCGCAGACTGGGGTCCAGCAGGATTGGTGGTAGCTTTCACATCTGTAGAACGCCCGCCCCCTTTTGGCGGCTCCAAGAATTCCCTTCTCCCCTTTGTTTCCTCACCCTTCAGCCTCCTAGTAATCAAACTCCCTGCATTCAATACATCTCTGTGCTTTGCATCTCCCCTGACAGATACCTTGGTTTGGGCATCATGACCTAAAGGGGTTTCTAAAAATTTTCCCACTGTAAGCTCCTAGAAATGCTGGATGAAATGTGAACTGCCTTTTGAATGAGTTAGGGGATGACTCACAGGCTAAAAACAAGGTGAGAAATGAAATTTCAAGAAGTCCAAATAAACCAAGAGTTAGTGAGAATTTAGAGTAACTGAGTGGACATTAAATTAGATACTGGAAGGAGTATGAGTTAATACAAATACATTGAAAAGCACTTAGCAATGGCTAGTAAAGTTGAAAGCAAGCATTTCCTAAGGACCTTGCAATAATTCTTCTCCTCCTTCTCCTTCCCTCCCCCTCTCTCCTTCTTCTTCTACTCCTCCCCCTCCTAGTCCCTTTCACCAACTTCTTCTTCCCCTTCCTCCTCCTCTCCCTCCCCCCTCCCCCTCCTCCCTCTCCCCTCCACCCCCTTCCCCTGACTCCCCCTCCCCCCTTCTTCTTCTTCTTCTTCTTTCTCCTTTTCTCCTTCTTCTTCTTGGGGGTTGGGGGTCAGAAGAAGAAAGAGAATCTCAATCAGACTCCATGCTCAGTCAGGCTTGACCTCACCATCCTGAGATCATGACCTGAGTCAAAATCAAGAGATGGATGGTTAACTGGCGGAGTCATGCAGGCGCCCCTGCAATTCTACTTCTGCCTATATATTCCCTAGAGAAATTCCCTCATAGGTGCCCAAAGAGAAATGTACAATAAAGATCATAATGGTGTTGTTTAAAATAGTGAAAACTGGTACATCTGTCAACAGGAGGATTAAGAAATTGTCCTATAGTAAGGAGGGCAATACAAAGTTAAAGTTAATGAATATGATATTTGTCAACATTGATAAATATAAAAAATGTGATCTGGAGGGGTGTCCAGGTGGCTCAGTGGGTAAGTGCTTTCCACTCAGGTCATGATCTCAAGGTCCTGGGATCCAGCCCCATATCAGGTTTCCTGCACTGTGGGAAGCCTGCTTCTCCCTCTCCTCCCCTCTTGTACTCTCTCTCTCCCTCTCTCAAATAAATAAATACATAAAATCTTTAAAAAAATTTTTTTAATGTAATCTCGAGTGAAAAAAACTATTTGCAAAACCTTGTGATTATTATATTTTTATGTAAAACCTTAAGGCATACAAAATAATGCTATATTTATATAAGAATATATGGATATGTAGTAAAGTATGCATACATGTAAAATAGGTATATAAACTCTACATACCAAATTCAATTCAAGATGCTGATTAGATCTGTGGGGAAGCAAGAACAGTTGGATAGGTTAGAGGCACCTGGGGAGAAAAAAGAAAATGTAATCATATTCAAAGCAAACAAAATTGTATTATATTTTCATCAAAAATATAATCAAAATTAATACAAAATTTAAAAAATCAAAGTGTTCTTTCCTTTTACAATAGCTTCTTATTTCTATTAGAAAGAAAAGAGAAACACAAATTGTACTATGAACATTTAAAACCTAAATTATAAAAAGCTGAAATGTTTTCTTACTTTTTGAAAAATTGATGAAATATTATGCAATATATTTATAAAAATAAAACTTCTTCCTATTCTACAGCTCAATGATCCGCTCTTTACCAATGTCAGAAAAGGCCTCACACTTCACTTATACTTAATCTGTATTCACATTCACATTCAAGCTTCAGACTAATTTGTTTCATGCTGCAAAATGGTCCTTAGCATTAAGGGCAACTGTGGTGAACACCTTGTTAATTTCTACACAGATTCTCTCTGGGAACACAAGTTGGAACAGAGAGAAAGCCTGCAAACTAGAAGCTGGGCTCTACAGGGAAAAGATACGCCAAACTCTACTGCATTTAATCTGAGAGTAAAATACTGACAAATTAATTAATTCATGTTTTCACTTTCCCAACTGGTTTTGCCATTCAAAATACTTCTCTCATTCCCAAGCCATGTGCATCCTCCTTTTGGCTCTTTACAACCTATAAAAGTGCACCCCTTGGGACCAGTGGCCTTTTGCAAGGGGACAGAAGGCAAGTGGAATGGCCTCCCGGGATGTTAATCACCAGTAGAACCTTCTAGGTGATGAGTCATGCTGTATCCAACTGCAAGTGACAGATGTACCTGTGTGTTCTTTAATAAAAGTATTTATTTGTGTTTGTGATTTGTGGGCCTAAAGCAAGGGGTCCAATATAGGGGTTCCTATTGCCAGGATCTAAGGGTGGTGCTGTTAAAAATAAGTTAAAATCAGCATGATGATGTCTATTTGATTTCTAAAATCTTGGAAAATAGTCACAAGTCTAGAGCTGGTCAATCAATCTGGTATTTTTCCATGTAGATTAAGGAAGTGAAAATACGAAGTCAATTTTTAAACATGAAAAAGAAGGCAGTAATGTTGAAATAATCATGGATATTTTCCCCCAAAGATTATTTTTTTAAATCCCATTCTTATGCTAGAGGCAGTTTCAAATAGTAATAGAATCCTTGAGGACTCTAATAAGGGTTTTGACATACCATGTCTTGGTATTTAGCCCTTGGACCATCCCTGTGATGTTGTTGTCCTTTGGGGCCTAGTGGTTTTGCTACTTGTGGTCAGTAGAACTGAAATTCAGATCTGAGCTGTGTGATTTCAAAATCCTTTCTCTTAACCACTGTCGAGTTGTGGGTCCCTAAGGATACATAATTTTTATTGTACAACATTGTGAATGTACTAAATGCCACTGAGTTGTACACTTCAAAATGGTTAATTTCATATTATGTGAATTTCACCTTAATGAAAAAAAAAACAAATACATGATTTTAATTTTCTTTCACTCTAAAGCAATTCCTGCACTTACATTATCTCCATGCTAAACCATTATATCTGCCATGGAATTGTACTTTGGGGCCCTTGTAATAAAATAAGATGGCATTTTTACACAATTTTATTGATCTTATGCAAGTTGGAACTGTAAAAAAAGGCAGTTTATATGTGCAGATGTGTGTGCACTCATATTCACTTATATACAGGCACATTTATGCTTTGTGTTTGTATGTATGATGGGGGGAATGATGACAGGGGCGAGGGAGGAATCAGATTGGAATGGAAGATGCCCATGTGGAAGTTCTTGGAAGGGCCCTCTTCCTGGGAGGGACCACTTTCACCCAGTTATGCTCCTACATGGTCACTGACATATTTCTGTGCTTTTTGATATTGACGGTGGCTCCAGGTTCCAGGCTTGGGGCTCTGAGACCAGCTCTGGAGTAGTGGCTAAGTAAGGGAAGAGAACTAACGTACCCTATGGGGGATAGTAATGGACAGACTCAGCAAAAGCAACAAATTTGACCCCCAGCAAAACCACCTAAGATATGCAGTGAGTCTCCCCTCTTGGAAAGTGTTCAGCAGTTGACAATGAACGCTCTTTGGCATTTGATGACAAGGCACAGAATAGGAGCTCTTTCTAATGAATTTAATGTCAGTGTCCAGTACGTTGTAATTTCATCTGGTTGTTTCTTTTTTTTAAGACTTTATTTATTTGCTTGAGAGAGAGCAGAGTGACAGTGAGAAAGAGCATGAGCAGGGGCAAGGGGCAGAGGGAGAGGGAGAGACAGACTCTTGGCTGAGCAGAGACCCTGATGCGGGGTTCGATCCCAGGACCCTGAGATCATGACCTGAGCTGAAGGCAGATGCTTGACCAATTGAGCGCCATAGGCACCACTCTTTGGATTGTTTCAGATATATTCTGGGACATCCTAAAGTAGTATATGCAGTGAGGGATCTTATTTTCTCTACCTAATTTGATTCATTTACCATCTCAAACTGATAACTTACTGGGCACCTATTATATGGTAAATACTCTGGAGAGATGAAAAAAATACGAAGCAGGTGTCTGTTCTTTATCACACAGAGCAATCCTTCCTTAGATACTCCAAAAGCTGGAATTATTAAAAAAAAAAAAAACAATAGCTGTCATGTACAAAATAACATAACCCAAATATATGAACTAATTTTCCTGATAGAAAAAAAAAATCGGTGTATACCAGTGCAAACATCTTATCCCACATAGTTCAGACAGGCATAAAAAAGCCCCTGGCTCTTGAGCACAGACGACACAATACTAAATATGAACTATGGACCAGTAGGGAAGGATTTCTCAGTACCCAACGCAGGTAGCGTTTGGCTAATCCCTAAAATTAACTCACAAACAGGGAATGATTGCGGTCTGTGGGTACCTTGCTTATTCTTGTCAATGAGCCTGAGTTCACATTTCCTTGTGCCAACTCCTCCATAAGCCGACTTAGTCCTATCTTTAACATTAAAGTTTGATCGTGCGATTTTGCTTTTTGAATTCCCATGTTAAATATTTCAACACAAAAGAACACACATGTATTGCATGTCAAACAAACACAATAGAAGTCCACACTAAAACTAACATTTTCCTCTCTGGGCGCAATTTTAATCTGATGATATTTAGGGCTCAGTTAAAATACTTAGTGACACTTGCAAGCAAATTCCCTTTTTGTCAAGGTGCTAGATTTTAATTTCCCAGTTCTAACGAGAGAGAGAGAGAGAGAGAGAGAGAGAGAGAGTGGTTCAGTCACCTGACAGTCTGGGGTTCATTTTTTCCAGTTGGCTGCAGAGTGGAGAAGAACGACAGCCGCTTGGGGTCCCCTGGCATGCACAGGAACGGCAGACCACTCCTCCCAATTACGGCTCCTTGAGGATGCCATCAATATGCGCCAGCGGTTTCTCACTGTTTTTTTTCTTCTTCTTCTTCTTCTTCTTTTTTTTTTTTTTTTAGCCAGATGCAAATGAATATATTATCCGTCAGCAGCAAGATATGGGGCAAATGGATTTAAGGAGTCGTGGGTGATTGGGATTCCACGCGTGCGTGGGGGTGTGACTATATTTCAGAACTTCTTTTCACTGATGCTGACATACAAGACGGTCCTCGGAGACCTGTCAATCAAACCGCAGCATGTTCTGCAGAAAAATTAGATTACTCATGCTCAGGCAGAGGGGATGATGGCAATTTAGAATGGCCCCTTAAATACCAATTACACTTGTATTTACAAAGCAAATTAAACTCACGTGAAGGGCATTGTTCACAGTGGCTGCCTGGGCTATGGATGAACGCGATTCTTCACTGCTGTTTGGAAACTCATGAAGACATACACAGATACACACACACACACAGAAAGAGCGCATAACAGCTTTCCTTCCCTCTTGAAATTTAATTTCAATATACCCTGAGCTCAATATATTTATTTTAGTAGCGAGATTTATTCTTTTACTCTTCTTGCAATATGATGAGGTTTGCAAATCCACTATCCAAAACCCTATGATCTGTATCCCTACTATCTGTACCCAACTACCTATCATGAGCAAGAAATTTGCAGGTGGATTCACTTTGTCAGAGCAGAAGCTGGGGCGAGGATCCCTTTGCTCGCCGCAGGGATGCATTTCTGGGCCTGCGTTTCGTTCACAGTGTTTGCATAGTTACTGAAGACAACAGATGTGTCAAAATCCATCCGATGAGCCCACTGCTGTTATGTGCAGGCTTGCCAGTAAAATCTATTTTTTTTAAAATAAAAATTAGCAAATCCTGTGTAATGAAAAATTACATATCAAAGGGGCAAATGAAATCTCACTGAAAAGCAAGGTGAATAGCTCCGGAGGTTTTTAAAGAAACCAGAGAGGTACGTGACAATTCTTGGCTGGAAAGAGGCCTGGTACATGGGGAGGTCGAGTTTTTCCCAGCACCTCGTGGAGGGCTTTTCACAGAGCTGGATAATGAAAGAGGCTTGCTGGGATGAGAGTTCCCTCCTTGTAATGGCACGTCAGTGCTAGGCTCTTTGAAACTCCCTGGGTATGTTCCGGAATGCTAATTGAGCATTTGGATCCCCAACTAGTGGGGTGTTCATTTGGATTTACTTGTTACAGCCCAGTGGCGAATTCTGCCTGATTTTTGTGATCAGCGTAGGGATCATGGAAGATTTCTTGGATTTACAACTCCCCAGACTGTGGCCCTTGTAGCTCAGGACCAAACTATGTTCATGTTTCCACATTCTGGTATCTTTCTTTATATAATCAGCCTAGATTTGTTTATCCAGCATTCTGTCATCCAGAAAACTCTATTAAGTTTTGCATCTGTTCTTGGCTGCTCTTGGGATAATTGATGTTCATAATAATGACCCTGAAGCAATTCAGGTGGCTTTTGAATCATGCCGGATTACATTCTGTTTTGTAGGGAAGGGAGTGAGGGAGTCCCTAGGGACCTGAGAAGTACAGTGGTTTGAGAGTCACAGGCGTGGTTAGCAGGGGACAGAAAAAGAAGCTTACTTGCTCCCATTTCTCCATCTGCTATGCATGCATCTAGCACTCATTTTCTGGAAGTGACCAGCCAGAGACTCTGCTAGGCACTGGAGACACAAAAATGGGCTCAACTCAGGCTGTGTCTCTAAAAGATCCTCAGGACAGGCAAGGGTCAGGCTAATGGTTGCAAAACAGAGGTCCTGAGTCACAGTGTGGTTTTGGAGCTCACAAGTATGGGCATCTCAACTGGCAGAGCCCATAATGAGGTCAGATTGCACTTTTTGGTGGGGATAGTATACAAAGTGATGGCCAAACCTGAATGGGGCTGGATGGAAAGAAGCGTAGTGGGTAGAGGGGAGAGGTTGAGCAAAAGCCCAGGGCCCTGACAATGCAATATCTTCTGGGAACTGTGAGCAGTTCAGTGCCATCGGGAGATGATGTGCAAGAGGAAGACACTGGAGGGGGCAGTTCATGTAGGTCCTGGCATCACATAAAAATGTTGCATTTTTTTTTTTTTAAGATTTTAATTATTTATTTGAGAGAGAGAGAGATAGAGCAAGAGAGAACATGAGTAGGATGGGGGCAGAGAGAGAGAAGCAGACTCCCTGCTGGGCAGAGAGCCCAATGTGGGGCTTGATCCTGGGACTCTGTGATCATAACCTGAGCCAAAGGCAGATGCTTCATCGACTGAGCCACCGAGATGCCCCAAAATGCTGTACTTCATTTTGAGTCTGTGGGGGCTGTGACAGGGCAACCGGCAGTGGTCTATCAAGGGCAAATTTCTGTTTTTGATTGCAGTTTTCTCTAACTTTTCATTTCAGTTGCAGAATTTTGCCTCTGTTTTATTTTCCAAGATTAACCTTAGGTAGAGATCTTCCTTTGAAGCAGACGGAAGTGGAACCCTTCTATTTGAAGCAGGGTAATGGCAGGGATCATCTAGGTTGCCTCCTCCATCCCCCTACCCACTGAGGTCCTGGGACACTGCTGGGGGACTTTGGGTATGGAGCAGGGTGCTGAACTCAGGGCAAGGGGAGAGGAGATGGTTTGAGAAATATTTAGAAGGAAAATCTGGTTGATGCAGCAGGGAACCTTCTGGAGAGTTTCCCTGCATTTGATGCTATTACTTCAGTAACTGAGAAGCAAGAATCTTGCAGCTTGACCTGGGGTTGGAGACTCATTGTGTGTGATAGTGAGGAAGAAACAGTGTTTTCCTTCCAGAGAAGGTGGAGAAACTTTAGTGCTCCTGAGTGCTGAACCCTTCTTAGAAGAGCTCCAGCTCTCTCAAGGTGTGAAAGGGAGGAAAGAAGTGTTTTGTGAGGAGGTTGAAACATAAAGCAACTTCCCCAAATGGGAAAGATGGGGTTGTGGCTTAGGCGTGCCATCCCTGGGCCCCTAAGACTCATCAACAGAGGGAAATTTCTGTGTAGAACTGAAAGAACCCAGCACTCAGAGACCAGGGTCTGTGTTGGCTCATTCCAGAGTCCCAGCTAGGGAAAGCCATCTGGTGTTTGTAATTCTGTCACTGGGCAATGAGGAGTGAAGGCAGTATCAAAATCAGTAGGCTCACCCCACAAGGACCTTTCCTGAATGGGACTGGCCAGGGCTTGGGGCAGACTTCCCCTCTAGGTGTTCTAGAAGATTCAGAAGATGGGCAGGGCAGCAGTACGGGTAGTGGACTCCCTGCCCATAGAGCAGAGGGGAGTTTGTGCTGGTGTTAATGTAATTTATGGAAACAGAAGAGAAGAAAGTGTGCAAGCATTCCAAATGGGTGAACAGCTCACACTAGTTAGAATTGTAATGCGTGATTGATGAGGCTCACGAGTAAGGTGAGGCAAAGATTATTCTCAGGTTTTTAGCTGGAGTCACTGGTTACATGGGATTATATGCCCTAGGCGAATAACTCAGGACAAAAGGTGGGTGATGAAAAATTCAGTCTGAGAGCATGAAATTTGAGGGGCACAAGGGATGCAAATGTCTAAGAGGTAGTATAGTTTGGAAGTTCTTGGACTTTATTCTATGATCCCTGGAGGGAATAATCTCTCTGTGCCTCAATTTTCTCCTCTTGAAAATTGATGTCCAAATAGCGTTTTGGTTCTTGAATTGGCTAAATAATTCTTTGACACTCTTCACCTATCATTGAATCTGGGCAGGTTTGTGATGGCTTTGACCAAAAGCAAAAGTATGGGAAAAGTAACAGGGGGTGACTTCAGAGGACACACTGAAAGGCAATGCAACAACTGTCTTGTCTGCAAGGGTGCTCATGTTTGCAGCTCTGAGGTCTCCTGGAAGAAGTCCAGCTACCCTGAGGCTGCTCTGCTGGAAGGAAGCCCGGTGCTCATGAGCAGGTGTAGATGCTCTAAAAGCTCCGACAAAGGTCTCAGACCACAGTCAGCATCAATTGCCATGCATGCTGGTGAAGATAATTCCAGGTGATTCTAGCCCCCACCTACTGGGTTGCTCTTGGCTGTCCAGTCTTCCCAGTTGAGGTTCTAGACATCATGGAGCAGAAGCAACCCATCCTTATTGAGCTCTGTCTGAATTCTGTATCCATAGAATAAGAAAACCATTATTTGTCTCACTAAGCTCCCAGGCAATCTGTTACATAACAATAGTGTATTAGCCTGGGCCATGTGAGAAACAGGTATGGAGAAGGGATTAAATGTCAAGGTATTTATAGAGGAGATAATGAAAGAAAAAGTGCAGGTGAAGCCAGGAGATGCTTGGAGAGCCATGATGCATGTCTGTCCCCTACTGAGGAAGAAAGGGAAGGAAGGGGGAAAGTTTGGGCAGATCTGAGCAGTTCTAAGGGAAGTTCAGCAAGACTGCTAGGGAGTCCTCAAGCCAAAGACACCTGTCGGAGGAGGTCCAGGTCTCCTAGAATCAGACCTACCTTGGTATCCCACCAGCATTCAAACATGTGATCTTGGGACACAGGCTGTGATGGATTTCAGAGTCAAGTCAATAGCAGAGATGAGAAAGCAGCGTTCTCATGGCTATCACACATTCTATCTAGAACAGATAAGATCTACTTCATTTGAGAATGAAATGATTATGTACACACACACACACACACACACACACACACATACTGTGCTTAGAGCATTACCTGATACATTGTAAATACTCAATACATATTTACTTGTTTATTTATTTATTTGTAGTCATATTTAAAATAATGAGAGTAGGTAAGACCATCCAGGAAAAGTACCATAAGAAGAGCTGTGTGCTCTGGATAAAACCATGGGGATATTCACATGCAAGAAGCACTCAGCAGAAAGAGAACCATGAATGCACCCATTAGCTGATGTTAGCGGAGCCCTTACAGTACACAGGGACTGAAGGGCACTGGAATGCAAGCATCAAGAAAGCAGAGACTTTTGTCTCCAGAGTTACTGGTATATGCCTACTGTCTAGAATAGTCCCTGGTTGGAGGCTAAGGGATTTGTTTCAGGGAACAAGGGGAAGTGTTTCAGGTAATAAATTCAACCACGATTGAATTAGGATATTACCCTTTTGAAGCCTCAGATGAAATAACAGACCTAGGAAATGACCACCAACAACTGTTAATATAGAGAATGAGACACTCTGGTATTAGGTACTTCTTGATGGAAAAACACATTATAGGTCATAGAGTTGTGTGTGTGTATGTGTGTGTAAAATCAAACTTGAAGCTGATCACATGTAAGGCTCTAACTATAAATTTAAAAGAAATATAAAGAGAGAAATAAGTCACCTGACATTAAATTTTGCAGTCTGCAAAATTCACACCTTAGGTAACCATAGAACAAAATCACCCAGTTTCTTCACTAAATAAACTGCAAGAGAAAAAAGAGAGATGGTTTAGCCAATTGCAAAGTATGAAACTTGTTTGGATCTGACTCACACAAGTTATTACAAAATACCTTTGGAATCACAGTGAGAGTTTGAACGGTACTGGGTATTTGAGGATATTCAGGATTTATTGATATTGAGGCTTCACAATGACATTTTTAAAATGATTTTAAAGGGATTCTTTATCTTTTGAGATATATAGTGAAATATTTATTGATGAATGTATGTGACTTGCTTCAAAATAAACTGTGATAGAGGTGGTGGGGGCAAGGAAACAGGGAAACAACGCTGATAATGAAGGGAGAGTTCTCAAAGCTGGCTGATGGGTTTGCAGGAGTTCATTATACCAGTCCCTCAATTTTCATATATATGTGAAAGTCACCTAACTCAAAGTTAAATGGTCAATATTAAAAATAAGGTGTTGTGTAATAATAATAATCAATATCAATAATATCGTATAATAATTAATAATTATTAATATTAATAATAAAATAAATAATAATAAAATAATTATTAATAATTCCAGCAAAACAAATGAGGGCGTGAACTAAGATGTCAAATGCAGTGAAAGTCTGGTCAGATGAGAAATGAAGGAAAGAGTCACCCGTTTGGCATGAGGAAGTCAGAGCTGTGATTTGCAGGGTGAGAAGTGAGTCTGTAGGGATGGAAGGACATGGCATGCTTAGATTCTTCTTTGAGGAAGTTTGAAACAGGAAGAAAAAACTTGGAGAGGGGAGCTTACGAGGACCTCGGTCCAGGGATAGAGAGGCAGTTGGGATAGGTCTATTAGGAGCTAAAAATCACATGCAGGGGCACCTGGGTGGCTCAGTGGGTTAAAGCCTCTGTCTTCGCCTCAGGTCATGATCTCAGGGTCCTGGGATCGAGCCCCGCATTGTGCTCTCTGCTCAGCAGGGAGCCCGCTTCCCCCTCTCTCCTTGCCTGCCTCTCTTCCTACTTGTGATCTCTGTCTGTCAAATAAATAAAATAAAATCTTTAAAAATCACATGCAAAGGGAATAAAGTGGATGGAGGAGTTTGACATAACCCAAGGGATGTCCAAGGAGGGAGGAGCATATAATTCAGTGGAGGGGGTGGGATCTGGAAGCCTCAGCGAAGTAGGAAATGTGTTGCCAAGCACGAGGGCAATGAGGTTGAGTAGAAGTTGTGAATTTCCAGGGCTGATGGCCCAGCTGAGGCTTGAGATCATGATTGTGTTAACCCAATGTGCATGGTCGGTGTGACTTTCATTTTGCAGCGTTAAGTCACCCAGAACATAACCAGGGAGAAGAAAACTTCAAGCCCTGATGGAGACTATTGTAGAAGGATGGGGTCCAAGGTATGGAGAGGGCCATTCAGGGACAGGCTCTGACCCTGGGTTTCCAATAGGGGCCCAAAGGAAGAAAGACTGTCGAAGAGGTTAAATTGAGTGATGATGAAGGGATCCAGGTAAGAGGCTGTGGTTCAGATGAGTAAGTGAAGGGGGTAGAAGGGCCAGAAAGGATGGTCAAAAGTGGAATATAATTTCTCTGGAGTGATGGCAAGTTCTTGGATGTGACCAAAGTAGGGTCTGGGTCATGGTCATTGGAGTTGAGAGGGTCAAAGACTGGTGAAGACAAGGTATTGGCTGTTCATCCATATGGGCTCTGGAGTTAACCCCAGGTGAAATGTGGACATGTGGAAGAAAATGACAGACAACAAGATGGCACACATGGTCCTTTATGAAAGCATAATAACCAGATGGGACTGTGGTCATTAGGTTTTAAGATCTCACTCGGGTAGTCTCAGTCTAGTCTGATTGGCCCTTTCAGATATTCTTTGAGTTTTTATTGTGTCTACAAAAAAAAAAAAAACCAACCCAAAAAACAAAAACCATGATTCGTTGTGAATTGTGTATGCCACACATTTATGGCGTGTCATTTCTCCAGTCCTAAGAGTTGTAGTCTGTGTTAGCTTGTCCCTCGGCCTCTCTGTCTGAGATACACTAGTTAAGGCTGTGGTGGAATCATAGAGTTACGATTATCCTTCCTTCTCTGAGCTGTGGGCCAAAGAAGAAAGAAAGGCTGATGGGCGCCTGGGTGGCTCAGTGGGTTAAGCCGCTGCCTTCGGCTCAGGTCATGATCTCAGGGTCCTGGGATCGAGTCCCGCATCGGGCTCTCTGCTCGGCAGGGAGCCTGCTTCCCTCTCTCTCTCTCTCTCTCTGCCTGCCTCTCTGTCTACTTCTGATCTCTCTCTGTCAAATAAATAAATAAAATCTTTAAAAAAAAAAAAAAAAAGAAAGAAAGGCTGAGATGAGATCCCAGGGCTCAGCCAGAAGAGACATTTTTTTCCTCATAACTTAATCCTTTCTGATGCCGTGGAAAGATGAATTGGTCCTTTCCATGTCTCTGCCTTACTTTGAGCTTCCCTTTTTTTTTTTTTTAAAGATTTATTTATTTTAGAAATTGAGAGAGAGAGACTGTGCTGTGTTGAAGGAGGGGAGGGAAGAGAGAGATTCCCCAAGAGGACTCCAAGCTGAGCTCAGAGCCAATGTGGGGCCCACTCTCATGACCTGAGCCTAAACCAAGAGTTGGATGCTTAACCAACTGAGCTACCCAGGAGCCTCAGTTAGCGCTTCTTAATAAAGATCTTAAAGTTTATCTGAAAACCACCCTTTTATTAGATTTGTTGTGACTTTTTGTCTGAGTTTTACTTTTACATAATAAACTTACAAACATAAAATAATGCCAGACAACTGACTCACACCTCCTCTCTACATGCCGTGCTTGCTCTAGTCTTTGAGGCCCCATGAAGGAAGTTTGATTGGGACACAAAGTAGGACAGAATCTGACCACCACTTGTACCTACCACGGGCTGGAATGTCAGGGGCCCAGAAGGTAGAGGACTGGTTGAGAAGGCTCTACAGAAATGGAAGCACAGCGAAGACAGGGGTCAGGGAGGTTCAGGCCACCCTCTTGGACCACAGTTCCTATGATTAGAAAGGTTTCCATTCCCTTAGAGCTTTCATCTGCTCTGGGTCTCTGATGCTTTTCTTTTTGTTACAAACACCATTAGAGTCACAGGACTGCCTGGTGGCTGGGTTGTACGAGCCCAGAGGAAATAAAGCAAACAGGGAGAGAGTTTTGATTGTCTTCTCCTATCTCCCTGCTAGCATTTATCTCCCAGAGTCCTCTAATAGCCACTCTGTTCTTCCGGGTTCTCTAGCAGCAATCAGTGGGGAACATGGTGACCTGTTGCTCATCCTCTCTTACCTGGAACTGCAACCTTGAAATTGCAATTGGATTATTTGTTATGAATTCAGGATAAATATAATGCTTATTATTTTAATCATTCATCCCGTTATTTTGACCAAACTACTCCTTCCTTTTCCTATAATCTTTTTAAGTTCAAAGTCACCCACACTTAGACATAGTATTTTCGAATCTGGATCCAGAAGCAGAAAATAATTCCCTCTTAATGAAGAGAGAGGGTATAAGACAAACCCTGGAGCAAATTGAATGTTGAATATTCAGGATCCACTCTAGAGCAGGTAGCAAAACTGTGGGGACCAAGGATCCTGTTCTCGGGGATGGTTTTGAAGGAAAAACATGAAAACCCAGCTAGTCTTTGGGCTCATCATTTGCTTTTCCTTCAAATACCTCAACAGGAAGATGAGCGTTGTCTTAAAATTACTTTAAAGTCTACCCCAATTTACATGAAAGCAAACATGGTTTGTTAACAGAGAATGGAAATACTTAAGGTAACCCCAATGCAAATTTTGTTTAATGAATGTGGCTGAAAACTGGGACAGAGGACAGAGGATTAAAAAAAAGAAAAGAAGCAAGTGGGAAAGACATAAGTGATCAATCTGCAAGTTTTTCGTAAAGGATAAATCCTTCCCTGGGGTTCTCCTACATTGCTATGGAATCCTTGGAAATTTCTAATTTCCAATAAGCGTCCTGCTATTCATCTTTTTCTTAATTTATATGAATACACAGACTTCCTCTGGTATCCAGCGATTGTGAAGAACATTATTTAACGTTTATTTAACCGTCTCTAGGTGTAGCCTATTTCGTTACACAATGCTTTTGAATTTAACAAAGCCCCTTATCAATACCAGTATTTAGTATTTTACCTCAACTTTAGTTTGAAATCTGTTTTGAATAGTTCTGAGTTCCTGACTATATAACTATATATTCATGGGAATCACAGTGCACGCCCTTTGGAAAATAAGGAAATCATCTGGGAGAATCCACAGGCAGTGGGGGATCTTACCCACAGTCCCTGAGAAGATCCCATACGTGGTAAGAATGTGAGAGGTTGTAGGCTGGTTTTGAGCAGGATCCACTAGAGAAGCAACGGTGTCGAGATTTAAGTTCCCTCCTTGACTTTGCTGCTCATCAGTTTCATAACTTGGAGAAATTATAGAACGATTTTTCTTTGGGTACAAAAGAAAAGGAATTGATACAGTAACTTTTTTTTTGATATAATAATTTCTGAGGGCACATCCACTTCTGAGATTTAAAGAATGTAATTTGTGGGTACGTTTAGGGATTTCTCTTCTGAAAGGCAAATCAAGTCCATTTTTACATTAGGTAGGGGTGAACCTAAATCAGTAATTCTTAATATGGCAGCAGGCAGAAATGGTGTGGGTAATTAAAATTTTTGAGATTCCTGGGCCCCAGTCAAGGCCTATTAAATTATCCTTTCTGGTGGAAAGGCCCAGGAATCTGCACCCTTAAACTTCCCTGGGTGATTTTGATGCAACAGGTCCATGTACTTGACTTTGAAAATATCTGGTTTAGGTGACCTCCAAAGGCTATTGCAATTCTGGCCATCTCTGACCCTCACCAATATTTATTAAAGTACCTACTGTCCGTCCAGAACTGCATGCAAATAATAGTGCACTCAGATGAAGAAAACTTGTCCTCAAGAATCTCAATTAAAAAAAAAAAGTACACGCATACACTACAAAACATTTGTAAATGTATTCACTTGATCAATAAGTTCCTTATGCAGATACGGTAGAAAACCATGCAGTTCTAACAAAACAGGGACATAAATTCACTCGTATAATGTAAAACAATCAAATTGCTTTTGGTTGAATTGTGATAAACCCCTTTATAATACCATATTTGTAAATCCAGAAGAAATATTCAGAATTTACAAAAACCAATGAGTTTCCTGTCAATTTGCCAAAGTCCCAATTTAAAAACCTGTAAACTTAGAATGTATTGGAGATATTCAAAGAAGACAAGACAAAAAACAAACACACACACAAAAAACCAAACCAATCCCCCTTCCCACTCCCCAAAAAACAAACAGACCCAGGAAATGAGTGTTTAGGGCAATGAACTTAACCTGGTGTGATTCTAGGACACCAAATGATGATCTTATTCCCAAACTACAGAAAGGTTTCTCTTGCTCTCTTCTCAAACTCTCTTATATGATTTCTCTTTTATTCAAACGCCATATGAGATTACAATTGTTTTTTGGTCCATCACTTATTTTAGCCTTTGTTTTAAATTGGGCATGTGCCTGGTTGAGATGGGGAACCAGTCATTGGAGTCCATGTGCTTGGAGGCAAAAGTTAATTACAGGTTCTGTATAAAGCCTCTGAGACTGTGGGAGTTCGGGCCAATTTGCAGTTCAGGGAACCCCATGGGAAGAGTTGGGGGTCGTGCTGAGGGAGCCCTTTCTCCCTGTCTGGATGTGTAGAAGGAATGACCTCCCAGCGTGGGCCAGAAGAATGGAGAATTGCACTTCCTGGCTAAGATACATATATCTGGCTAGCTGGCTATCACCTATTTCTTTATATATTCCAAAATGAAGAAGAATGACAGTATTTCTAAAAAGAAGAGTCTACAGGCATTAGGGAAATGAAGAAAAAAAAGTTGACCGAACTTACGGAGAAGATTCCTTTTAAAACTCTTTTTTAATGTCATTTTTTATTGAAAAGAAAAATGTCATTTAAAAGTAGGTTAAAATATCTCTTGGCTATTTATTTTTAGGGTACCGGAATCGTCCCCTACCTCGAAGAAAACGGTGGTAGTTACCGGGACCGTCTCTGTGTAAACACCCACGGGGTTGTAAACTTAAGAACTACATGTGTTAGAGTATAATGTTAAAATTAAAATAATTAAATGGCTTTTAGTTGAATTTTAATACTAAATCTAACAGCTTTATAATACTGTGCTTCTAGATCTAGAGTGACTGTTTAGAATTTAATACATAGTGTTAGAGATTCTGAGTAACTCTCTTTAATTGAGAAGCATCCCACAGGGCAAAGTGGGGCTCCTAGATAGTTCATAACATCAAACTAAACATAGTTTTGAAAAAAAATGCAGGGAGAAGTAAAAGACTAAAACCCACAGCAACAACAAAAACAGTTAAAAAAAATAAAAACGAAGGCAAGAGAAAACACTTATGAATAAATCATCTCTCGTCTTTGATCTCAGCAAAATGACCGTTGACTTGGCAAGCACTCAAGAGAGCATTTCTTTTATTTGTAAAGTTGAAATGATTTCTCATCGTATTATTTTTGGTGCCAAAGCAGAGGTTATTTTCTCTGGCTCCACATCTGTGGCTACCCCTTAGGAACTAATTGGGCAATAAAAGTTTTCGGGCTCATGAAAATCAAATATTAAAAAGACGACCGATAAGTAGTCGTTGTATAAATACAACAATAGGGTTCGGTAACTGATCTCTACCAGTTGTGTACAGAGCAGATTTCAAAATGCCAGAAGTGAAACCGATGTGGCCAAGTGTCAGTGCTGAGGCTGTTTGCCTTTGCTGTGCATGAAACAGCTTTGATGTGGGCTTAAGATGTGTTTTTGTATTTCAAACAGCCCGCAGAAGGGAAACCAGCAAGGCATCAAATTATTTACCCTTCTCAGGAAAATATTTTAAAAGCTCTACGAGGGCTCCATTTCCTGAAGCCACCTGTCACCTAAAGCATATGTAATAAGCCCCAGATGCTGGATCCCAACCTGCGAACCCCGTGACTCGGAGAGAAAATATTTCACTCATTCCTTTGGCACATCCTTAATTTGTTCTAAGCTAAACTTTTAGGCCATATTTTCTACTTAAACTTAATAATTCAGCTTTGACATTCCTTCCCGGTGACCCCAAAGTTCCGTTTGGCTGCCTCAACACCTGCTCCCAAATGCATTAGAAGCACTCCGATTTTTTTTTTTTTTTTTTTAAAGTATCAGTTTTGTTTTCTTTGCTCAGCCAGGAGGCCATCCTTAGAACGCACGGAAGTAGAGGATACTAGCTTCTATTCCATTGTGAATTTTATTACTGTGTTAGGTTTCTCTCCTTAAATTTTCATGGATCTTGTTTCGGAGACAAAAATATTTTGGTCTACAGGATTTTGGAAATCTATGAACTCACGGTTTTCGAATCTTGATTTTGGAAGATAATGGGGGAAAGATTCCAACAATCCCTGAAGCTGGCTATACAGGCAAAGGAGTTTGTGAAAATAAACTTAAAAGTTTGTAAATCTTTTTTGTGATGTAAAAAAAAAAACATTGTGGCTACTTATCAATGCTGGCATAGACATAAACACTCTAGCATTCACTGTTCAAAAATTCAGTTAATCTAAAAAAGTATACAGTTTTTCAGATTTAAATGAAAAGAGCCAGGGTTGAGGCTTTTTAATCTAAGTTTGTTAAAAATCTGAAAACATAGAAAAAGTGCAAATCTATTGAGAAATGACAACAATACCCATTTTTAGTGGGGAGGAGGATTACAACTTCTTATTATATTATCGTATCATTATTATCATTACAGCTTTTTATAATTTTATTATTATTTATTTTTTTACACGCCAGATGAAATCATTCTCTCACATTTATCTATTTTTTATATTTTATTTTATTTTATATTTTTTCCAATTTTTAAAATTTAAATTCAATTAATTAACATATAATGCATTATTGGCACATTTGTCTATTTTTAAACTGAAGTGTCTTTCTCACGTGAATGAAATGACCAATCAAAACATGTTCTACGTGGGGAGAGATTTGATTCTGAAGTGTGTGTGTGATTACTGAAAAAAAGGAAAATTAGACCATGAAAGAAGTTTTAGGCTTAAAGTCCTCAGATGACTTTATAAAAAGACGGAACTTTATCTGAGAACATTTTAAATGGCAAGTGATTGTATTTGCTTGATATCAAAGCAGCAACACCGATCTGTTATCTACACTTTTCTGAGATTTCAGAAACTCAGTTCCCCAGATTGCCCTGTATTTCAGATAGTAATTGGAAATGGAGGCCTTTTGGTTTTTGGAGGGGGGAGATCAAGAGGTTAAAATAATAATGTCCATATACAACTTGTTGTGAGCTGCTTTCTTCTATCAAACAGGGGGAGGCGTGCGGAGAGGCCTAGAAACTGGGCTGCCCTATCGGATTTCCCTCCAACTTCAGATAACACCAAATAAACCCTTAATCACACAAGAAATCACTCAACTTTTACTGCTCCTCCTGCTCCTTGACCCACCACTAGCCCATTTCATTTCCCATGGTCTGGCCTCTTGGCCTCTTTCTTTATAAGCCGTATCACCTGGCCATCAAGAGACTTCCAGCTCCTGGATCCTGTCTGGTTTCTAGTTTCAGCCAGGTTACCCAGAGTTTACAGACTGGCTGTGCTCCTCCTGGTCCTTTTCTGCCCCTGGAATTACCACCTTCCCTCTACCCCAGGGGCCTAAAATCTTCCTCTATGTTGGGCCTATTCTCTTACCAGCAACTTCAAAGGCGTTGATCGGTGCAGGGAGATGTTTTGTTTTTTGTTTTCTTTCCCACCAGGGATGGGAAACCTTTCTCCCCACCCCCAGTGGGAAGACTGAAAATGATACCTCCATTGGCATTTTTCCATGTGATTTCCCATCCAGAGGTGGATCGGTTGTGAGACTCCCGCACCTACTGACAAGTACAAAACCAGTCCAACATTCTCCCTGAAACAAAATAAGTATGCCATTTCTGACCTGAGCATCCATACCAAAGCTTTAGTTTTTTTTCTTATCATCTCACTGGCAACATGTCCCAGATAACTTTCACCTCCATTCTTCCCTTCTCTACCCTTCCTCTAATGCTTCACTAACCCCTTCTCTTGGCATGGCCTGTTTCTGCCCAGGGCACCATGATCTTCTACCTCCACACTCTAAACTAGCAAACCTTTGTTCTTCCCTCCCCATAACAGTAGACACAGACTGTATTAGTGGCCAATCCCCCAGCATTAGATGGACACAGCTTTGAATCAAGGGCTGTAACTTTCTAGATTTGGGAACTACCAGATGACCTCCTGCTGAAGCTGAAGGTAGCAGTAGCCTTATTTAGGGTTCTCACAAGGATTAGTGAGATTCTCTAAAACACCTTGTAGGAGCACTAAAAAAGACATTTTCGATGAATGTCAGTTATCAGTTTTACTATTATTTTTGTTTATTTATTTATAGACAGAGCAGGGAGGGGCAAAAGGAATGGGAGACAGAGAACTTAAGTAGGCTCCATGCTCCGTATGGAGCCTTATGCAGGGCTCGATCTCATGAACCTGAGATCATGACCCAAGCTGAAATCAAGAGTTGAATGGTTAACTGACTAGCCGCCCAGGTGCCCCTGGTTTTACTGTTATTAATCATTAAGACCACTAGTAGGCTTCAACATCCTATCTCATTGTTTTTCTGTATCAGTGAGGGTTAAGCTGGAGAAGGGGAACCACAAGGAAGCATTGATTTGTTACAAGGATTTGATGTTGTGTAGTTGTGGGAGCTGGTTAACAGCTTTA
This sequence comes from Enhydra lutris kenyoni, assembly GCF_002288905.1. Lineage (NCBI taxonomy): Eukaryota > Metazoa > Chordata > Mammalia > Carnivora > Mustelidae > Enhydra > Enhydra lutris. The sequence goes on from NW_019154113.1 coordinate 7,317,056, forward strand.
AGTCTCTGTGAGGCCATTGTGTTGTTATCTTTGTATCTGATGCCGGAGCTTCAAGCCCCCAGGGCATACAGTTAGGCAGGGAAGATGGATGTATGGTGTGGGACAACAAGAATAAGCTAGAAGATGAAAGGAAATCAGTTCTTGGAAACTGGAACCCTTCATTGTAGGGCTGAAGACATAAAGCAAACCCAGGAGTTGGAGTAGCAAAGAAAGTTCTAGGGCTATATAGAGCAGGGAGGGACCCAACCACTGCTTCACACAAAGGAGGTAAGTCAGCAGGTCACAACAACTTATGAGCCGTGAAATGTCTGGCCCTTCCTTGTTGGCCCTAAATCTCCATTGAGGTCTACCCAAACAAGAAGTATACGAGAAGGGGGATGCCGGGAAACACAGATCCACCTCATCTAGGAAACCCATTATAAAGCCACCATCCCTTCTTCCAAAAGGTTGTCTCCATGGCTTCCTTTCCCAGTTTCCCTTAGAACTTTGATCTCTAAGTGGTCTCTAAGTCTCAAGGTGAACTGCCTGGGATTGGAAAGTCTTGAGTTCAGATGTCATGGTCGATTCTAGGACCCAACAAGCCAGCATCGCTCCTCCTTTGAGTTGAGGGCTCTCTCTTATGTGCTATTTTCTCCCATTGAAATCTCTTGCAGAACTGGGGAGCTGGTGGAAACTAACGAAATGCTCTGCAGTGAAAGAAATAACATTTTGTATGACTTAACACTATTCGCAAAAACAAGTGATATTGCACTGTGTGGGAGGAGAGCTTGTTCTCCAGTAGGATAATGTGGGGTCTGTTCCCTGGCTGTTAATGACCAGATCCAACCAAGCACCCTCCCTAAGATCTAATTGCATGCACTTACCATTGTATCTTTGTTTAACCAAGATGCACATACTTCGGGACTCGTATTCCTCCCGAGGAACTCTTTGCTTTTTCCTTTTGTATTTTGTGTTTTAGAGGGAGGAAGACTGAGCATTATGTGTTAAAGTCAGGATCTGGTCATCTGGTCTCCATTCAAACTCCCCTTTATCAGAAGGGTCCTGACTACGTGTTCTCAATTCCCTTACCACCACTCCTTCTCTTGTCTGGGGTTTATTTTTCTTTATGACATTCATTCATGGATGATGCTAGATATCATCATCATTTATTTCCACATGGTCCATCTCCCCTGCTGGAATACAAGGACTCTCTTTTTTTCACTGTGGAATCCCCAGCATCTGGCACTTAGTAGGACCTTAGTAAATATTTGTTAGTGACTGAGTAAAATAGGATTTGTTTGCCTCTTGCTGGCATATCAGATCACTTTATGTCTCTGGGTATCTGGAAAATGGGAGCATTAGAAGTGGACTGGCTGCTGCTGATTCCTCTGTTAGCCCTTGGGGAGGGTAGCACGGAGGAGCAGAATATGCAGAGAGTGAGAGCACAGGCCAGGGGATTAGACACCCTGACAGGAATCCTGGCTCAGACCTTGCCTGCTGCATAAACCTGGACATATCCTCACTTTGCTGAGCCTCAGTTTCCCCTTTAAAGGGGGGGAAATGGTCATACTTCTCCAGAAGGCTTTCATGAAGATTAAGCAGGATAGTAGGAACTCAGTGCTTAACACAGAGGCAAGGCTCATTAAATGCAAGGTAGACTGACTCATGGACCCATAAAAATGGCCACATCCAAATCCTCAGAACCTATCAATATGTGTGACCTTCCATGGCAACAAGGGCCATGCAAATGTGATTAAGTTAAAAGTGTTGAGGTAGGAAGATGATTGTAGATTATCCAGGTGGGTACAATGTAAGAGGGAAGAAGGAGGGCCAGAGTCAGAGAGAGAAGAGGCAAGGACAAAATCAGAGGTTGGAGTGATGAGCTCTGAAACAGAGGAAAAGGCCGTGGTCTTTCCACGTGGCCTTGCTGACAGGACAGGCACTTTTTACATGGACTCTGAAGACACCAGTATGAGTTTTCTGGGACTCCCATAACAAATTATTGCAAACTGGTTAGCTTAAAAATGACAGAAATTTGGGGCACCTGGGTGGCTTAGTGGGTTAAAGCCTCTGCCTTTGGCTCAGGTCAAGATCCCAGGGTCCTGGGATTGAGCCCAGCATCGGGCTCTCTGCTCAGTGGGGAGCCTGCTTCCTTCTCTCTCTCCCCCTGCCTCTCTGCCTACTTGTGATCTCTGTCTCTGTCAAATAAATAAATCTTTAAAAAAAAAATGACAGAAATTTATTCTTTCACAGTTCTGGAGGCCAGAGGTTGGAATCAAGGTGTAGACAGGTCCATGCTCCCTCCAGAGGCTCTTGGGGAGAACCCTAGGGAAGGCTCTTCTAGCATCTGGTGGCTTCAAACATCCATGAGCTTGTGGCTATCTCTCTCCATTGTCTGTCTCTGTCTCCATGTGGGCTTCTCCTTTTCTGTCTCTGCTTTTCTTTTATAAGGGCACTGCCATTAGATTTGGGGCTCCCCTGGATAATCCCAGGTGACTTTATCTCAAGACCTTTGGTGGAATGACATCTACAAAGACACTTTTTCTGAATAAAGTTAACTTCACAGGTGCTGGGGCTTAGGGGATGGACATAACTTCTTAGGGGGGCTTGCTGAACCCACCATAACTCCCCACAGCAACCACTCCAGGAGAGAAAGTAGAAGCTGCTACGCTACTTGAGGCCCAGCCGTGGCCCGTGGAGACATTTCTCCCCTTATCCACTGCACATCACGGATGCAACCCAGTCAGTGTGCCAGGGAACCCCATGAAGGACCAGCCCCAAGATGAGTGGCTCACTGGGAAAATAGTGGGTCATGCACTGCCTCACATCCTGACCTAACTTCTCATGGGACTACCTTTCACTGAAGGCATTATTTCCAAAACACCACATGGGTCCCTGCTTCATCAGTTAGGGCTCTCAAAGTAGATGGACAGTAATCTGACTCCTTAGAAGGAAAGGCACATAAAAGATAACAATGAATTAGATGTGTTTGTTCCCCTCCATTGCAAGTTGTTAGTGCTTTAAGTGAAATTCACAGCCATGCAGTGAGAGGACAAGAGTGGTTATTGGTGCTTTGCAAATCCCTACGCAAAGGCCACATTCTGCTCTGCCTTCTGTGGCCTAAGGATGAATGGATCATTGCCACAAGGTTGTGGCTTTGAAAGGTGTGGTCTTTGCAAAGACAGACCTGCGCTCGCGCTTAGCAGTTATGGCAGCTCTGAGACATTGGGAAGTAGCGAGGTGCCTCTTCTGTGAAATGTACAGAATAAGACAAAACTCCCAACACGGGCATGAGGATTATGTTGATGACGAGGATGAAGCTGAGATATTGGGATGTCAGTGTGATCCACTCAGTGGGTGTGTAAACTGCATTGAAGTCAACTTAATTCAAGGGGAACAAAACCAATCACTATGCCTTTCTCTGGCTATCTAGTAGTTAGCTCTATTATTAAAACTTAACTCTAGGGTTGCCTGATGGCTCAGTCGGTTAAGCGTCTGTCTTTGGCTCAGGTTGTGATCCTGGAGTCCCAGAACGTTGCCCCATGTCAGGCTTCCTGCTCAGTGGGGGAGTCTGTCCTCCTTCTCTCTCTCTGCCCCTCCCCCTGCTCCTTTTCTTTCTCTCTCAAGTAAATAAATAAAAAAAAAGACTTAACTCTTAATCACTCTTGATAAGTGCACATTCTCTCTTCTTTATTCATCAACGAACATTCAACATGCAGCATCTATTGATTTGTGAATCCCATAGAACTTGTGATGATCTTTTGTCTCTGAACTTGGATTAGGGGTAAAATAAGAAGAACTAGCCTGATAATCTCCTGAGGACTTCGAATTGGGTTGATCCTATGTGGGAAACAAACCTTGGATCTCTGGACTCCAGGCTCATCTCTATCTCCCGGCTTTTGTCTCTGTGGGCTCTCAGAGGCTCCTGCCCGGAGGTGGTCACTGTTGTGCTGCGGTGCAGTTAGGGGGTGGGCAGGGCACCTGGTGTTAATCGGAGTTGCTGGAGGGAAAGTCACGCTCTGAGGACAAGAGGGTTTGGTTTCACATCTGATTTCACTTCCGGTGCATGGGATGTTGCGGGGGGAGGTTCTTATACTTTCTGGCACACAATGTCTTTATCTCTCCAAGCCACCCCCCACAGGATGCTTGGTTGGTTCATGAGCACAGGCTGGAGAAGGTTCCACAGGCCACAGAACCCAGAACCAAAAGAAGGTCTGGGAGTCAGCTGTGGAAGTGGGATTGCCCAGGCTTCCTTGCTAGAGGGCTCTGTCCTACTGCATCCTCTGGGCCCCTTTGCCTTTGTGGTTTTATTAATTATTCTTTATAACATTTATTAATGATTAAAAAGAGAGAGAACTTGTACGTATTAAAAGCGATTAAGAGTTAAGTCTTCATCCAGGAACTCAGCTCTGTCGCTGATGCCCACTGTCACCCAGGGACTAAGCACCAGGGTTCTGGCTTCCTTTCTCCTCAGCTCTGTCCAGATCAGCAATCTATGCAAGTGTGGAATTTGGAGGTAAAAGTTTTCGTTTTAAATTCAGCTTAATTTCGGGGCACCTGGGTGGCTCAATGGGTTAAAGCCTCTGCCTTCGGCTCAGGTCATGATCCCAGGGTCCTGGGATCGAGCCCCACATTGGCTCTCTGCTCAGCAGGGAGCCCGCTTCCCCCTCTCTCTCTGCCTGCCTCTCTGCCTACTTATGATCTCTGTCAAATAAATAAATAAAATCTTAAAAAAAAATAAATTCAGCGTAATTTCTTATTTCTTCTTCTCCAATCTTCATCAAATTCTTTCACTTCCCTGAGCTTTGAATGTTTTTAATCCATAAAAGGGGAAGAACAACATCTGACCAGATCTTTATGCGTATGAAGTGTGAAAAAGCTCTTGGTAACTTCCAAGTTCTTCTCAAAAGTGAGAGGTCGTGTGTATATTCCTGGCTGGGATCGAGGGGTCACACATGGACAGGTTGGAGCATTCGGCGAAGGTGAAGAAAAGAAGTAGGCGAGTAGAGTTGGGCTGTTGGTACAGACTGGGCCATGTGTTCTAGGTGCAAGGGAAGGTACCTTGATGAACATCCAGAATCATGCCCATTTTTTATATGAGGAAACTGAGGGCAAAGGGGTAAAGAGCTGGGCCCAGCTGCCAAACTTCTTTTCCTTTCTTCATTATTTTAACAACATTTATTGTTACCTGCACAAACTTCATCTAGGAATTTTTTTTTTGGTCATTGCTGTTTTTTAGGTTTTCATTTATTTATTTGAGAGAGAGAGAGAGAGAGAGAGAGAGCGAGCGAGTGCAAGTAGGGGAGGAGCAAAGGGAGAAGGACAAGCAGACTTCCTGCTGAGTGCAGAGCCCAACATGGAGCTCGATCCCATGACCCTGAGATCATGACCTGAGTGGAAATCGAGAGTCCAATGTTTAATGCACTGAGCCACTCAGGTGCCTCCTAAGAAGGTTTTTTAATTGTTTATTTGTTCTCTCCATTCCTCTACCTCCTAGACTGTCAGTCCTCTGAGAACCAGAGCCTGTGGGACTGGTTCATCGCTGTGTGTCCAGAGTCACGGGCCTTGGGCTGACATGTAACTGGGCCTTGAAGAAGTGCCCAATGGGTGATGTGCCAGATGCCTCTCTTAGCTTTTAGTCCAGGGGCCTTGATGGTTCAACTTCCCATGTCAGGGGTGATGTGTGTACCCAGGGCAAGTCCTGTAGTAGGTTAGGGTTTGAGAACCTGCAAAAGAAATCCTCAGCAAAATATTTCCTCAGCAGAGACCTGGTTGTCATTTTGCATCCACTTCTCAGAAATTAATAAACACGGGCCAAAAAGCTACCCATATGGAAGGCATGAGAAAAGTGAACTCCATGAGGTCACGGATAGGGTAGCATGTTTGTGATTGTGTTTCAGTGACCAAGAGCATGACTGGCCCATAGGAGACCCTTGGTCAAGTCTGTAGAACGAGTTAGGGAATGAATGAATGGCTTCTTTAGAATATCGATGATGGCTCCTCAGTACTCTTGAAAATGAGGGGATGAAGGCAGTACGATGACAAGAGGACACAGCGTGCTTTCATCTGTCACTGGAAGTCAGAATATCTGGTTGGGTAGTTTTCCATGCAGATGGGGGTGGGACAAGGGAGCACTTGCAGCTGCGTTGGGAATGAGCAGGCCGTCACTGAAACCGTAAATATGCCAGGGACCCACGCTGGGAGGCTGACAGATGCCCTCCCTGCAAGGCTCAGATGGGAGGGATGCGCCAAGTCCAGATTTTAAATTAGATTCACCTGAGCCCAGTCAGGGACCTGTCATCCTTCCGATGGAACGGTAAAGGAAAGGGAAGGGAGGGGGGCAAAGGAAGAAAATCTTTGTAGCTGTGCCTACCTGACTTTCCTCAGTGGGAGACACATGAAGACTGTTTCATGTCAAGGAGAGGTAGTTAAAATGCAGACTGCTCACTCCTAGTCTCAGAATTCGGGAGGTGTGGTTCATGCCTGTAGACCACTCATCTTCCCTTCCTTTGATCTATCACTTGATGTAGAGGAAGGCTTTTATGTGTGATTCCTACATAATGGGTAATTTAGTCCATCCCATTATGAAAAAATAGTAAGTCCTATTCTAGTATCTTTGCTTCAGTTATTCCTTGAAGTCATTGGTAGGTATTAGGCTCACACACTTTAAGTAGCTTGAGCACTTATGCTCAGTTGTTTATATTATAATTTGGGGGCTCCTTTTAGATGGTTTAAAGCTAGTAAGCTGCAGGTAAAAAATACAATAAGGATGATGACATAATCAGCCAGCGTGTGCATTTTCATGAGAAAGATGACCAAGGGAGTATTTCAGCATATCGCCCAAATATGACTTGTCTTATTTGTCAACGACATTAGCATATAACCATAGATGGTAATTCTGGGTCCATTTCAGGTCTCTTTATGCAAGGATCCATCCTTAGAAAAATACCCTCCCTCTGCTCGAAGCCGAAGTATTGTATTTCTGAATTTACTTCCTGAGCTGGCCAAATGGGGGTCCTAAACTAATCTAGAAGGAGTCAACCACAGAAATCCTGAGTCTGAGGCTCACACATGACCATATCTGAACAAAGTGGCTGCCCCTATGGAAGTTCAAGTTCACCGAATTCAGGTGAGCCACTGCAAACCAAGACTAGTAACCCCGGATTCACAAACCATACGTCTACCCTTCATTTCAAAATGACTCAAAAAGTTTTGGGGTGCCTGGCTGGCTCAGTTGGTAGTAACAAGTGACTCTTGATCTCAGGGTTATAAGTTCAAGCCCCATGTTGGGTGTAAGATTATTTAAAAAAATAAAATGTTTAAAAATAAATCAAACGATTCGAAAAGTTTCAAGGATGGAGAAAAAGTCTTCCCCTACATTTGCATTTCTTAGAGGAAATTCTATACAGACTGATATTTCTCTAAGAAAGGGTGTACTTTAAAATAATAATTCGCTGAATTGCCCTTTGAGATATGATTTTAAAGCCTTTGAAATAGATACTGTGTGCACTTGACCTTTCTTGGAGAGAGCTTAAAGAAGTAGAGAAGAATGAAAAGGAACAATAAGTTGTGAGTTTCTATTTTGGTTGAAGAAACATGAAGGGGGAAAGAAGGGGGCTTCTATAGAATGGAGTTTTTTATTATATAACTCACAGGGGAAATAGAATAAGAATGTGTGCATATTACCAAAGTGATCAAACGATTTTTTAATTTGCCTGATACTGACCCTTTTCTGGCCTTTTTACTGCAAAACAGAGGCATGCTTTGTGGACCAATTTGCAGGGGCTTTGAAATGACAGTATTTGTGAACAGGGAAGAGCTTGAAATGAACCAAGAACACAAGTGCAGGGTATAAAACCTTCGTTGACCAATGTGGGCAGAGAAGACCTTGTCTACTGAGCAGAGACATGCAAGTCTAGAACGTCACCTCTGCTGCTTCAATGCCCAGAATAGTTTTACAGATTAGAGGCTTTTCTTCTTTTTCAGTAGAACCAAGTAAATTCCATGGATTCTGAAGTGAACTTGGAAGAGTAAATGTGGCCTGAATAATGGAAGGATTTCCTGATAACCTAATTAAACTGGAGCTGAGGTAAGGTTTAGGTCCACAAATTCTTTGTTGCTTCCTTCAGAAAGCGCAGTTTGACACATCATTGATGTATTATCTTTCTCGCTTGGTTTGCTCTCTCTCCGGGAAGCGAGCTGCCATGTTGTGATCAACATGAAGCCGCCAATCCCTGGCCAGCCACTTGTGAGAAACAGATGGTGTTGACCTCTAGCCCCATGAGTACGTTTGTACATTGCCTTTGCCACATGCTATTCATGAGAGGTTAGTCACTAGGTCCCACACATACTCAAGAGAAAGGTTGACACAAGACTGTCAAGGACCCCTGGGGGCCATGTTACAGGCTACCATGAGGGCAAATTCAGTTTCAAAACAATATTTTAAGGATAAGGTCAACTTTCCTTCTGGAAATCTGGCTTGCTTTAGTAGTGAAGAGAGTTTGCTAAAGATAATTCCTTGGTATAATATGTTGTAGAACTCTGGGGAGCATCCAGATGGAAAGCAAACCCCTGATTCCTCATCAGATCACAGTATGTGCTGGATGGTATGTGAAGAGCACAGTGTGAGCCTTTTCTCCCCTCAAATCAGGCTTATAAATGATCTCCATGTCAGAAATTCTTAAATCCCGGTAGGTTCAGAGTTAAGCCACTCATGTTGACTCCAGAGCCCAAGGAAAATGGTCTGAGGCATGCTTTCTACAGTGATAGGATTGTTCTCCAGAATCAAGGAAGACAGGGTTTGCTATGCTATAAATCATCCACTCAGGGAAATAGTTACTGTAATGGCATCTATAGAACTTCAAAGTAAAAAATTAATTTACAGAACAATCACAGGGAGAAAAAATGTAAAGGTAAAACAAAACAACAACACTTTAGAAATACATTATTATCAGGCTAATTATAGCCTTTTGGCACAGAATCCATTCTACTGCCTAACAGTGAGAGAGGGAGAGAGAAAGAAAATGAGAGAGAGAGAGATCTGACTGAGATACCAGAATCATACAATTATCAGCCTTTAGAAGTAGAAAAAGATGAGAAGCACTAAATAAATTAATAATACACAAGTCCAGGTACTCACTCAGAGGCTTGTTTTCTCTCTGTGAATCTGGACATTCACCTTCCCACGGCACAACCCTCAGCACTGCCTTGCCAAGTGAGTGAACATTCCTTGTTGGGTTCTGTCCCCCTGACCTTGTTGGCTTCTCACAGGGCTTCCAATGTCAAAGTCCCTACCTCCTGAGGGTTGCTGCTTCTCTTGTTGTTTGGCTCTGACTGCTTTTCAGGACTTCCAGACAGAGATTTGTACAAATACGATCTCTCTTTCTCTCTCTCTTTTCTGGAACTCTTTTTGGAAGGATAAAATTATGCTAAAAGAGATTTTGTGTAGATCCACTAAGTCTTTCTCATAGGAACTCTTGGACCATGTGACTGACTAGTGGAATACACTTGGGGGGAGAGGGCTGATGCATATAACTGTCAGGTCCCAGCACTGGGTAAGCAGAAAGTGTGGATATTTGTCCCAGCTGCTGTGGGACAGACATGGCTCGTGGTGGCTGGCTTTGTCCCTCGATGTCCTTCCACTCCTTATGGCCAGTGCTACAAAACTGTAAAAAAACTTGGAGACACTGGATGTGTCTAAGATCTTATGGATCTAAATTCCATCCCAAGTCCCTGACCACAGGACTCTTGAAATGAATTTATGCCTCAGTGAATAAATTATATATATATACAAAGTATCTGTGAACCAAACATTCTAACGTTGAGTCTGTTTTTGAAGGAGCTTCTGAAATGTGGTTTAAGCCTTCCTCTTTGTACCAGCTGAGGAAACATGGACGTGTTATTTAAACACCTTTCTGCACAGTGCATATAATACTGGTCATACTGATCCCAGGGAGTTATGTAAAGTCTATAAATAAGGGAAAATCACTAGATAGTTCTTGGCATTTAGTAGGTGCTCAATAAATGTTTGTGTCTCAGGCAGTGTAGACAAGTGAACAATAGGGATGGTTTACTGCATACTGTGTATCCTTTGTTGCTTTACAGTCTTTACAGGTGTGTCCCATTCTCCCAACCCAAAGCCACTAGAAGACATGAATCATGTCCTATCATTCCTGGAACCTCAGTGCCTAGCTGGTGGTTTTCATGGTAGCTTCTCCTGCTACAAAGAACAACAGAAAAAATTGATTGAACCAAAGAAGGTCTATATTCAAATACTGGTCTAAATTCTTTTGGGACCAAGACTTCTGGGCCTTCTTTTGGTTCCCTGTAAAAGAAGGGTTTTGTTTTGTGTTGTTCTGTTTTGAATCTGCCTTTCAGGGTTGCAATGGAAAATGAGTATGTTAAAGTAGGTAAAGCACATAGTAGGTTCATAAGAACTTTTAGGTCTTCCCTCATTTCCTTTTACTCAAAATGGCAAGAATCGCTCAGTCGTGCTCAAGCCTTGGATGGCCCCGGTGTTGTCTCTTGTTCAGAGAGTCCCTCTACGTCTCAAGGGGCACATGAGTGAAGACAGCAGTTGAGATGGGCAGGGGGCTCTGACGGAACACACCTCCTTCTATTCTTTCCTCCTTCCCTCTCCAGTCCTCCTGTCTACCTCCTTCCTACCTGATTATATTAGATGATATGTACCCAGCCTGAGAAACATACTTCACCCTAGATCTGCAGTAGAATCTGCATCAACCAAACATTTGGATCAAGAGGAGTCAAGGTTAGGGTGCATAGGTAGGGTTGGAACCAGTGGAAACCCAGGATCCTTTTCAGCTATAAAATAACAATAGATGGTGGGCAGACCAAGATGAGGCATGTCAGTTAAGGGGGAATCCCCTGGAGAGATGGCTGGAGAAATCAGGAGGAGCCGATTAGAAAAAATATGGGATGCTATGTTCAGGGGTTTGGACCCCATCACATGGCCATTGGGAGAGCACAACTTTCGGAGACGGCAGAGGTGGAAAGATGGGAGGGGTTGTGGGACCAGGAGATCAAGAGGCTGTGGGCATTCATCAAAGCATGGGTGCTGGCACATCTTTATTTTCATTTTTCAAAGAACACTGATTTTAATGGTGTTCTTGGCTTGGGTTGCTATAACAAAATACACACACCAAGTGGCTTAAACAACAGACATTATTTCTCACAGTTCTAGAGGCTGGGAAGTTCATGTTTGGGGTCCCTGGATGGTTGGGTGTCGGGTGAGATCACTCTTCCTGATTTACACACATCCAGCTCTCTGCCTCCCACACCCCCCATGGTCTTTCTTTGGTGTATGTACCTGGAGAGAGAGAGAGATGCCTCTCTCTTTCTCTTCCTCTAAGGGCACTCACTAATCTCATCATGAGGGTCCCAGCTTCAGGATCTCATTTGGACCTACGTACTGTTCAAAAAACCCATCTCCAAATATTATCACATCACAGGGTAAGGCTTCAACCTATGAGCATTGAGTGGGGAGGGGGACATGAACATTCAGTCCATAACCAGTGTGGTGCAAAAATGGACTCTTCATATCCCTCAATACAGAGGGTCTGTATCCCTCAATATGGAGAGTCCAATTAGATGACAAAAGTTGTCATTTTTTAATTTGTCATTACTTGATAAGTGCACCTGGAGCCCCATTCCAGACAATCTCATGGGCCTGTGAAAAGGAAGATATAACACATGCATCTATAGTCCTCAATACGTTGAAGATTAAAATGTTCCTATCTTGGAAAGGGGTGGCCTGAGATCTTACTTTTTACCAGAATTTCTTACCACTTTGTTGTCAAAGAGGTAACCCAGATATCAAATGTGAGAGGTATCAGCGCCCCTGAGTATCTGTTTGGTGTCTACTACATATTACCATAGAGATCACTGAATTCTAGAAAAGAAAGTCTCACGTCCAAAATCACTCTGGTGAGTTTTGCAACACGTGCGTTATTTGAAATGACTCAGAATCTGCCGCAGTGTTTGAGAAATAGGCATCTTCTTTTGAAGTCATTGTCTTTCATTTAAATAAAAAAGGAGAGAGGTTTCGAAGGGAAAGACACACATTGGTGACTTTCTTCTGGCGTTCTCCCAAGAGGTTGAAACATTGGTTTAGAACTTGGCTTACAAGTCCTGTGCATTTTGTAGAGTTCACTGCTGTTTAGGCTTAAAAGGTAATTACATTTAATTACAGTGTCCGATAGAACACACACAGCCACTCTGGCCCCAAGTGCAGCCACAGCGATGAGATGGAAAGTTACACTTGACGATGCAGGTCTGATTCTTGTGAAAAGAAGTTCCTTGCCCCAAGACTTCTCTGAACGTTTATCAGAGGGAAATGACAGTCAAGACTCTGGATGTAAAGAATGGTGGGAGAGTGGAAGATTTATGTGTCAATTCTCAGATTTATTTTGATAGATTGTACTGTATCAATATGTAAAAATCTAATAAATATAACTCTTTATTTAAAGAGGGAGCAGCTCTAATTTTACTGTTTCAGAGAAGAGGTTTGGCAAAAAGTCAGAATGTGCATTAAAAACACACTTTGAAGAAGTCTAATAAATAAAGTCTTTGAAATATGGTTTCCCAGTGAAAGGCATTTTAAATCATTTTGATAAAGAATCTAAATTAGACCTTTAAATAAGAAAGGCAAGTTTTCCTTAACTTATTATTTATAGATAGTTTGGAAATAAAATCTATGCGAGCTGATTTCTTCTTCCATTCTTTATAAGGCAAATAAATATATTGTCAAGTTTTAACAGCACATGTGGTTAGCCAGAGATTGTCATCCTTAAAAGGGGGAGGCAAAGCCTAGCTAGCTAGCATTTACTGAGCGCTTCGTATGTGCTGGGTGCTGGGTGAAATGCTCTGTATTCACTGAGCACATTACTTCCCATCACTTTGCCTTAAATTCCTCACCTCTAAATGGGGCCAATAGTACCTGACTAATAGGGTAACTGGCAGGTCAAGGTTAAGTTTGGACATGCAAAGTGCTTAGCACTGTGCCTGGTACGTAGGAAGTGTCAACAGATGCTAACTCGCAGCCTAGTTGTCCTTGTTTTACCTGCCTTCAGGTGACTAAGGGATTTGTCCACAAGCGCATAGTCGCTTAGAATCTGAATCCAAACCCTGGTGTCGACTGTGTCTGGGAACATCCTCAAATCAGTGCATGTGCAGAAAAATGCTCTCCACTGCTTCCACCTCAGACTCTTGTGCTTTCTTAAAAAAAAAATATATATATATATATATATATATATATATATATATATATAAATTGATTATTTATTTGAGAGAGAGAGAGAAAGCACACGAGGGGGGGGGGGAGACCGAGCATGGGTAGGGGGAGGGGGAGAGGGAGAAGCAGGCTCCCTGCTGAGCAGGAAGCCTGAATTGGGGTTTCATCCCAGGACCCTGAGATCATGACCTGAGCCAAAGGCGATGCTTAACCGACTGAGCCACCAAGGCGCCCCTCTGTCCTCTTTTGTTCATTCATTCCATCGTATTTTATATATATATGTCTGCATGTTATATACCTATAGTACATAATATATGCTGTATTACTATACATATAAATAATAGTATATTGTAATATGGTATATTATATAATAAAATTATAAGGCAATAATACTGTATAATATGTTATATAGAGATAATACATGATGCATAATGTAAAATATATGACTTGTAATATACCATATAGTATATCATATATTAATGTAGTATATATTACTATATATAAAATGAGGTAAACATGCTTTATATTATTCATCTATCATATTGCATGTAACATGTTATATATTTATCATATGATTTTTCATATTCTATACTATGTAACAATATGTACTATACACACTACACAGTGCATAATATCCATGCATGTATATGTTATACATATACCTGTAATATACATGCACAATGCACATGTATGTGTACATGTACACAGACTTACACATATGCAAATACATATACTTACTGTATGCCATGCACTTCGGATGAAGTGTGGCAAGAGAGACCCTTTCTATGGGACTGAACTTACAATAGAACAGGGAAGACAAGATGTATCGACAATTACGATAAAATCATTAACTGTTATGATCAAAGGAAATACAGGCTGCAAATAGGGTATGTAATGATGGCGGAGTAGGGACAGCTACCTGCTGGGCGATGAACGAGTGTTGATAATCTGGTTATTTTCATTAGACTCTTATTTGCTTAGGTAGACTTTTAATTGACCAGAATGCCCCATTTCCTAAATATTTTGGATAATTGAGCTATTACTGAAACAACTATAGAGATCAGAAACGGTTAAGATGACGCTCAAGGCAAAGTTTAGGCTGATTGCATGCTGCCTGGTAAAGTACAAGGAAGATGAGCACGAGTCAGACACACTTGGGTTAGAATCTTGTCTCTACAGCTTATCCATTCACTGACTCTACTGCAAGATTTAACTCATCTTAAAGTCACTTGCTATCTCACTGAAAGGGAGACAGTGTTCTTTCATGCAATTTTTGTGTGTTCCAGTGATCTCCGCTCTCAGCTTCGTGCCCAGGAGATAGCTTCCCGTTCCCTGGCAGGTGCGCAGGTGGAACACATCAGGGCACTGAAGAACTCCCCCGCAGGGGGTTAACTCCCGATCTGGGGATACTTGAATGCTGAGTAACTTGCCATAACTTGAACCGTTTTAGTGACAGTCTGTTCTTTCTCTAGATTCACAGTATAAGGGCTAATCTTTACCTGGGCTAGGAGAACATTTAGGGTTTCTTGGAATTTGCTATCCGTTATTGGGGAGTCTATCTGTATAACTTCCCTTAGGTCAACATGCGGTTGGGCTCAACTCTCTTAGGGCAGCGGAGCTTGGGGCTCCTTCACTGGCGGGTTTGGGATCAGTCCGTCTTTCACCTGCGTCCTCCAAGTCAGTTCTGGATTCCCTCTCCAACCTCCAAACCCTCCTCTCCCTAGAAAATGGCACACTGTCCTAAGAAAACATTTTATGACCTGGTAGCGTTTTGGGGATGATGCACCCAAAGGAATTAGAGTTGAGGTTTGTACTTTGTGACTCCTCCAGGCATTGATGTGAAGGGCACGGAACGCAAGATAATCACTGCAGGAAAGCATATGGACTTTCACATCCTTTTTCCAAATCTATCATCTCAAAAGCCTTGCTGGAGAACCTTTGCTGTGACTGAGACCATCCACCTTCCACCGCTAAATTGCCAAAATGGTGGGGAAGTGGGTGGGGTTGGGGGGGTGTTGGGTTTCATATCCCCTCGTATGGATGCACAAGAACACATATTCAGTGGGAAATTTATTCGGTAAGCTCTGTTTAAAAACTATTTAAAAATCAGTTTTTATTTACAAAAATGCTGTGTAGTGTCACGGAGACTTCGATCCAAGCCTTTCGCCGTCCCAACTTAATAGCCAAATCCACCGAGGAAAATGATTTCTCCATCCCTCTCAACATTCATATTCAGGCAGATGCTGAGGGCCATCACTTTTCATATTAAGGTAATCCACATTTGTTTATATCTCCCGCACCCAAGGAAAACGAGACTGCCTCCTTGATGAATAAATTGTATTTCTCTACAAGAAGAAAGCCATACAGCGAGGCAGTTAAATGTCAGGAAAAATCACATTCAGAAGCGCATCTGAAATTAAAAGTATGCCATGAGATGTGACATTCTTAACTTCGTTGCTACTGAGTAATTGTTAATTAGATTAATGACCGTCCAGTACGCTGAGCTGGAAACTTCATTTTCATGCAGTAAGGTGTGAGCTTGCTGCTTTGCCTGCCTGGGACTGATCTCAGGGCTTCAGAAACAGCTGCACGAGGAAGTGCAGTCATAAGGTTACCGCCGCCGCAGCAAAAAATAAAAAAAGAGAGAAGATAAAGTCTCCAAAGCCTTCAAGTGTCTGTGCCTTCCTCCACAAACCCACTTGTCGATTAAATTAAAGCATTCCTCCCAGCTCAGTTCCCCAATCTTCAAACGCTTCTCGATAAACTGTTGGAGATCTTAGCCCTTGTAAGAAATGAATCATATTTTCTCTGTCGTACTTGATCGCTGTTGACTACTAATTCACCCCGTATTGATCTCAAGGCCGTATTTCTTACCGTTTAGATGGGGAATTATCTTGGGCTATTAAAGTGTGGCCAAGTTTCAGAGGCCTTTACAGTCACTGTACCCAGAGGCCAGCCTCATCCTTGGGAAGTATGCACGAATTGGGCATTCAGACCTGACTTCTTGCCCCTTCATTTCTTGTGTCTTCTTTGGTCTGGGGGGGTCTATGGGTCAAGAGGCCCTGTTATTTGGGGGAGGGAGAGAAAATACAGTGCTTAAGAAGGAGTGAGAGAAGGCTTATACAGAGATGGCCTCTCAGGGAGATGCTTGCCCAAATCACCTTATTCTCATACTTTTCCCTCATCCTAGAAACTCCAGAAAGAGGCTTATTTAAAAGACTCCTTGGAAGGGCGATATTTTTTGCTTTGTCTGCAATGCAGACCATGTAAAACAGGGAAGATGTAAAAATACCACCTCTTCCTAATTAGAAATGTAATATACACTTATTATAGAGAATGTGGACAACTTAGAAACACATAAATGGGAACATAATAAGGATCCCCAATTTCAGGATTGCTATTGTCAACCTCTGTGATTTTTTTTTTTTTTCGAGAGAATAAGAACATGTGTGGGGGCGGGAGGAGGAAGAGAAGGAGAGGGACAGAGGGA
Source organism: Enhydra lutris kenyoni (assembly GCF_002288905.1). Lineage (NCBI taxonomy): Eukaryota > Metazoa > Chordata > Mammalia > Carnivora > Mustelidae > Enhydra > Enhydra lutris. The sequence goes on from NW_019154113.1 coordinate 7,333,774, forward strand.
AACTTAGGCAGGTTTCATGCCCAGCAGGAGCCCAAGTTGGGGCTTGATCTTACAACCCTGAGATCACGACCTGAGCTGAAATCAAGAGTCGGACGCTTAACAGACTGAGTCAACCAGGCACCCGTCAACCTCTGTATTTTGAAAGAAAGAGTACATAGTGATTTAGAGCGTAGACTCTGACCCCAAATGCTTGGGGTGGGAATATAGGCATCACTATTTAATGGCTGTATGAACCCAGGAAGTTGAATCAACTAATTTACGATGATCTTATTAATGATGACTTTAAAGGGATGTTGTGAGGGACAAATGGGATGACTCATGTTGAGAACCCAACCCAGTGCCTAGCCCCTAATAAGCATTTGATATGAACAACAATCACCGTGTGATATTTTGTGAAGGATTCTCTTCCTACATACACAGGTGTGTAAATGCATACAAGGGATCACACATTGTCAGGCATTGACTACCACGTCAAAATGTGTTGATCAGCGTTTTATATCATTTCACGTATTGAGCACCTGAATTTAACGTACTTGTTATATGACTCTGCTTTATTGAATCCTAGTAATTTATATTGTTGTGTAAATCATAGGAATAGGAAATGAAGGTCCATTTTTTCTCCTTGGGCAGCTGAGGGATTCTAGTGCAATTCTTGGAAATGGAGCCAGATGCCTTATGGGATGGGAGAGGGCCAACTTGGCTCTGGGAACTGGGCTTATATAATTTTCCCCATGAGACAGTTGGTGAGGCAAAAAAAAAGAGAGTGAGGAAAATGCTCCCAGGTTCATTCCCCATCCCCTGACCATTAACAGAGGTCTTATTGAAAGCAGCACCTCAATAGGATTTGAACCTATGACCTATGAAACATGAAGCCACCCACTTCCCAATCTCCTGCAAAAGCTCTTGTCCTGCTGGGTGGAATCGAACTGACCTGAACTGGCATCTGGCCAAGACCCCAGAGAGAAGGGTTACTTTTCCTTGGAGGTTGGAAGGAGTCCTTTAGTTGCTCTAATGAGTGTCTTTGCAAGAAATGGCCTTGGTGAGCAGGTTGCAATGAACTGGGTTGAAATTGAGCCAGGATCTTTGGGTTATTATCTCTGCTCATATAGTAGGCGCTAAGCATTGTTAATGACCCTCTGGGTTAGGATCTACATTTGTAAGAAGGGATAGACTGAAAAAGGAGAGGACCATTGGACTAGAAATAAACAGCCTTGGAGTCTCCAACTTCCTCTCCAGGCCTCACTTTGGTGTTGGTTTTGAGGTGTGAACAAAAGTGCTAGGATTTCCTTGATTGCCTTTCTGATCTGTTCTACGTATTGACCACTTCTGAAGTTAGCCGCTGGTGTTGCTGTGGACTTGGCGGGGACGGGGTGGGGGGGATGCTAGTTTAATGGTGCAGGAGAATAATACCAGGTTGGTTGGCAATGGACCATTCTTTCCTGCTGACCACAGCACCTGGAAGCTCTAATGGGCTGGGGTCACAGGTCTTTAGACTAGTCCTACTACTCCCTCCATCTCTCCACCCTGGCCCAAAGTGTCCCTCCCTATTTCCATCCCAGCCCATCTTTCCTTTGTACTCCTCCATATTTTTCTTGATCTTTCTCTCTCATACAGTTAGCTAAATGCTGGTTTTATAATGCTTGGAGATTTTTACCAAAATCATAAATATACATTTGTCTTTTCAACACATCTATACAGTTTTCATACACACATATAGATGAGTCTAGAAAATAGGCTCCCACCAGGCAATATACCTTCCCACCACAAATGTTATCGGAGTGGTGAATAAGCCGTGCCAGTTCAGGGATGAGGAAACAGGCTGGAGGGATCGAGTCACTTGCCCAAGATCCACAGCTAGTCACCTGTGGAGCCGGGGAGCACACAGCCTTGACCTCCATCTGTCTGTGCTCTTCCTACTTGTGTTCGGAAGGAAATGACAAGTGATCTCACCCATCATGTCTTCCATGTTGCCTTCTCAGGAGTAATGATGACTCTCACTCACTATGTCCTTTGGTTTTATAGAATGGATTAAAGAGTCAGTCAAATTAAGGAGTCCTGTGCTTGTTTCAGCAGGATGGATCCCTTGAACCCCTTAGGGGGGCTGTCCTAAATACACTGCCTCCCGTTAGCCTTTCGGACACAGACAAGTCCCTGAGTCTCATTAACTCCTGCCTCTCTGCCCATCTCCAACTCCCTTGTCCTGGATGAACTGATCTGGATTGTTTTTTGTTCTTCTCTGACCAGCCCTCCCCCATCTGTGTGACTTACCCCATCTCATCAGGATGTCCTTTTGATTTAAAGCCAAGCCTTCTCTCTCAGGTCAGGAGGGGCGTCCTCTGGGAGCTGCCACTGCTCTGGGCCTTCTCCTGCCCAGCAGCGTTCCAGGCATGACATGCCTCTTCTCACACCATGCCTCGTTTGGTGCCTTTGTTGAATCATTTCTTTCCCAAATCCTGGCAACCGAGTAGCACCTTAACACAGTTATAAACTTCTACCACGAGTTGTTGCTGATGTTTACCAGGATCAAAACGGCTTTTTTTTTTTTTTTTTTTTTACCTTCCTCCATCTGAGGCTAAATGCTACTCCTGGAACAACCCAGAAGAGTAAGCCGAAGCACTGACCATGGAGGGGTGACTCTACTCTGCTTGGCGAACAGACGAGCTCTCTGAGCCGTAAAACTGTAGGGGAAAAAAAAGAGAAGCCAAATCCCATGGCATGTGTTCACCGTTACTCACTTATTTGTTGAACAGACATTTATGAACACTGGCTGCTTTTTTTTTTTAAGATTGTATTTATTTGTCAGAGAGAGAGCATGTGTACCCAAGCAGGGGGAACAGCAGGCAGAGGGAGAAGCAGGCTTTTTGCAGAGCAAAGAGCCTAATTCAGGACTCGATCCTAGCACCCTGGGATCATGACCTGAGCTAAAGGAAAATGCTTAATGGACTGAGCCACCCAGGCATCCTGAAGTACTGGCTTCTTAATGGGGCAAGCATGGTGTTGAGTGTCACAATTATAAAACACAATAGGACAATGGTTCCCTCCCAGAGGAGATATTGAAACAAGAGTGTGGCATGGTGGTTTCTGTGACAGTAATGAACACAGGTGCCAGGCACATTTCAAAATAAAATTATAGCCCTGGGTCCATAAGCATTTCCCAGAGGGGAGGCACCCTACAGAATTGAGCTCAATTAAAATCTGAGCTCAAGAGTTCAGCCGAGGATGGGAAAAGTGTGCTCAGGCAGCAGTAACATTTGCAAAAGCCCAGGGAAAGGAGAGAGCATTGGAGGAACTGCAAAGAAAAGAGAAAGATGAGGCCAGTGGGAAAGGCAGAGTTGCATAAAGGGTTCTGAATGGTGTGGTAGGGCAACTGGGGCCCCGATGTCTCCTCTTGATGGCAGATGTCATGACCAGTTTTATGTAGTAGACAGCATTTTTGTCCTTTGAGAGGTGAGAAAATCAACTCAGGGAAGGTGGTGGTTAGGTGACCATACAGCTTGAAATTAGTGGAGTTAGGATCGAAACCAAGGTTTCCTTGTTTCAGTTGTTCAACTTGCCCCACACATGACATTGTCATAAGTGATTGAAAAGCTGCACCTGTTCCCTAGAAAGTCAGGGATCCTTGGAGGCACAACGCTAGCCATTGCTGAGCATTTTGTTCACGCTCACATTTCTGTGGTCCTTTGTGGGGATCATCAGATTCACACCACAACCTCATTTGAGACGAGGATGTCAAGGTTTGGAGATTAGGTAGTCTGCCTCATAGCAGGGAAGGAATTTGAATTTATATCTGTTTAACTTTTAAAGCTCTGATTTTATAAACAAGGGCTGGAAAGAAAGATAAGTACTTGGTCACCAATAAAACAAAAACACAAGAATTATAAGCAAAGACTTATAATTTTATATATATATAATTTTATATATATATAATATATATATAATTTTATAATCACTCTTATTTTTCTTATACTTTCTTATGCTTTTTGCTGGCCACAAAATAATACATGTTCACTCTAAAAATTTTTTTAAAAATGCAAAAAAAGCAAATAAATAAATGGGTTGAATGAAATTGCTCATCAGTTTGCAAACTGTGTGAAGGTCAGGATTTCATCCCTTCTGTTGCTGCTGAGGTCCCAGCAATTGGAAGACTGAGTCACACTGAATGAATGAAAAATGACCCATAATTTCACCTCTTAGAGATAGGTGCATTAACATTTTGGTGCCTATTCTTTTGGAATTAGGTTGGTAGATAGAGGACTGATGATAGATAGATAATTGTGTTACCAAAACCCAAGTTCTGCTGTTCATTGCTCAAAAGTTCAATACACAAGAGACAAATTTTCATTGGAAAGGAATTTGAGTTTTATTCAGGAGGCTGGCCCCCTGGGGGAACAGGCAGACTCTTGTCCAAAAGCCAACTCCAAGGTTTCTGGCTGGCCCAGAGATTTTTAAAGGGGTTTAATGAGTTAAGGGTTTACAGTGGTCAGTGGCATTTCTTGATTATGTAAAAAGAGGATGATGTTAGCTACAGAGTTATCTCTATGCTCGGAAGGTGGGCAAGAAAGTCTGGTCCTTGGTGCCTGGGAAAGGTTGTGCAAGAGAATCCTGCAATGTACAGAGCTGTTCTGTTCTTTCTAGAAAAGAATGCATGATTTATAGATCTACAACAAAAGTTTTCATTAATCAGTCATGTAGGCTGAGATCTTTTGCTAAATCTTAGACTGTTAGGTTGGCTGGAGGAGAGCACAACTTCAACAGATACATAGATGATAGGAAGATAGACAGATGATAGAAGATTACTAATCTATATATAGACAGAAGGACAGAGAAAACACACAATACAGGATTCAGTAGTTGAGTTTATGTCAAGACCTCCCTTTTCCCTTTCCTGGTACACTGGGAATGTTTTCCTGTTGGGAGAGATGTGATCTCATCGTCTCCAGTGAATGAGTATTTCTCCATGGATTAGGGTGTGGATTTGAGATGTCTACTCTAGACCTTTTATACCTCTCCCTCCACTTCTCAGAGCTTGGGGAGCTTCCATCAAAGCTCAGAGAGTTTATTCCTACCATATTCCTACCAAAGTTTCAGGTGCTTTGCTGAGAGGGAGGCGGTCTCGTGACTTGATGAAAGCAACCTAGCAGTAGGGGCCATTTGCCCACTTGCGGGATGTCTGTGTGGACACCACAGCATTCCCTGCCAGGAGCCAGTTTTCTCCAGAGACCCAGCTCCTCACTGTGGGACCTTAGTGGCCTTTTCAGGATTTGGCAGACCCACTTTGAGAAAGATAGCAGCCTGAGGAAGCTAGCCAAGGTGCATTACATGCTGCTTCAGAAATGTGGTCTTCTGATCCCTTGTACTAGAAATTTCCCCAGATCATAACACTTTCCCTGGATCTCAAATAACCCCCCCTTCCTAATGGCAGTGAGCTACCAACTCTGACACACATGAAGGATCCAATTTTCTTTGAATTGAAAAGAGGAAAAATACCGTTAGTGAGTTTTCATCATTAATTTGGCTTTTATAAAATATAAAACACTTGGTTATTGCAGTCCAAACACACATCAACCTTGCTGTGAGGGACTTTGGCTGTGGAATACAAATCATTCTGACCAAGCGCACAGAATAAAATTGCCCTATGTTCACATTTTGTGAATAAGAGAGAAGGAACTATTTACAATCACGGGATAGCAGAGCCCTGGGAAACAATCCTGCTCTCTCTCTCCTTTTAAAGGTCAAGTTGGTGAGGCTTAGAGCGGGTAGCGACTTGCCCAGGTCACAGGTCTCGAGGGTTGAGTCCTCAGAGTCTCAGCCCAGAGCTCTGGTCCACAAGTTCATGCCATGAGTGGAGATGCAGAGCCACTGCCTGCTTTGCCCAGCAGAGGCCTCAGAGTCAAGCCTCTCTCAGGGCCCAGGAGATCTGAGACTTTCCCTCACAACTCCTTCCAGAGCCCCACACATAGGACATAGGCTCCAGACTGGGCCCCTTACGTGCAAAGACTCTTCTCACCTCAGTGATCACAATCATCTCAAGAAGCCTGATGTGGCGCCGTGTCCCCAGAGTCCCAGGAGATAGATGACATGGTTAATTCACAGCTGAAGAATTGAGGCTCAAGGCAGAGAATTACTTGCTTATGGAGAGGGTGGTGGGGAGGCAGGGCCTGCATTCAGTCTCAAGATTGGGTCAAAGATTTTCTTTCTTTATCCAAACATTCATAGTCTCCACTCCTAAATGCCAACAGCAATCGCCAGGCTTTGTGCTGAGGGCCATGCAGGTGTTCTGTGATATGGTCCACACAGCCAACACCACAAGGCAGGGATTGGTGTAGTAGTCAGTGGTAGAGGAGTTTGGGGCCAAGAGAAAGATACAAGCCTAATCTGGCCTTTCTGGCTGGGAGCCACTCTGACATTTGGTATCTTCATCCTGCTGGCCTCTGTGTGACTTTGCACAAAACATGGGGTTGGGGATGCAGGCGGGCAGCATGCTAGGGAGAAACTTCCTTGCTCTGCTCCCCTTCTCTGAATGACAAACAAAATCCCTGGTATCAGTCAGCTTAGGTGGCCAGAACAAAATGCCTCAGACTGGGTGTCTTAAGCGGTAGGTATTTATTTATTCTGTTCTGGAGACTAGAAGTCCATGATCAAGGTGCTGGGAAATGTGATTCTGGTGAGAGCCTCTTCCTGGCTTGTAGATAGCGGGCAACTCACTGTGTTGCCTCCTGGTCTTTCCTCTGGCTGTGGTCAAGTGAGGGTGGGCAAGGTGAGCTCTCTGGTATCTTTTCTTATGAAGACACTAATCCTATTCAATAAGGGCCCTACCATTATTACCTCATTTGACATTAGGTACTTCCCTAGAGGCCTCAGAGCCAAACACAGCTACCTGCACTGGGGGTGTTAGGGCTTCAACATATGGTTTTTGGGGACGGTACAAACATTCTGTCCATAACAACCATCAAACTGTAAACGCCCCATAGGGCTCCCCAAGGCCTCCTAATAGCCTGTTGGGCTTTGCCAAATTAGGGAGCTTCCTCATTGACCTAAATAAATAAATAAATAAATAAATTTAAATTTAAATATACATATTTAAATTTAAATATATATAAAATATATTTATATAAATTTCATATAATTCATAATAAATTTTATACAATTTATAAATTTATATATATTTAAATTTAAATATATATACACATATATTTAAATTTATATTAAGAAAAGGCTGGCTTCTATTCCAAGTAATTTTGCAAACATGGTACATAGTTGGTCTTCCACCATGGTTGGTCTTCCACCAAGCCAGCCTGGTCCAAGTTGCTTGGCCTTGCTGCGTGGTGGCAATGGTCAGGCTCAGGTCAAGGGTGTTCTTTTTCATAGCCGAGATCTGAGAGCATGCAATACATTTGCCATCATCCCAATAATGAGTAGAGATAAACTTCTAGTGTCCACGATGGTTTGGACTCCATCTGGCACTGGTGTCGGAAGTTACAGTTAGCATGAGCTCCTGAATATAATGTCATATGACATAAAGCACTTAGAATAATGCTTTGATCATTGTAGGCATTGTGTAGATGTGTGCAACTAAATCCAGTAGCTCATCCAGGATAGGCTGCCCTGTACTATACTAAGCACTGACCATTCAGTATTGGCCTCTGAATTCACCTGTCTAAGGGTTATCAAAGTGACACCGGAACATAGCAGTGGTTGCTTGGGCAGTTGGTAAGTGACGGACCATACTTACCTTGGAGGTGGAAGAAGGGTACCCTGGGCCTGTCCAAAGGTCTGGGTTCTAGTCGTGGAACAACAACTGACCAACTCTGTCACAGGGAGAAGGACTTCTCTGGCTCTGGTACTTTTCCTGCAATGGAAGGAGTTACACATATCATTTCTAAGGATTCATCACTCCGGACATTCTCTGAGGTAAGGCATGGAAGCCATTCCATGTCAATCAACTTCTCTATCCCAATATAATCTACTATATTTTTGGTTTATCAGCTTCTGTTGACAAAATTTAGATCCCGTTTGGGTCTGTATGTTGTTATATAGAACTGAAACCAAGGATCAATTTTCCAGACCATTTAGTCACTTGTGAAATCCAAGTATCTATCTATTTCATTGACTTTACAGTTTTTGTTCAGATATTTACCATCACGAAGACAGAGCCACCACTCACCATTTGGAGGAGCTGAGATCCTTTGCCTTGTGTCTATCCTTATTGTCATCCTTTTAGGGACCATAGCGGATAATCCTTAAAAGATGGTTCATCACCCATATTGAACAGAACACATTTCTATTTGGGTTTTGTTCATAGTCACAGGCATTTAGACTCTTTGGGAGTGAATAGAGGAGAGCTTTCTTCAAGAAAAGGATGAGCCAAGAAGCACATCAAAAGAGCAATGGAAACATAAAGTTCTAAATGCCAGGCCTTAAATCATCCCGGCAAATTGTAAGTCTGCTTTTTTCCATTCTGGTCTCCAAAGCTTGATGATGGATTGCCATTAGCTGGAAATAGTTGGAGCTTATGATATTAACCTAGTTGTTCGAGTGATTAAGGGCATCTGTTCTCCACAAATAATGGGTCTCATTCTGAGAGTGTCGACTATGGCAAAGTCTTTTAAGTTTTGATGAAGGACTCCCTGGTTTAGAGGTCCTCCCTATACACTCATGAATGGAATTGGCTGACTACTATAGAGAAGATGTTGTTTATTAGGAATTGAGTAACTCACCCCCCCCCAGTGGTTTTCTTTCACTGAGAAGGTTTCATTACTATCTTTGAAGTTTGTTGGATTTAGGCAAACCTATGACCTAATAATGCTGATGATAAATTATACTCTGCATCACCATTGCTGGGATTGGTTTCCTTATGTTCTTAATGGATAGAAAAAGTAGAGCACAGAGATATTTTTCTACTTTTCCTAACTTTATTCAGTTGTAAGTAGCAACATTAGAGCCTCAGACCATCATGGCTCTCTCTTCATTGAAGGCATCTCAACAGATGCATAGGCTCCTCAGATGTCTCATTTGTGCTCATATCTGCAAAGCTATGATATTTTGCCCCACTCTTAAAGAAGAAATAGGTCATTTAACCTATTTTCAATTGATCCAGAATGATAAAAAATTTTTTTTCTCAGGATCCCTTTTTCCAAAGAAAAAATAAGGAAACATCCTGTAAATCCAGGAACTTGAAAAATTCCAGTAAAATGCTTTATAGAGATGTTACCCAGAATCAGATTTACATTCTTCCCTTCTGTCACACTACAGACTCCATATCCTTTAGAAAAATAGAAATTTTCTCCCTCACTTCAATATTTCCTAGCTTTCTTGCCCTTTTCATCAGGGTTATCTGACCAATCTTATGGAAAAGTCCATTTCACTTAGAACTCCAAAAAGTGGCATTTTCCATAGAATTTTTACTCTCGCTCATTCTTCTGAGAATCCTGTTTGAGGGGCTCCCCCTTTTCCACAGTAATTCTTCCATCACTGTCAAGGGAGCATCACCCTATCATAAATTTCATCTTAAATTGTCTTAGGAATTTATAATTTATTCATAAATGGCACTGTTTTGTATATCAAATGAAGAAAACTAGGGGTGCATCGTATTTTTAAAAAGATTTTATTTATTTATTTGTCAGAGAGTGGGAAAGAGAAGGAGGGGGAGTGGCAGGTAGAGAGAGAAGCAGGCTTCCTAGTGAGCAAGAAGCCTGATGCAGGACTCTATTCCAGGACGCTGGGGATCATGACCTGAACCAAAGGCAGATGCTTAACCTACCTACTAGGGGTTTTCAGCAATGAATTCTCAGTCTTATGTTCTCTCAGGCTTTTGAAGATAGAAAATAGAAGGGTCCATTTGTCTCAGAACAAATCAACAGGTGGTAAAACCATTTGAAAAGCTATTGGAAAGGTAACTGGAGCCTGGTGTTTTCTGGATGCAAATCTGTGTTTCCCCAGCATGCCGTGTGTAGCCTGAATGCACAATCATCACACCTGAGCCAGTGGAGACAAGGATTGCAAAGGACCTTGCTAATAGCGAGGACCTTGTTAATTGCGCAGACTTTGCTAATTGCGCACTAAGGTGGAGGTCTTCCTTCTGAGGATGTTTTGGGGGTTTTGGTATACGTCTGCAAGAAACTCTTTACTGCTTGTTAGGACTCAAGATGCTCACACAAGGCAGTTCTCCTCTTAAACATCCATAGGGTTCTCCTCTTACAGACCCAATTAGAAACACGGCTGGAAGCTTGGGAGGAGAAGCAGGGAATTTAGAACATCTTCCTCTGCTTATAGTATATGCACAAAATCTATTTTCACTCTTTAGAGCTACGCATGACAGTGTTTTTATATTTATGGAGGAAAAAAAAAACAGTCACTTCTGAAAGTCTGATTTTTTGTTGTTGTAGAAGCTGTTGTGATGTTTATGAGTAACACCCCCCCCCCCATCAAATAGCCCATGAGAAGTTTACATGAAGAGCAATTGTCCAAGGAAAAACAGAACGAAATATTCACAGCAGAGGCAGCTTTGCTTTCCTTGGAATGGGTGATTTGCCTAAAGAATGTATTTCAGAGACTGTGGAAACAGGCTCACGCCTCTCAGCTTCGATCCCACATGCAGGTCAGACTTCAGCTGCATGTTAATTTTTATGGACGAGTTACAGACTTGGAGTTGCAGACTGGGAGAGGCAGGGGGCTTTGGTAATGGAGGAGCAGAGTGACCCACACTCTGGAACAGCAGAGAGAGGATTCTTTAACAACGAGCCATTGATTTTATTTTCAGCTTCAAGCTTTCATCACTTACAAAAAGCGTATACAAATTAATGGAGCTTTCTCCATCCCTGGTGGATTAGGCCCCACAGACAACATTTGATGGCTACATAAAATCCTAGTTTACTTATTATCGGCAGTAGAAGGATTTATAGTTCTTGGGTCGTTTGTTAATTCACATGTGTCTCCCATATCAGCCCAAGATCAAAGTGGAGAGAAATAGGATTAATAAATATTGGAAGAAGATACACACACACACACATTTTTTTTTTCCCCCTGGAAGAAACCACTCATCACACTGTTCTCTCTTTATATAATATTTATATAATATCTACCTCTGTTTCATGCTTAAGAACCAGTGCTTCTGTTGGCAATGAACACTGCAATGAAGTGTCGTTTTAAGACAACTGGAGGGCGCCTGGGCGGCTCAGTTGGTTAAGCGTCTGCCTTTGGCTGAGGTCATGATCCTGGGGTCCTGGGATCAAGGCTCTCATCAGGCTCCCTGCTCAGTGGGGAGTTGCTTCTTCCTCTGTCCCCTGCTCTTGATCTCTATCTCAAATAAATAAATAAAATCTTAAAAAAAAAAAAAGACAACTGGAATCTTTGGAACACATGATTGCTCAAATCCTGGGCAAGAGGTAGGAAGGATACAGGAGTTGATGGTCAGATGGGGAGGAACATAAGCCAGGAATGCCTACCCCTGAGCTGCAAATTAAGTGTACTGCATCTGCGTTTGTTTTCTCTGTTCTGTCCATCTGTGACCCCCATCAGGGTGAAAGGGTCACATCTAGCCTGCTAACAAACAGTGGGAATGTGGTAAACTGACTTGTACTATGTCTTAGAGATGACACACTGCTTTCTTGTTTGCTGGCACATGTGATCTTCACCATGAAGTATGGTGTCTGCATCTCACAGAAGAATCAGAGCTCTGACAAGCAGAATGATGTGCCTACAGTCATGCAAAGGGACTGTGGCAGTTTCCATGGAAGCCAAATCTTTTGCTCTAATCCTGAATTCTTTCAAAGATACCAAGCTTCTCTATAGAAGAAAGGGGAAGGAGAGTTCGGTTTTCTGGCCTTTGTAGCATCTTCCATTATATCCAATTTCAGGAAATTAGGATTTATAAGATAGTTCCAACTGACCCCCTGGGTCAAGTTATGCTTTCTCTCTGCAATATGGAATTATGCTGTGTCTGATAGGGTCAGGATTGAGTTCAATGCTTACAGCTCAGAGAATCAGACACATGATACCAAAATGTCTCTCAATTATGGGCTAAATACATCATGCATATTCTTAAAACTGTATCTTCACTGCTCATGGGCTTTTAGTAGTGAAAGGTTTCCATGATTAAAAGCAAAGATGCTTGAGTTTATGCTCTATAGTGTAAACAGTATCATATTTTCTTTTTATAGTTTTTTTTATATTAGGAAACTAATAGATTTTTATTGTAGATGATTTGTATTTTCTAGAAATAAAATCAAGCAAATAGTTCACCTGCAATCCCACATTAATACTGCAGATTATTCTCTTTTAATCTTTTTTTTTAAAGATTTTTAAATTTATTTCGAAGAGAGAGACAGAGCAAGTGAGCACAGGAAGGAGGGGTAGAGGAAGAGAGAAACTCTAAGTAGACTCCATGCTGAGCATGGAACCCAACTTGGGGCACAGAGTCCCATGCAGGACTCGATCTCACAACCCTGAGACCATGAGTTGAGCAGAAACCAAGAGTCAGACACTTAGCTGATTGTGCCACCCAGGAGTCCTTATTTATTTTGAATCTTTAGTTGATATTTATATTCTATCCATAATATTTTCTTACATTATGTCATGTTAAAAAATACCGTATAATAACAATCATATCTAAAAGGGGAGAATTTTTTTATATACTGATTTTTAAACCTTGGGATACTTAAGCAGCTTTATTAATAAATTGCGCCATTTAATGTGTACAATTTGTTCATTTTTGACCTACTTAATGAAACCATCAGCACAATCAAGATAATGAACACGTCCATCACTCCCAAAAGAATGCTCATGTCCCTTCTTTATAATCTCTCTCTTTTTTTGCCCCTCCCCCCACCTGCCTCACCTATGTAAACACTGATTTATTTTTCTTTTATTATAGATTCATTCATATTTTCTAAAATTTTATATAAATAGAATCCAATAGTAGGCAGGCACTCCTTATTTCTGTCTCACTTCATTCACTCAACATAATAATTATTATTTTTTAAAATATTTTATTTATTTATTTGACAGAGAGATTACAAGTAGGCAGAGAGGCAGGCAGAGAGAGAGAGGAGGGAAGCAGGCTCCCCACTGAGCAGAGAGCACCCCCCCCCCCATGCAGGGCTCAATCTCAGGACCCTGAGATCATGACCTGAGCCGAAGGCAGAAGCTTAATGCACTAAGCCACCCACGTGCCCTCAACATAATTATTTTTTTGATTCTTTAATGGTTGTATATAATAATTGTTCATTTCATTTTTTACCCTATCTTAAGTATTTTATTTTTGTTTATTATGTTATTTTTATTTAAATTCAATTAGCCAACATACGGCATACCATTAGTTTTTGATGTAGTGTTCAATGATTCATTAGTTGCCTATAACAGCCAGTGAAGGCACATGATGTGATGTTCAGTTCTTTTTGTAACTCAGTAGTGTTCTATTTAATGGCTATGCCGCATTTGTGTATCCATTCATGTGTTGGACCTTTGAGTTGTTTCCAGCTTTGGGCTATTGCTACTAGCCTTTGTCTGGACACATATTTAATTTATCTCTGGAAAATGTCAAAGAAATGGAATTGCTGAAGCAGATGGTAAGTCATTGTTTAACATTTTAAGAAATTGCTAACCTGTATTTCAGAGTGATTCTACCATTTTGCATTTTCTCCAGTGTTGCAGGAGAGTTCCAATTCTCCACATCATTGCCAAACCTTGGAATGGCCGATCATCTTAATTTTGGCCAGTGTAATAGGTACTCAAGTGTTTTTGTTTGTTTGTTTGTTTGTTTTTACTGTAGTTTAATTTCCACTTCCCTAGTGACTACTGATGTTTCTTGTCCTGTCATCTGTACTCTTCTTTGCTGAAGTCTCTTTTAAAAGTATTATGTCCATTTTGGGGACACTTGGGTGGCTTATTCAGTTAAGCATCTGATTCCTGATTTGGGGTCAGGTCATGATCTCAAGGTCATGAGATTGAGCCCTGTGTCAAGCTCCTCACTCAACCGGCAGTCTGCTTGAGAGTCTCTCTCTCCCTCTGCCCCTCCCCTTCATGTGTGCGCTCTCTCTCTATCTCAAGTAAATAAATAAATCTTTAAAAAATAAAATATTATGCCCATTTTTAAAAGGTCGTGTTTCCTTATTGTCAAGTTTTGAAAAGTTTTTAGATAATCTGGGTATAAATCCTTTGTCCGTTTGTGATAGCAAATATTTTCTTCCAATCTGTAACTTATCTTTTCATTCTTCTAACTGTATCTTTAAAAGAGCGATAGTTATTATTTTTGATGAAGTAAAAATTATCAAATTTTTCTTTTATGGGTTATAAATTTATGGGTTATAAATTTTCCTTTTATAGATTCTTTCATGGGTCATTCTTTTGATATCATATCAAATAAACCTTAGCTTAATCTAAAGTCACAAAATGTTTTTCCTTTGTTTTTTTTTCTAGAAATTTTATAGTTAAATTTAGTCCTGTGATCCATTCTGAGTTAATTTTTGTGAATGGTGCAAGATATCAAAATATTTATTTATTTGCACATTAGCCGTGTTTTATAGCTTCTAGCATGTAAGTCAAAGTTATTTGTTAAATTTATTCTTAACTATTTTATTATTTTTGATGATAATATAAGGTATTGTTTTCTTTATTTTTAGTTGTTCATTGACTGCAGGTAGGAATACAATTGACTTTTTTGTATATTGATCTTGTGTCTTGCAGTTCTGCTGAACTTACTTATTAGTTCTGATGGTGTTTGTGTGTGTATGTTTGTGTGTATTTGAATTCCTTAGAATTTTCTATACACAAGAATACATCGTCTAAGAGTAGAGATATTTTTATGTCTTCCTTTCTAATCTGGATTCCTTTTCTTTCCCACCTGCTATGACTAGAACCTTCAGAGCAATGTTGACTGCAAAAGGAAAGCAGACATTCTTATCTTGTTATTTCTCCCCTTGATCTTAGGGGAAAATAATTCAGACAAGCCACCTGTGATGTTATCTGTGGGTTTTTGTATATACTGTCAGTAAAGTTTAGTAGCTATTCTTCTGTTTCTAGTTTCCTGTTTGTTTTTATCATGAACGTACATGGATTTTGGCAAAAACTTTATTGAGGTGATCATGTGGTTTTGCCTTTATTTTTTTATTTTTTATTTTATTTATTTATTTGACAGACAGAGATTACAAGTAGGCAGAGAGACAGGCAGAGAAAGAGGCACAGAGAGAGGAAGGGAAGCAGGCTCCCAGCCAAGCAGAGAGCCTGATGCGGGGCTCGATCCCAGGACCCTGGGATCATGACCTGAGCTGAAGGCAGAGGCTTTAACCCACTGAGCCACCCAGGCACCCCTGCCTTTATTTATTAATAGGTTGTATTATGTTGATTTATTTTTTAATGTTAAACCTATTTTGCATTCCTTGGATAATCCCACTTGTGGTCATAGTCATAGCTGGGATTTGACTTGCTGGAATTTTGGTGAGGATTTTTGTGTCTGCATTTGTAAGGAAAGTTGGTTGATGTCTTTTCATGGTTTTGGAATCAAGGCAAGACTAGCCTCACAGAATGAACTAGGAGGTATCCCTTCCTCTTCTGTTTTCTGGAAGAGTTTGTGAAGGATTGGTATTAACTCTTTTTAAAAACTATGGGGGGCCTGGGTGGCTCAGCCCTTAAGCGCCTGCCTTCAGCTCCAGTCATGATCCCAGGGCTCTGGGATTGAGTCCCGCATCAGGCTCCCTGCCCAGCCAGAAGCCTGCTTCTCCTTCTCCTACTCCCCCTGCCTGTGTTTTCTCTCTCACTGTGTCTCTGTCTCTCAGATAAATAAATAAAATCGTAAAAAAATAAAAATAAAAATGTGTGGCTGAGGGGTGTCTAGGTAGCTCAGTCAATTAAGCTTCCGACTCTTGATTTCAGCTCAGGTCATGATCTCAGGGTTTTAAGATAAGATGGAGTCTCATGTCAGGCTCCACGCTGCTTACGATTCTCTCTCTCTCCCTCTTGAAGCCCACCCCCGCATGCCCCAACTTGCACACATTCTTTCTAAGTAAGTAAGTAAATAAATAAATAAACATGTATGGTCTAAGCTTTTCTGTCTGGAAACTTGAAAAAATGCTAACTTAATCTCTAACTTGCTTTAGTCTATTCAGATATTTTTGGGTTTTGTTGTCAGTTTGGGTAGTCTGTCTTTTTAGTAATTTGTTTACTTCATTTCAGTTATCTAATGTGTTAGCATACAGTTGTTCAGAACATTTCTTTCTAATCCCTTTTATTTCTGTAATGTTGATGGTTATCTCCCCTCTTTTCTTCCTAATTTTAGTAATTTGAATCTTTTCCCTTTTTCTTGGCCAATCTAGCTAAAGGTCTGTCAATACTGTGTATCTTTCCAGAGAACCAACTTTTGATACCATTGATTTTTCTCTACTGCTTTGTTACTTCCTACTTCATTTAAATCCACTCTATCATAACATTTCCCTTCTCATGTTTGCTTTGCTTTAGTTTGTTCTTATTTTTCTAATTTCTTAAGGTGGAAAGTTAGATTATTCATTTGCAGTCTTTCTTCTTTTTAAATATAAGTGTTTACAACTATAAATATCCTTGTAAGCGCTGCTTTCACTGTGTCCTCTACGTTTTTATATGTTGTGTTCACATTGTCATTTGTCTCAAATTATTTTTTTAATTCCCCTAGAGGTTTTCTCTTTGTTCTGTTGGTTATTTAACTACAAGAAGCTTAATTCCTACATCTTTAAGAATTTCTGGAATTTCCTTCTGATATCAATTTCTAATTTCATCCATTATGGTTGGAAAACATATTTTATGTGGTTTCAACTCCTTTACATTTATGGAGGCCTATTTCTGACAAAACATATGGTCTGTCCTGGAGAATTCCCATCTTTTCATGTAGTCTCTATCTACTTCTGTCAAGGTTTAAATAGTGTCCTTATAGTTTTGTTGTCCAGGGACTTGTTGAGAGAATCTGTGCTTATTTATCTTGGTCTGATTATTGTTTTATAATTTATGTAGATCTAGATATAATGGTTGGCTTACAGCAATGACAACCTCTAACAATTCATTCATAGATACATGTCTATAATACATCTTGAGTTAAGTGCCTGGTATGTGTCTGGTGTTGGGGGTACACCGTTGACAAAGAGACTGTAACCTCAGGAATTTTTTAATCTGGTTGAGAAGGAAAACTTATAAACAGAAAATATCATATAGAAACTGAGTACAACAGAAGAGCAGAAAAAGGGATTTCCTTATGAGATGTAGAGCCATCAGGGAAAGTCACCTAGAGCATGTGATATCTGAATTGGACTTTGAAGAAGAAGAGGTCACTGAGAAGACAGGGAGTAGGAGGACACTGCAGGCAGGGAGTTGCAAAAGACAAGTTAGAGCCAAGTGTTATTGTGCCTGTGTCACAGCTAGGATGGCTTTCTTAAATAAAATAAAAAATAGGTACACTTCGGTAAGTCTTCTGGATAGAGCTTCCTATTTGTATTCGTTTTCTAGGGCTGCTGTTATAAAGTAACACAAAGTGGCTTCAACAATGCAGATTTATTGTCTGATGGTTCTGGAGGCTGGAAGTCCAAGACGAAAGTGTTACCCAGGTGTGCTTCCTTTTGAGAGGCGGTGGGGGTTCTGTTCCAAGTCTCCCTCCTTGGCTTGTAGACGGCCATCTTCTCCCTGCGTATTTTCACTTTATCTTCCCTCTAGGCATATCTCTGTGTCCGAATGCCTCCTTTTCATAAGGAGACAAGCCTTATTTTTATTTTTTGTTTGATTTATTTTTATTTTTATTTTTTTATTTGATCACCTCTGTAAATACCCTATCAGCACAGGGTCTGACACATCCTAGAGACCCACGTCTGTTACATGAACACATAAATGAATAAATAGTAACTATCCCTGGCAGCCAAGTAGGATCCCTCCCTGATGTGGCCACCAAGTTCCTGGTTCTGAAACTGGCACCGAGGAGTGGGATGATCCTGGCTCATGAATTTATTTCCCACAGTGCTGCCTCAGCCAGGCATCCTGGGCCCCTTCCAACAGTCTAGACTCTCCTTATGCAGCTGTATCCTAATGAAGCTCCTTATGAAGCTTTACCATACTTCCTGTCTCTTCTGTGCGCATCCAG
The DNA here is from genome assembly GCF_002288905.1 of Enhydra lutris kenyoni. NCBI lineage: Eukaryota > Metazoa > Chordata > Mammalia > Carnivora > Mustelidae > Enhydra > Enhydra lutris. The sequence goes on from NW_019154113.1 coordinate 7,351,862, forward strand.
TTTCCGCTCACCCTCCAAGTTGTCCCCTGTCTTCAAATGTTTTCTGCCACTGTGAGTCCCTCTGGGGACTCCCTTTTATCCCTGATTATTTTGTGTGTGAGTCTTGTATGCCTCCTTGGACATAAACTGATGGGAAACAAATGCCCTGTCATCATTTTTCTGGTGTTTTCAAATCACCGTTACTCTTCCTACCACTTCTGTTTCCACCCAGTGCTCTCAGTGTGTGGCACAGTGACACAACAGTGTGACAAATTCTTGTGAAGTATTTTCAGGACACCAGGCACCATGCCACGTTATCTTTAACGTAACAGTAGCTCTGTATGGCTGACAAGAGGCTATTAGTAAAATGGGAATATATACATATACCTGGCAGGTGAGAATTGAGCTCAGGTCTGTCTGACTCTGAGGTCCATGTGCTGTACCACCATATGCTGGCTGACCCATCAGAGACGTTCAATTAGAGCTGCTGTTGTCATCATTCCTACCACTCCTTTGACCTCTCTGCGGGTCTCAGAGTCATGCAGATAGATTTCTTCTGGCCCATGACTGTGAGCTCACCCTGGTATATCAGTTGATGACCCCTGGATCCAAGGAAAGTCAGGTCTTATTAGGGACTGAAAACCAAATGCTATGTCTTCTGTGGCTGCCTTGGAAGAATCATGGCCAATGATGAAAGAGAATGAGTCCCTCAACAATCCAGATGGTTTAACTTTGGTATATATCAGCTGGGACATTGAGAAATCATTGAATGACATATGGCATTTTCATCTTGAAAAGTAAAATGACTGTAAATATTTTAATGTGTGTTATAGAGGACTTTGGGGGCAAGGCCCATCATGGGGTAAGTGCAGGATGGCCCCCTGTTGAGACAGGCCTTCAACTTCACACTTGTGGGGCCATTTCCAAGTAAGGTGGTACCTACAGCCACAGATATATTGAGAAGGTTTAGAGACAAAAGCATTCATTGTTTTACTTAATTTCAAAATGTTCACAATTAATATTTGTCGTGATTTTTATAAACTTATTCCCTATTTTGGCATTTCTCAAATTTAAAAAATTGTCTGGAAACCAAAAAGAGAGAAGAGAGAGAGAGAGAAGTAAAAAAAGAAGAAAAAATAATCTCTCTTGACTTCTGAGGAATCCTGAGGAAAGGACCTAAAATCTTTCTGTTCTTGGCTCTTCCCTTACCAGCTAGATCAGAAGACTTACATGTTGGGTCTTGTGTTTGATTATTTCCATTAATATGGAAGTGGGTCTTTCTAATGCTCTGAGGAGAGGAACAACCACATTTTGTCTGACAGGAAGAGGCTCTGACAGCACAGAGCCTGACCGCTTCCTCCTTGGGTAAGGAAACAGGTTTCCACAGCATCTGGGCCTTGGACACCACTACATACCCTTTGGTTAGTAGGTGAGTGGGATAGAGTTTGTCCTTGGCCACCGCTCCAATTCTGTTCAGCCTCCTTGAAAGTTCAGAGACCACAGCTCAGGGCAGTTTCTGTACTCAAGTCTGCCATGCTCTGTGGCATCTTATGGACCCCCTTGTGGGACAGGGTGGGGAAGCGTGTAACAAATTCATGGACTGCGTGATCTAGAGAGTTCTTCTAGACAGGAGCACTTCTGAGGCTCAATTTCCCCAAACAATGACTACTGGAAGGTGAGCAGGTGGAACCCTTCCAGGTGGTCCATGAGAACTCGGACCACAGTGCTCAGGTTGCCGTGGTCGGTTCTTGTGGATGAAAATGATATTGGCAAGACTGGTGGATGGAGGCCAGAAAGGGTCACACTTGGCCTTACATCTGGGCTTCACCGCTTAACAGCTGAGTAAGCTTCTCTGAAGCTCTGTTTCTGCATCTATAAATTAGGAAACACAGCTAACTCAATGGGTGGTTGGGGGGATAATCTGAGGTAAAGCCTACACAGTGTGGGGCCAAAGACCATTTTGTTCCTTTCCTCTTAAATTTGTGGGTATAGATCAACATGGGAATGCTCCTTGAAGTAAAATGCAATTTATTCTGCAAACAAATGGTTATACTAATAGCAACGAGCTTGGTGTGACCAATCCGAAATTTATGCAGCCATTTTCCCCTCCCTATTTTCCGTGTAGTTGTGAGGCAGCCTTAGTCTTGTCTTCCTCTAACTTTAAATCCACTCTGAATAGTTACAGTTCACCTGTGATTTTTCTCATCACTGTTAGAGTCTCCAGTCACCGGAGCCACACATCACTTCCTCAGTCTAATTATTTCAATGCTTATCTTATTCATAAGAAGAAAATATTTGAGGGTACCTGGGTGGCTCAGCCGGTTAAGTGTCTGCTTTTGGCTCGTGTCATGATCCCAGAGTCCCAGGATCGAGTCCCTCATTGGGCTCTCTGCTCAGTGAGAAGTCTGCTTCTCCCTCTGCCTTTGCCTGCCATTTCCCTGGCTTGTATTTGCTTTCTCTCTTTCTCTCTCTCTCTGTAAAATAAATAAATAAATAAATAAATAAATAAAATCTTTTTTTTTTTTTGTTTTGTTTAAGAAAACATTCGTTCTTCGAGTCTTTGAGTAGTTCTCCTTTTCTTCCTCTTTCTCATCTTAGACTATCTCTGGCCAGAAGAACAGGAAGGATGGCCGTCCACTCTATCTGATGCTTCTATATTTCCTTCCCATGTGCAGAATGGTTTATGAAGCTCCAGCAAGGAAAAGATTTAAAGGGAAGAGCAGAGTAGAGAAATTCTTACTTGACTGGAGTTGTCCTGGAGATCAAGCTCTGTACTCTCCATCTCGGATTAAATTAACTTTAAAACTAACTTTTTCTTTCTTTCTTTCTTTTTTACTTTCTTTAAAGATTTTATTTAGTTATTTGACAGGAGAGAGTGAGTGCACAGTGGAAGGAGATGGAGAAGCAGACTCCCTGCCGAATAGGTAGCCTGATATGGGTTTCGATCCCAGGACCCCGGGATCATGACCCCAGCCGAAGACAGAAGCTCAACCAACAGAGCCACCCAGGTTCCCCTAAAACTAACTTTTTCTATTCTGATATTGCTCCCCCCACTCCCTCCCCTCTCCTTCTCTCTCTTGTGTCTGTGCGTTTGCTCTCACACACAGGGATCTCTGAGCATCCATCACCCTGAACTTCTGTTGAATGGGCAAATGCCTCCCTGTTCCCACTGGTCCCTTGTGACCACTTCATAACCTCCAACTGCCTTCTGCCCAAGTTCCCTTTCCACAGACCATTGTCTGGGATGTATCTAGATCTTTCTCCTGTGTGGTTCACATTGAAACCACAGGAAACTCTCAAGCATTCATTCTCCAGGCAAACTCTGGGGGTATACCTGTGTTACTGTAGCATCACGTTCTCTGTTCTGTCATCAGAAAGGCAGCCTGTGTACTGTGACCCTATGACTACAAGGCACATGCATTTAAGTTCTCTGAGTTGGGTTGTTGAAGCCCCTATTGACAAAAGGTTGCCAAATTTAAGGGAGGGGGAAAAAGAAAAAGAAAAAAAGAAGAAGATGCCCAGGAATACTGAATTTCAGATAAACAAGGACAATATTGAGTATAAGTATGTCCCATGTAGTATTTGGGACATACTTATACTACAAAATCTTCTTTATCTGAATTTCACAGTTAATTGGACATCCCGTGTTGTATCCACCAACCCCATGCTGGTCAGCTACAGAAACACCCCAACTCCTTTTATATATACCCTAAAGGAGGGTGTTAAATAGTCTGTAACCAGTTTTTATCTATTTTTCAAAAATGTACTCAACTCTGAGACAAGCTGAAATTTCGTTTAAATATCCTGCTACATTAAAAAAAAAAAAAAAACGGCCTTGGGAAATCTATATATTTAAGACATGTTTGGTTATGTTTGACTTTGCTCTTACATCAAAGACTTCTTTACCTTCATAATTTGGAGAGAGATTTCACAGGGATTGGCCAGGCTAACACAGTGACTCATTTGGAGGTGTTGGGATTCCTAACGTATTAGAGAGCTCTGTGCTTGGTTCAATTTTTGGAGCTTTGCTGGATCCCTCCCAGTGCTGGGGAGCAGCACGTCTAACTCATGGTGAGCCAAGGTCCCGGTCTCTGCATAGAGACTTGCCTTCTAAGGGGCCAGATCTTGTTTTTTTCCTTTTCAGTGAATGATATACGATACAAATATTGTTCTTAATCAAAAGTATATTAGCAAGCCACCATAAAACCTGAGTTACAGGGAGACGTGATAGCATATTTGGAAAGGATTAGTTTCATACGAAATGGATTCATTTCTCTGTCTGCCTTTTATCAACATGTATTTATCAAAATGTGGAAGCTTGTCTATGGGCCACATTTTCATGACTCATAGGTTGCTTGAAGACAGTTGCAGTCTAGGAAGGAGGAGGGATTGAAAAACATAGGGTGCTCTTAAAATTTGGCCATAATTTTTACTAGCGGATAATGTTGGCTTTCTTCCAAAAATCTAAAGAGAAGTTTCTACCCAGCTTTTTGTGATCGTGGAAATTTCCCCATGGAGCCCTTACACTTTCTCCAATTGATTTCTTAACCTTTATCATGCATGTATATTGGTTAATATTTTTCAGATTAAAAATTATATAAAAATTATATAAATTCACCAGAGAAGACCTGGAATATACAACAAAAAAGGGGGTGGGGAACAGCCCCTTGGAACCTACCACGGTTATAAAAACATTATTTTTCAATGAAACAAATCATATGGAACATACTACTTTGTAGTTTCTCTTCTCTCTTAACAATATACCATAGAGTTGTCTTATTTTAAAAGTATTGGGGCCCCTGGGTGGCTCAGTGGTTAAAGCCTCTGCCTTTGGCTCAGGTCATGGTCCCAGGGTCCTGGGATCGAGCCCCACATCGGGCTCTCTGCTTGGCGGGGAGCCAGTTTCCTCCTCTCTCTCCGCCTGCCTCTCTACCTACTTGTGATCTCTGTCTGTCAAATAAATAAATAAAATCTTTAAAAAAAAGTATTATATAATGTTATTTCTGCCTGTGGAGAATTTCATAAGATGTCCTATAAATACCCCTGTGTTTATGTATGTAGTCTCTCCCATTTTTTTAAATTATTGTAACTAATTTCATAGTGAAGCTCTTTGGATACAAAGTCTTGTGTGTGTTTGATTATTTTTTTTAGAGATTTTATTTATTTATTTGACAGACAGAGATCACAAGTAGTCAAAGAGGCAGCCAGAGAGAGAGAGGAGGAAGCAGGCTTCCCGCCGAGCAGAGAGGCCGATGTGGGGCTCGATCCCAGGACCCTGAGACCATGACCTGAGCCGAAGGCGAGGCTTTAACCCACTGAGCCACTCAGGTTCCCCTTGATTATTTTTTAATATAAATTTACAGTAACAAAATCATTTGGTTCCAGGTGAAGCACACTAAAGTGAGGCTTTTGAAGTAGATTGTCAAAGTAGATGCCAGCTTTTAGGAAAAGCTATGGCATGACCTTTCTACTAGCATCCTACGAGACTGAGCATTTCTCTAAAAAAATTTCCTGAACCTTCATTAATCATTGAGTTTAATTGTTTTTTGAGAAGAAAAATAGCCAACTTTCTTTAGCATGCATGTGAAATTTTTCAGGCATTCAACAGATTAGCAAACTGGGTGGATTTTCAGATATTTAGGTTTCATTTATTTGTGACTGAAAATCAGAGTTCTGAGCAAGATGGTCTCCATCTTTCTTTAACTTATTAACCTCTGACTTAGCAGCTAAGTCCTGGTAAGTCATTAGCAAACCATCCCTGAGTTTTCTCCTCTGTAAAATGAGAGACTGGGCCTTACGCACGGTCTCAGACCCGTTGTGAAAATAGTGGACACCACACAGCACCAGCTTGAAAATATCTAACCTTGAATTCCAAATAGCTTGATCTTGCTGTTGCTTATTTCTACTGGACTAAGTAACATCTCTACACACTTCGTGACATTTAAATTTTGCCCCTCTTACCCGTTCCCTAGACTCAGTACCTCAAGCTTCACATTGACTAACAATTAAGGACATCAAGTCAGTGACAGGATTCAAAGCTAAGGTGTTGACTTTAACACATTGTAATGGTAACACTGTTTGCGCACTTACAACGTGCCAAATGTTGTGACATTTGTTGTGTTGTGGCAACACAAACACAAATGTTTCACACACACAATTTTGTTTGATTTTTGTCATTTTAGCACAGATGCCACAAGTGAAGCTTAGAGAGAGGTGACCCAAGGACACACAGATACTGTGGAAAGGGAGAGATTAACTGCAAGTTTTAATGGGTCTCGCCTGTGCTGCTATACCTGCCACCTGCCCACATTGCCTTGTACCTAGGGTATCTTCACTTGCTCTGTACACTTCCTTTCTCTTGTGCCCGGGACTAAAGGTACCTGGTCTAAACAGCAAGATTCATATAAGGGATGTTTTATTTTGGAAAGTTCTCAACTTTAGATCGTTTTTCTGAAATTTATTATTTATTTTATATATTAGGCCCTCCACAGTAATCTCTCATTCTCCATATGAAGTATGATACCTGCATATATCCACAAAAGAGACTTGCTTTTGAGAAAGAAAAACAAGGAAGGAGATCATTCACGGAAGGACAGTCATGTACTGGTCACTGGACTGGACACTTCAGAAGGAAAACAATCCCATTACAGTTCAACTCTTTCTTGTTTCCAATATAGCCCTTGAATTGTGGTTTCCGCATTAAAGGCACAATTTTGGCTGAGACATAGTCTGTATGTCGTTGTGTGTGCCTGTGTCTGGGTGTGTACAGTCTTGTTTTATTGGCTTATTAGCTCTCTTTGCTCTCGTTAAAACCAAACAAAATAAATCTGATTTTTAAGTAGACACTGTGTCTGGTGCATGTGTGTACATTCGGGATCCTGGGTGTAGCTGGCTGGGTGTGTGGGGCGCGGGGTGTGCAGCTGTGTTTTCTGTGCAGCATGTAGCGTGTCCCGCAGGTAGAGTAGGGAGACCTGCTGAGTCAACAGCATACTTAGCCCATTTCTGAGTCCTTCATCTTTGGGATGTACAAGAGAAAGTCTGCCACCAAGACGAAGGCCCAAGAGCAAGCTCGTGTCTCTTAAGTATAATAGAATCACCCCGAATTTTCAGAGTTCATTGGATTCTCCTTTAAATTTCTTGCAGTGCTGCTAAACATGATTTTGTGTGCCACTGGCATTCCTATGGACTCAAGTTAATGTTTTTGAAACTTTAAATATGGTATCATAAAAATCTTTTGTCTCTCCTACAAATAAAGCTATAGAAGGATGAACTTTAAAGCAGAAGTCCCCAATCTCAGCTATGATTGGTGTAATGTAATTGATGTATACAAAATGACATTTTCTCACTCTCCCCCACCACCCCAAATCAATGGGATGATCCTGATGGCTGATGGTGTGGAAAGGGTTAGTTTAGTAAATATTTCAGGCAAAAAATTAGTTTTTTATTAGAATTAGACTATCTATGCCAACATCTTTGCTTTCAGCATCCCGCTACTTCTTTGGGGGGTGGGGGGAGTGGAAAAGAAATACAAGAAAACTTCCAATTTTTACAAATGTATCCACAGATAAAGCAAAGAACACTATAGACAAAGGCCTTGCTCTCACTAACCTTCTATTTTAAGGAAGGGGGAGATTGAGACGATAAATAGTTCAATAGATAATGTCTTTTTTTTAATTTTTTTAAGACTTTATCTATTTATTTATTTGACAGACAGAGACCACAAGTAGGCAGAGAGGCAGGCAGAGAGAGAGGAGGAAGCAGGCTCCCCAGTGAGCAGAGAGGCCGATGTGGGGCTTGATCCCAGGACCCTGAGACCATGACCTGAACCAAAGGCAGAGGCCCCAACCCACTGAGCCACCCAGGTGCCCTGATAATGTCTTTTTTTAGAAAAAAGATTTTATTTATTTATCTGAGACAGAGAGTATGTGCACATGAGTGGGGGGAGGAGCAGGCAGAGGGAGAGGGAGAAGCAGACTCCCCATTGAGCAAGGAGTCCCACAGGGGACTCATTGCAGGACCCCGGGATCACGAACTGATCCTGAAGGCAGGTGCTCCTAGTCCACCTAGTCGCCCCTCAGTAGATACTGCCTTAAGTAAATAAATCAAGATAGGGAAGTATAAGTAACATTTTTAGAGTTACCTCCAAAAAGAAAAAAATGAAAGGTATTAAAGAGATTTGGGGAAGCAAACTAGGGTGAGGCAGGACGCACAGGTCTTTGTCGTTGTCAGAGCCTTTATCCTACTTGCTTTCTTAAAATGTATTTTAGTTTATAATTTGATAACATGAAACATTTATTTAAAAAAATTTTTTTTGAGAGAGAGAGAGAGAGAGAGAGAGAGCATGAGTAGGGGGGAGGGGCAGAAGGAGAAGCAGACTCCCCACCAAGGGGGAGTCCCACAGGGGACTCCATCCTGGGACTCCAGAATCATGACCTGAGCTGAAGGCAGACACCAACAAACTGAGCCATGCAAGTGGCCCTAAAAAACCAAAACTTTAATGGAAGAATATCGGAGAGACAAGAGACAGAGGCTGGAGACAGGATGAAGCTCTACTTTGAGAAGCTTCGGCCAGGAGGAGGATAGGAGAAGCTGAAGTGCGGACCAAGGGAAACAAAAATAATGATTATGTTTAAATGAGTTTGTGCGTGTGAGGGGAGACTGGAGCAGAAAGGGCCGACGGCAGGACGCCAAGAACCCTCTATCTGCCTGTCCATTCACACTTCGGCATTGATGCCAGCAGGCTTCCCTGGGTCTGCAGGTATCACGCTTTCCAGATTGGTTGAAGTCGGAGTTTAGACACAGTCCAACAGTTTAAAAACCTTCTAGAAATTGGGAGGGGGGATGGTTCTAAGAGAGTTCTGCTCTCTGGAGGCTCCTGGTACATCCCAAATCATAAATATTCCAGGAAAGTCTTTGTATCAGCCATTGTTGGTACCTGTGTAGCTCATTTATGTTCTTTCCGTATTTTATAACTTTGCCATAAAAATTTGGTATTTTAGAACATGATATTTTTAGCAAGAAGTTAGAAGTTTTATATAGTTCCTATGACATTTATCAGGAAGGAAGGTATTGTTTTACTCCTGGGGTCATTTTTCAAGTTTTCACCTAGCACTGGAGTTTTAAAAATGGAATTGTTTTCAATATTAAAAAAAAAAAACTATAATTTTTTTAGATTGAAATTTTGATGAATGGTCTGATTTTTCTTTTTCCTGGTGGGAGAGACATGAACCTCCTCCTCATCTCCTTTTAGAGATGCTGTGGATTAAGTGAGTGCTATCTATTTTAGTCCAATTTTCAGGAGTTAAAAAGTGGGTTATTAGACCCCAAACTATTAAAGCTCTATTAAATGGAATAACTCTGGCCTAAATATATTAATTCTGGGTCGTTCCAAAGAGCAGAAAGCTGGGGATGAATTCTAGAACTGTGTCAGTCTATGCCAGTCCTGGAATGACCTGAAACTGGCGGGGCTCAGGGACCTGCGTGTCATGCTCTGGTTACTCTTAGAGCAAGAATAGGATCCAAGGGGAGACAGCGGTGCTGGCTCGGAGCAGGTGGCCTCAGCAATTAACTCGGAGCAAAAGGAGAAGCTAGATACTGTTCCCCTTCTTGTTTGCTTTCATCTTTTCTTTGAGTCAGAACCTTGCATTCCCCCCAATAGGAAGAACATGTATTAGGAGAGAACTGGGAGCCATGGTGTGGGTTTTTTGGAGGTAACTCCAAATGGGAAGAGTTCTGAAGAGAATTCCAAATTGTCCCCAAGTGTAGAGGCTCCTGGATAAAAGGAATTCTCCTTTGTGAGCTGAGTATCCTGCTAGAGAAGATGATCAGGTCATTTGCCTCTTTGTGAGGAACCTGTGAAGAGCAGAAATGGAAAAAAACAGAGGTTTAGAGTTAGAAACTGTAATTGGTAGAGTGACTTTATTATTATAACAGATATTTGCATCATGGCAATTTACATCACAGATTATAGTTATATCATGCATCTGTACTAATTATTTTTATTAATGATAATTATAAGGAAAGCTATCACTTGTTGAGATTTTATGATCTGCTAGGCAATGTGTTCAGCACATAAATGTCATCCTTGAAACTTTGTCTTAAGGTGTGTGATCAAAGTGGAAGATGTCTACAGGGTTAGAGAAAAGTAGTTTGGAGAGGAACAGTAGGAAGTATGATAATTAAATAATAACAGTGTTAGATAACAAATACACAATCACTATAAAATTGGAAAAGATAAAATTAGGATACAAATATGCTTTGGCAGGCTAGAACAATGGGCAGTCTCTAAGTAGAATATACCTCAAAGGACTGAATATAAGAATATTTTCTGGGGCACCTGGGTGGCTCAGTGGGTTAAGCCTCTGCCTTCGGCTCAGGTCATGATCTCAGGGTCCTGGGTTCAAACACCATCAAGCCCTGCATTGGTCTCTCTACTCAGCGGGGATCCTCCTTCCCCCCTCTCTCGCTGCCTGCTGCTCTGCCTACTTGTGATCTCTGTCAAATAAAAAACAAACAAACAAACAAAAAACTTAAAAAAAAAAAAAGAATATTTTCTTAGTTTGAAAAAAAAAAACAAACCCAAAGAACAAAAAGTCCCCAGGAATCTGTATAAGCCTACTAGGAGGACATAGCTCAGCACCTAATGGCACAGATAGAAAAGAGCTGGGAGATTTCTTGAGTGCAAATCCTATGTGGTGTTTGTGACTGCCAAAATACCTACCATGACCTTTGGCTATATTGACAAAAGTAGAATTCACAGAGCAAGGGAGGTGACCAACCTGTTCAGCAAAGTGCTCTCTTTCAGATTCAACATTCAAAGAGTGAATGAAGGAAACTGTGTTCAAGGGACTCTCGTCTGACTTGCAAGAGGCATTGAAATCATCTCAGATGTGGAGCCAATGACAGGAAAGAAAACCATTTAGTTTGGAGAAGAGACCGGGGGTGTGTCTGTTTGTTGGGTGGTGAGTGGTGAGGAGTAGAAAGGATTTGAATCCTGCCCTCAGAATTCTGAAGGGTTAGAGAAGGAACTAGCATTCTCAGGAGAGCCACAGAAAGCAAAGCCAAGCCTAGAAAGGGATGGTTACCCGTACACAGAGTTTGGCTTAGAATAGTAATGTGTTTTCAAGTATCTGGAGTAACCTTCAAAGTAACAAGTTAATCCAGTAGAGCTTTCAAAGTGTTTTGGTCCTAAAATTCTTTAATTCTATAAATTAAAACATTTAAATTTAAAGTATCATAATGTATCTTTAAATCGTTACATTTGAACAATGGTCAGTAGATGGCAGTAGGATACCATAGATTTTGCCAGGAGCATCTGGAATTTCACCCTTAAATATTCTGAGAGTCATTTTTTTTCTAATTATTATTTGAAGGTGTGTCCTAATCCATTGTTCGGAGAGAAATCGCTGATTTGAAAAACAGGAAATAATACTTTCTAATTAAATAGACAAGAATAATTAGCAAATACTTTTATTTTATGCTAGCAACACCACAAGGTTTTTTTTTTTACTGGCCTCTAATAATTCATGGTAGGAAGTGAGTGTGTGTGTGTGTGTGTGTGTGTGTGTGTGTGTGTGTTTGGTGTGTGTGTGTGTGTACATAAAGGAATGAGAGGTCTGGTTTGTTTTTAAATAATTCCAAAATCTAATGATAACCTAAATTTACATGAAACTTAAAAAAATACCTTAGCTTACTGAATTGAATAGAAAATGTTTCAACAATGCAATTTATTGAAAAGCCTTAATTTCTTCCTTATACAAGCATATCTTTGTAGTTGGAAATCTCTGCATTTTGAAATGGAAGTATGTGTTCTTTATAAACTCACTGAAATGAAGCTGTTTCTCAGCACTTTGAAAAAAATACATTTTAGGGAATGCTCAGCTTGGGAGATTTTCATTTATAAAAGATTGCTCCCCCTCTGGATACCTTCAGGAGCTTTGTAAGAGAGAGAAGAGCCTGGATATTTAGACAGGCAAAGCTAGAGAAATAGATATACTTGGAAATAGATATATGTCCAAAACACGTGGGAAATAAATCATATTGGTCTTTAATTTGGAAACAGGAAAAAAAAAATGTCATTTCAACCAACTTCTCCTCCTTTTTTTTTTTTTTTTTTTTGGTTTTGGTTTTGGTTTTTCAAAAAGCATAGCACGACATTCATGCCTGTCAGTTTTGTGTGTATCTAACAAAGCAACACCTTATAACACCTTATAACCTCTATCTCTGAGAAATGTATTTCCACTATGTGTCAGTTTTTACATATTCTAGGCTGATTCCATATTTAAAAAAAAAAGTTGCAAGTGGAGAGCAGTTACTCACAAAAGCACACGTGGGCTCCCTTATCCCTTTTCAATTAGAAGCAGTGAGATGTACCGGGGCTTCCAGAGAGACAAATTGTTTGAATTTGCTAACATTTTGGGACTCTCCAGGACTGTGAGAGCTAATTCCAAAGTAGAGAGAGCCCCTTGATAGAGTCTTAGCCAGACATTTTTCTAAGATTACTCTTTTAGGCAAAAAAACAAGAAAGAAATTAATTTCAACCCAGGCTTTCCACCCAATCCGTTCATTTATGCTCTTTCTGATTCGTTCTTTCTCCGGTTGCCTTCCCCTTCCTCTTTCTCGTTTTTCTTTCAATCGATAGGAAACAGGAGGAAAAAGTTTATTTATCTGTGAAGTAAATGGAAGCTGGGAGGATGAGCACCCCATCACAGGAAGGCTGTGAGACTTTTGCCAGGTTCCTTGTGAATGAGCCTTGCTATCAACATGTTTGCTCTCCTGCTGATAAAAACTTGATGGAAACTTATGAAATAAATGCCTAAAAAGTTTTGTTAGAACTCTCTCAACCAAAGTCTCTACAGTAAAAAAAAAAAAAAAAAAAAAAAAGTAACACGAACTCAGACACAGCCCTGTCAAAGCGTTTCTTTTTGGCCAATAAAAGAATCATAATTAATGGGCACCTATGCATTCTCCCTATAAAGCCTTTATGTTGCCCTTTTAAAGGAGAAAATCAGAGGAGACCAAATGTTCTCCTTCATCTTAGCAAGTAATGTTAATACCCTTTCCCCGTGAAATATACATTCCTCCTCTATGGATAGATACAATGTTTATTTTAAATAATGTGTTGCATCTTTTTTCTGCTTCCATGTTTCTGCATGCATTAAAAATTTTAACTAAGTAAAAGTGAAGCTCAAGCATTAGTTTTTTTAATATATAATCCTTCACCAATTAGTCAGGCTATTGCTTTAAGGAAGTACATTTTTTTTTCCTGTTTCTTGAATTGAATATTATTAGTTAATGAGAGGCTGGAGTAATATATACTTTAAAGAAACATGTAATTTAAAAAATCTTAGAGACTTGTTTCCACCAAAGAATCTTGCTAAGATCTGTGTGCAGTTACACACAGGTCTCTAGGTTGTCCAGCTGAAATTCTTCAAGGTTCCATCCTACCGTTCTGTAAACATAGCTTGATTTGAAAAAATTTGTCAGTGAGCAACTATTCCCATGCTCACACAATAAATTTTTAAGGAGAGAATCAGCATAGAAGCCTTTCACACCAAACAACTTGTTCAGCTTGAACTCATAAGAGATCATGTTATTTGTTTGTTTATTTGTTTGTCTTTTCCTATGAGACATAGTTAATTATTGAAGCACTGAGAGCATTTTGTATCCCAGTTAGTGGTTGTGTCTTGCAAACCTGAGTCTAATGAGACCAAGTTCTTGCCCCAACTGCGCACTTGCTGACTTATCTGATTTAAAATCAGAGCATCTGAACATTGGTGAGTTATTTTAAATAATGATTTCTTTTGTTGTTGTTGCTGCCTCATGAAGAGTGATTTTTTTTTTCCTTTTCAATACAACAAAGACAATGCCTTGGATCTGATGTAGGAAAAAAGGCGTGATGGTCTGGCAGACATCTATGGCACGTATATTTATTTAACGGCTTGCTATAATGCATATTATTAATGATGACAATCATGAACTTGCATGCATTGTTTATTTTGTAAATACACATAATGGAGCTTTCAAAAGAGGAGATCAGCTGCCCCTTGCAAAGATGACTGTCTGCTGTGGAAGTAAAGACTCAGGGACCTCTTAGTACGTGGGTTCCTGACCTGGTCCATTTCACTATTTATGCTCTTGGAAAATTTTAAGGCCATCTATAATTTTCCTGAGCGAGTATCTAAAGTGAACCACAGGGCTCCTTTAAATCTATAGGCAGATGAAATTTGAATATCTATAAGTGGATTTGAACATCAACAGCACCTAGAAAACTAAATATGTATTAAAAGCCATTAGTTTGGGGTCGTAAAACGCAAAAAAGATCCCAGCGTTCTTGGGTTATGGGGAACACTCCTTAGCCAGGAGATAGGTAATTTAATCAGCGTACCTCTTTAATGCCTACTCTGTTTTGACTCCAAGAAGAAGAAACAGAATGGACAGAAAGTCCTCCCACCTGAGATATCTTGGTTCACTTCCGCACTTAACAATTTTTACTCTATATTTTTCTATTAACCCAAAAAACTTTCACTGGAGGCCTGGATTCCTTTTTGACCTTTCTTTGGTCTATCCCAATATCTGAATTCTTTGGTTTCAGTGGCAATAGATGGGATAGAATGAAAGAAGGCTGGATTTAGAGGGGCAAGTCTAATCATGCATTAGCTCTGAATTCATTTGCCTGTTACCTGAACCCTGAGCCATCATCAGGCCCGCCTGACGTTAATTTGTCCATCTGATCTGGGAGTTGGAGAATCGCAAGGAAACATTTGAACGAAGGGAGAAAACGTTGGCTTTTGTAAGTTTAACCAACCTTGGCTGTAAGAGATCTTAAAAGTTCATCTTATGTGGCACAGAGACTCTAAATATTACATCTGCTTTAAATATGGGAGGGGGTGTCTGGAGCCTTTGTGGAGAGGGTTTCATGCAGTCTTTTGTTGTAGGACAACTAGTGTATTCTGTGATGCAGGAAGGTTGCCGGTTCAAAGGATACAGCGTTCCTTAGCGTTTTCTTTTCTTTCTGTCTTTTCTTCTCCCCTCCCCCACCCCCACATTGTGGTTTTTGCTGGGGTAAGAGGGGGTCCTCAATTTAAAACATTCACATGGAACTCCCAGTCTTTTTTCTTTCAAGAAAAAAGACAAGTCCTTTCTGATAATAATTACAAAATCCGCAGTAGGATTTGTAAATTGAATATGCACAAAAATATATTGGCTAGTACTGCGACCTTTGTCCTAAATTAGGTAAATAACTCTAAACTTTGTGTTGGTGGAATGGAAAGTATTTATAGATATTAATTACTGTCAAGCTAATTTAAAGGATCCCTTATTAATTTTCTTGCGGTTTTACAATTTCCAAGAGTAATTGCAGCCACCTACATGCAGAGTCCTTCCTTAATGTTCTTAATTATATTCAAAATCAGCTCTCCCCACCCCAACCTGGTTGAAACAGCATTTTAATAAGTATCTTTTATTCAGATTTTTTTTAAGGGCTTTGATTCATTCAAACGAAATATTAGTTTAGAAAGTGGAGGAAGGAGAACCTGGCAAGTAAAGCCGCGTCCTGGGAGGTTTTGCAGACACGGGTTTGGGTAAAGCAGCTGCATGATTTGTTGAGAAAAGGACTGGATGCGATATTGACAGTTTCCTATCAATAGCTAGACCCTGGAGGCCTGGCTGTTTGGGCCCACACTGATTGACTATTCCTTAATAGACATATAATTGTTGACAAATATCTTCCAATAGACTGTGGCAGCGCCCGGCAGACAAAGAAGAATTCAGGATGATAGAGACCAAAGCAGAACCATTTGGTAGAGGCAGAGCCTTACTGAGGAAGGGGCTCTTGCTCAGAGAGAATTCTGCTAAGAGAAACCAGGTCACGGCGTCTCATCACCCACCCTGAACAACGCTGCCTAAATCGGGAAATTAAAAAGACTTCATTGTCTCCGTGTATCATGGAATTCGCTGGGACGAACGGACCCAGACTTCTCTCTGTATGGCTTAGTGTCAAATCCACTGATATGCTCCCATTAAAAAAAATAATGACATCTGTGTGTATGGGTGTGCAAGGACGTGTATATCATACACGTACACACACAGACATATAGATAAGAGCATATCGAGACTATTTTTCAGCTTGCTTATGGCATTATAAAATCTATCAAGCTGGTGCTTGCAGGAACACATAGGCTTTTCAGATGATTTCAGATAGCTTTGGGTCGTAATGAGAACGTGGAAACAAATTTTGCTTTTGGACATCAGCCCCGTTCACTACTAGGATTTCCAAGGAGTGTGGATCAGTCCATCTAAGGAGGGTGCCTCTAAAGGGCATTCGGGATTCTCCATCTCACCCACAGTGCTTGTGTGGCTAAAGCTGCCTTCCCAGATCAACGCCTGGCTGAGGAATAGCTCTTGAAAGTTGGCTCCCAGGACGTGTTCCCTCGGCCCCTTCAGTTTCAGTAACTCACCCTCTTCAGGGGCTTACTCTCAACCGAGAGAGACAGTGCACGATGGGAGCCTGCTGACAACGGGACCAGGCGATCTTACTTAGATTTACAAGCGGGTGTAAGCTAATGAAATGAAAACAAAGTTCAAACGCAACCTGGCCTGGTTGGCACAAAACGCTAGACACACGGGCAGACTGAGCCAAGGCTAATGCGATCAGTGAGGCAGGTTCCCGAACGGGGTCCTGCGAGCGCATCAAGGTGACACAGCAGGCCACCTCCTGACATCCCGCATGAAACTGAACCGGCTTGTGCCCCAAAGACCTTGAGTCCTGGCTTTGATTCTTATTGATCAAATACGCAGATTAAATCCCACATCACACAGCAAGGCAAAACCTGAGCTTTCTATGTCAACTTCGAGGAATCCCCGTGAAGCTCCTTTTCCAGTCATCTTTTTATGCATGAAGGAGAATCGAAGTGCTCACGTATTTCAGGAGGACGTACAAAGTGGGCAAGTAGATATGTAGGTCTGATAGCTCCCAGGCTCTGTGGCAGAAGGACGAGCCAGATAAGAACGTTATACTTGTTGCCTGTTGTCAAATTCAAGCCCGTAGTTAGGATTCATTTGGGGAGCGGGTGGGGTAAAAGATTATTTTTAAAGTTGCTTCTTTGTAATCTGCGAGCATTCCTAAACAGACAGGCTTCTGCAAACAGCTGCCTCAAAATGTTGTGTGTGTGTGTGTGTGTGTGCGTGCGTGTGTGTGTGTGTGTCCATTAATTCAGAATTACTCCAATTACAAGCTTTTGATGCTCTGAAACCCTCTCTCTAACCCAAAAGAGATGGAGAGCCCTCGGACCGTCCAATCAGATCATTTTCCCTGCCGCCTGCAGCAGATGTAAGCAATTTACTTTTTTATTTCTGCATATTCAGTGTGAGCGGAGCTGTTGGGGACCTCTCACCCCAGAGCCTGCAGGATTCTAACCCTATCAAATTAAAGCATTTTGCTCACTTATTCCCAAACGCTTTGCTGGTGCTAAGCAGACATCCCGCTGCATAGCAATGGCGGGTGTTCGTGTCCACTCATAGCCCCAGCCTAATCAGAGATTATTAAGGAAAATATACAGTGCTTTAATTTGATGAGATTGGTTATAGGTAGTGCAGTTAAGGTCACACTCCTGCGTGTATCTCCCTCAGTCTCTGTAATATTTTCTTCTCGCTTGACGATCCTGAGCTGCAAACAATAGGCCAAGGCGACACATTTATTTGTGACATGCTGTGATGGGCTCAGTAGAGATAAAGAGGAATTATTTAAAGATTGCATAAACAAACATCCTGGGCCAGGTTTTGGTGACATCTTTCCCTTTGTGCTCTGTGGATGCTGCCGCCTTAAAAGAACACGTTCAAGAAATGTGCCTCCTTCGGACAGGGACAGATTTAGATGAGGGCCGGGGTAGACTGCCGCCAGATGGCTGGGTCGGCTGCCTCGCTCCTGTTGCTGGCTCGGCTGGGAGGGCCCTGGCTCTCAGCTCCCAGGCCAAGGTGTCTCTGAAGAACTGATTTGCTCCTCTGACCCTGGAAACTTATCCACCTGCTGTGAGCTAATTGAGCCAGCCTGGGCGCACGGATGGGAGTGGCGGGGCCTCTGAAGGCCATAGGGCCTGTTTGCTTGCGTCTGGTGCGTCTCGGGAAGAAGTCAGGGTACTGGAGGTGGCCTAGTCGTTCCCCGGCAGGGCGAGAGAATTACCTGACTCCTTCTGCTCATTTGAAGGTTGATTTTCATATCCACTTTTCTTTCGTTCCCAGAGAGACTCTTTCCAATCGCATTGCATCCAAGTCTAGGGGATGTATGGGGCAACGATGAGCGCCTTGCTCCTGTAGGGCTCGTGGGTGAGGCCGAGGCACGATTCCCACTCCTGCTTTTCTAATTCAGACACCGTTGAAGGCGCGGAGGGGGGTGGGGGATGGCATCCCAAGAAACAAGGGCAACTTCTAATCTTCTGTCAAACTTAATGGTTTCTGTATATGTGTCCATGTAAGAGACCAAAGGCAGGCTGATTTACCTAGAAATTTACATGAAAATTGCTTTATGCAGCTGTATGTAAAAATTCAAGGCGCACAGAGTCACTGTACCACGCAGGTCAAAGCAGAGCCCCGTGGTATTGTAGCCGAAAACAATTTGTTTTCATTCATCGGACCAGGAGGAGGGTGGCAGGAAGGGACATGAGAGGAGAGGGCTCTTCAGGACAGCGCTGTGTTTCAGAGAGTGGAGCGGCAGGGCTGGAGGGATGCGGGCCTCCTCCTCCTTTCCCTGTGTGCTCCTGACTCATGTCTGTAATGCCTTCTTTTTTCCTTGAACCTTTCATATTTTAAAGGAAAAATTGTGAATGATTTGTTGTCCCGGTCCCAGTTTTTTACCTCAAGCTCATACCAAATCATTTGAAAGGCTTCAGTACATCCACTGAAGGAAAGAAGAGATAAAGCTCCTTAAGAAATCATTGTTATGTGCTCCTTCATCTATTTTTTTCATACGCTGTTTTATTTATAGTTTTCAGACTTCTGAAATGTGAGAATTTGGAGAGAACCGGTGGTCATGATGGTGGTGATGGTGATGGTGATGGTGATGATGATGGTGGTGATGGTGATGATGATGATGATGGTGGTGGTGATGATGGTGATGATGATGATGGTGATGATGATGATGATGGTGGTGATGATTTGGTGATGGTGGTGGTCATGATGGTGATGGTGATGATGATGATGGTGGTGGTGGTGATGATGATGACGATAATGGTGGTGGTGATGGTCGTGATGATGATAGTGGTGATGGCGATGATGATGATGGTGGTGGTGATGATGATGATGATGGTGGTGGTGATGATGGTGATGATGATGATGGTGATGATGATGATGATGGTGGTGATGATTTGGTGATGGTGGTGGTCATGATGGTGATGGTGATGATGATGATGGTGGTGATGATGATGGTGATGATAGTGATGAGGATGATGGTAATGATGGTGCAGAGTACTTTGGAACAGTTCATCACTGGGAGTTCAAGTGAGGCATGTGTGGGCCATCTCCTGCGTCTGGCTCAGTCCTTGAAGACACTACTCCCCCTACCTTCCCAAGGAAAAAGCCAGAATACAACAGGGAGTTCTGTGTTCCTTCCTCAGCAGCCTTTAATGCATTTAAATTTAGGTGTTCAGCATGCTTCCCACTGGCCACACTTGGCCTGGTGAAGCTGCTCTTGGTCCAGGAATCAGAGACCCTGTCACATCCTGGGGAGGTGGTCTGGGTGGCTGCTATGTGCAAAGAGGGCCTGCCTTCTAATTCCTGGGCCCACAGCCTGGAAGTGGCCTCCTCCCCAGGTTTCTATGGAGGAATGCTGTGAGCTAACAATGCCAGCAGCAGTTTCTTAGTTTTAGTTAATGCTTTATTAATTTGTCTATGTGTGTGTATCCTGCATCCACCAAAAATTTTATCACCACTTGATGCTATGAAATGCTTCCATAAAAAGAGTTTCTATGATGGCTCTCATTTTCTATAGTCATATGGCTAAGCAAATATCTTTATTTAGAGAAATTTTTTATAGCTGGATCTGGGTAGCTTTGAGAACAATCTGGAATTTGATATTGTGGGTAGCTGGGTGAGGGTAGTCTCCCCCATGAGACCCACTCCGTCCATGTCTCTCCTTGATGCTCCATGTCAGTACTTTCCCTTTTATTTCTGTTGCTCTCTATTGCTTCCCATTAAAAACCTGATCTTTTGGGTCTGTGTCTTGTCTCATTTTTGTCTTTGCTTAGCTCCACACTAAATTTCCCCTACTCCAGGAAAAACAAAAACAAAAACAAAAACAAAAACAAAAACAAAAACAAAAGCCCTATATAAAACACAACAAGACCAAACAATGACAACTAAGAATATTTAAAGCCCACTACCCTTTTTTGCGTAATATTCAAAACAATTAAAAAATTGTTTTTGTTTCAATCTTTCCATTTCAAGACCATAACTTGGTCATGGAGGAATACCTCAAATTCTTACCTTTATTCAGATAGTACATATATAATCGGGGCAGGCTATTCCCCTTCTTTTGAAGAAAATACTGAAGACGGGCCACAGGTCAGATGAGAATTTGCTCTTTTGGTGAAAAAGTAAAGTAAAGTAAAGCTATAACTTGGCAACCCCCCACCAGCAACACACACACACACACACCTTTTCAACATTTTTAGTTGAAAACTTAGCAGTTTTAGGTAGAGAGAAGTTAATAGGCCAAGAGAAAGGATAAAACTGGATTTGTATGTTGTTGAAGCTGATTATACAGATTAGAAATAAATGCTTGAGCTATCTCTTCTATTACACCTCTGTTCTAATTGCATCCAAATACCTTTCTAAAAATCAAATTTTTTTTTTTTCAAATTGTCCTCGGACTGAAGTCCATATAGTATCCTTATCAGTTTTGCAAATGGGATTCGTTATTATTTTTGTCATAGTTCTTGCACATTTATAAAGGCTGCCATTCCCTTTATGATTTTCCACATGAGATCCACGTAATAAAGCCACGTCAGCTGTCATATGCATCGCCAAACGTGTCGTTATCAAACGTAACCTGGTGATCAAGAAACACTGGACAGAGAAGTTTGCTGAAAATTAGATGAATAATCTAAAAACAAAACCAAAAGCAGTTATTTTTAAGAAATTCTAATGCACATGTTTGCATTTGTCCTGGATAACCATAGATTGTCTATGTAAAATATATGGTACATTTAGTCTCGAGTAGATGATTTTACCTCCCTCAGCCCCGTAGGGAAAAACAAACAAAGGATAAAACAAACTGTGTTCTGGAATTTAATTGTTAGGGTGTACTTCAATCTAACGTAATGTGACAGGTTTAAGTAACTACCGTCCATCTATTGTAGTGAGATATTTTCCTGATATGTTATTGTGATTCTTTTCACGTAGGAATCAGATTACATTTGAAATACCTGAAACCTCCAAAGTTGACTTTTCATGGAGAATTTCTGCTTGTAATTATAAGAATGGCCACTAGGTGGGAGTGGTGCTAATGAGGGTAGTTGAGGTCTCAGTTATTTAAGGGACTTCCAAAGATTAGGGGGCTTCCACGTGTGAATATGGCCTTCCACAAAATAGAGGCGTGTATGAAAGCTGCAACACACATATCCTGCTAACCACTACTAACAGTATTTGTATCTGAAACTAAAGAGAAATACAATTTGAAAGGGAGAAAAAGGAATAAAGCCATCATGGTATGCCAAATGCCCAGTCAAACCACTTAGTTGCTAATCATTTAGACCTGTTAGGCTTACTACCATACCATTAGGTATAACTGAAAAACTACTCAAGTCCAAATGCTACTACCTTGCTAATAAAAAAAAAAAAATGCTTCCTTTACAGGCATCTATTGAGAAATTAATGAGGAGAAAAGGAATTAGATTCTAAGCCATATAAAGAAAAAAAAAAGAACTCTGTCCCCCAAAATTACAAATAAAAATTACATGAGTGAAAAAAATTAAATCAATCTATTTAGAAAATTTACTTACTATTCCAAATATTAGGTCAGGAAAGAAATGATAAATACCATTATCTTAAAAGCAAAAAAATAGGCTACTACTCATAACAGTCATTGGATGCTTCCAAAACTGTAACAAAAAGCAAATTCATAGCATTATATAAGAAAAAATGGAAAAATGAA
The DNA here is from genome assembly GCF_002288905.1 of Enhydra lutris kenyoni. Classification (NCBI taxonomy): domain Eukaryota; kingdom Metazoa; phylum Chordata; class Mammalia; order Carnivora; family Mustelidae; genus Enhydra; species Enhydra lutris. Next base: position 7,373,985 of record NW_019154113.1, read on the forward strand.
TTAATCATTTAACTTAAGTGAGTAAATGAAGCTATAATTACAAAGATGCAATATTTGTAAAGAGTAGCATCTATAAATAAATGGATGAGTAAATATGAGACCAGTTTTAGGAGGAAAACAATTTCAGACATACCTCTAGAATTCTACCCAAGATAATAAAATGACAGTACAAATAAAATTAAAGTTGAGTAATGGTTTTACAGCTAAGGAGGGGGATGGAAATTATAAGATCTCTCTGTATAAATGTATGCCAAACATATTGAAGAGCTCAGTACTGGTATGATGCTGGTAGTAATTCCACAATGAATAAATTATCTGAGCATGCCAAGTCATAAAAATACAGTAATGAATACTTGCACATTAACTAAAAAAAACTAGAAGATAAACAAATGGGGTCAAATAATATTTTAAAGGAATATAAGTTGGAGATTATCACAGGAGTGCAAAAGAAATATAATAAATTCAAAATACAATTGTTTTATAAAACTGGAACTACACATTTTAAGTGACTAATATGCATATTCTTGTCAACAACACATCCCACACATTCACAGGAGAATCAGAAACAATACATGGATACTGATGATGTTCTATATATGACCCAGAATGTGTTAAAAGGGAAACAATCAAAAGAGAAAAATGACTCAAAGGCAGAAATACAGTTTTAATTTTTGTAATTTTATACAGAAACTGGAATAATTATTTAGAGAGTATACTAACATTATTTATTTTTATTTTTTTAAGATTTTATTTTTTGAGAGAGAGAGAAAAGGAGTGGGGGGAGGTACAGAGGGAGAAACAGACTCCTTGTGGAGCAGCGAGCCAGACGTGGAATTTGATCCCAGGATCCTGGGATCATGACCTGAGCTGAAGGCAACTGCTTAACTGAGCCACCCAGGCATTCCAGAGTACTAACATTAACAAGAGAGTTCTTGTAAGTAACTGAATACCAAAGCAATAACGTGAAACCCCTCTACATTTCCTACATATAAGCAGTAAACACTTAGAAATGTAATGGATCACTTCTCGGCCTTTTGGTTAAGATCAAGTGTAGAAATGTAATGGAAACCTCCAATTCAGAAAAAAGAATTAATTGAGGAGCATATCAAGCCCTGAGTAAACAAGGAGCCATTTTCAAAAGAGAGGCATAGCTGTTGAAGTTCCACGCTGATTTATCAGTTTTAGCCAAGTCATCAAAATCTCAGTGGTATTATTTTGGCACTTCTTTATGTGATTAGGAAGTTCACTGGATGAATGAAGAGCTAGAATAACCCAACACAGTGAGAAAAGGATAATTAAGGAGAACTTGCCATAGTAAATATTATTATGTTTTTTAAACTGACAGTGATTTAGAAAGGATCCCTGTGTAAAGGATCAACAGAGCGTTATCAAGAGCCCCAGGGCACAGAGGGGTCCTTCTGAAGAAACATCAAGGCAAGAACATAGAACTATGCTTGAAATTCATGGCTAAATACTTCTCACTGGTGACTGCCTCAGATGTGCCAGAAGTCCAGGCTCCCTGGCCACTGTTACTCTTCGATTCCCATCCCCCCCCCCCCAATATTTGTGTCTTCCCTAAATGGAGACCACCATTCTTCTCCCTTTCTCCCTCCAAATTTTTTTCTCATTGTGTCCTTTTGATTTTCAGATCTGGGATTAGCAAGAACTCCCCAACACCTTGCTCTTACGGAACATTCCCTAGAATGTGAATCTCCATGAGGAAGCCTGGCTATTACCTGAGGACACCTCTAACATGGCAGGTCTGCAATGAAGGTTTTTTTTTTTTTTTTTTTTTTTTTGCTTATACTCTCATATTTCAGGGTCTGGAGATGGAGTATTTTCATTACACATTTCCTCGCTTTCCCTTTTGTTCTTGCTTAAAAATTCTAGCCTTTAGAAGCAGTGACATCCTGCTTATTAGTCTCATGTTTTAGGAACTCATTTGCCGCAGACTGTAGTTGGCTCATAGTTGTTTGTTTTCGTTGTTTTGTTTTGTTTTTATTGAAGTATAGCTGACACACAATGATATGTTAGTTTCAGGTCATAGTTTTACTTTCCATCTTTGATGCTGTTACCATTTCTGGGGATGTCACCAGCCTTCCATCTTTATGGGTCATTCACCCAACAAGTGGCCATTTGTTTTCTTGGTGTCCTTATGGCAGGCAGGTGAATTTGGCACTTGCTCTGCCACAGCCTCCCACTCCTACGTTCACCCCCTGGACCTCTACCACCTCTGAAATCTTAATCTTTTTTGTGCAGTACTCTGACTACACCTTATCCTCTCAGCTCACTTAACTTGGAACCACAATTGCCTTAATTCCTGATCATATGGAGAACTATTTTCTCTCTCTCCTTCAGCCCCTCTTAGGACTTCTCTTTATTCGTTTTGAAAATACGCCATTGTAATCATGACATGGCAAACCACCACACTGCAAGCATCCCTCTATTGTACTTCTCTGGCAAAAATGTAGCCTTGGGTGAACTGTTAATGCCATCCCATGACCCACAGCCAATGGTTGAAAACTGGCTGTCTCAGTGGATTGAGCAGCCAAATCTTTATTTTGGCTCAGGTCATGATCTCAGGGTCCAGGGATTGAGGCCTACAATGTGCTCTGCACTCTGGGGGTTATCTGCTTGAGGATTCTCTCTCTTCCTCTCCTCTGCTCCTCCCCTATCACACACACTCTCTCTCTCACACATACAAATAAATAAAACTCTTAAAAAAAAAGAAAGAAAGAAAGAAAGAAAGAAAGTTGCCAGGGAAAAATAGCACAGACTGAGCTGATTTCTTTTTAAATGATTACCTCAAAAGAGCAGTTGGAACTTTCTGGAAATCCTGTGGATGAGTTCATTTTCCTCTACTGGAGAGGACTTCTCCATACCATTTCCCTCCCCCTCCTCAAACCTTCCTCTTGTACCCTCACTCTCATTTGGTGGCCTTGCCCAATGATTCCCATCATATCCACAATCCTAGCTACTTCTTCATCCCTCCTTTCTCCCTTCCTTTGATTGGAAAGGAGAAAAGCCTATCTCTTATCCTTTGGATTCCGTCTCCTCTTGCCTTCTCAAGGATCATACCTGTTAGCATGCCAACTTGCTGAAGTTTCTATCATTAAGGAAAATTAAAACTTAAGCTTCCCTAGCCTAGAGGCTTTCAGATAGCATCTCATTCCTTTGCACCCACTTTCAGCCCAAATTCTCTACAGATTGCTCTACACTCACTGGCTCTGCTCTTCTCCCCCATCCACACCTCCAGCTAAAAAGAGGTTGAGACCTGTCCCCACTGCCTCATTGAAATGATTTTCAGAGACCTAAATGAGCCACACACTGCCAAATTGTACAGATTTCTCTGTCTTTAGAATGTAAACCTCATTTGGAATGTTTTCTTCTCTTTTTGTCTTTATTTTTCTTCTTTCTCATGGGCCATTCCTAATGAGCTTCTCTGCCCCCACAGCTTCTCCGCTCCTACACCAAGGCTCAATCTCTGACTTTGTTCTCTGCTCAATCTTACTCTCTCCTTGCTTCATAGCCAGTCCCATGACTTTAAGTACTGATGGGGTTCAAGACACACTACCTCCATATTTGGCGTCTCAGAAAATTGAATATTTTTAAACTGGAGGACTTTGAGAAATGACATGTGTTGGAAGGAATCCCTGAAACAGGTTGTAAGACCCTCAGGTGAGAGGTGGTGTTCCTGTACCCAGAGGAAAGGAGGATCCATGCCTTCAAGAAAGAAGGGCTTGGAGAGGAATGGGAAGGACCAGACCTTATTAAGTCTTTGTCAGTTTCCTGCACTTTGCTCATATCCTCGTCCTGTCACATTTCCTACAATTTTCTAGTCTTCATCAAACTGCATGTAAAAACACTTAGGTTTAACCTCTTCTCCTGGTCTTCTTTCCTTTATGAACTCTCCTATGTCACATAAACCTTAGGTTAAATAAACTTTGTATGCTTTTTCTCTTATTAATCAGTCTTTGATTAGAGAGAGCTAGCCAAGAACCTAGAACGGCAAAAGAAAAAGATCCCCCCCCCCCCGCATAGCACTTGATCAGGTATAATGATTACCCCAGTCCACACCTACAACCCTGACTACTCCCCTGACCTCGAAGCCAAGGTATTCAACTGCTTACTTGGCACCACTACTATGATTCTGATAGAGTCTCTGCCAAAACATGACCAGATGGATCTTGTAATCCTCCCCATACTCAATGTAGCCCTCCTCCCAAGTTTCTACATAATCCATCGCATCTCAGTAAGAAGCTGGCATCTATCCTTTACCCACATGGAAAGCCTAGCAATTGTCCTGAGTTTTTCTTTTTCTGTCATCTGTCCACTTCTCCATTGACACTGTCTCCCTTTCCCCAGGTGAAGCCAGCATCATTGTTACCCAGATGAATTAACTGAACCAGGCCTTCATCCCCCCTCATCCTCTTACAAATCATGCCCACTCAGAGTGAGCCATTCAAAATTATACACCATACTGGTCCGTTTTCCAAGTTACAAACTTCTTCAGAGTTTTCTATGACTCTTGCAATAAAATCAAACCACTTAATTATGATCCTCAAGCCCCATGGTAGAGCTTTCCCCTTCTTCCACTCTCGCCGAAAACCTCGGAAACATTTTCCTGCTCCAGGACCTTTGCATGTGACATTTCTTCTGCCTGAAAAGAAGGCTGTTCTCCCCATCTTTTGCAGGCCTTGCTCCTTCTCATCATTTAGGTTTCTTGGTCCAGCATGGCTTTTTCAGAAAAGGCTTACGTCCCTGAAATTTCTGTCCAAAGTACACTGTCAAACACATTCTCATCCCACCCCCATGCTCTATTATATTTCCCCATACCATCTGACACTGATCATAACACTCTTCCGAAATACTCTTCATCTCTTTTTCTGAGAATAAATACTATAGGAATAATCAGAGTGGGGAAAAGATTTATGTGCAATGTTGCTTACCTCAGTGTTATTTTATAATAGCAAAAAATGAACTAAACATTTGAAAATAAGTATAAAGCTCAGTAAATTATAGTACATCCTGAGGACAAAGCATTTGTACAAAGACATTAAAATTGCGTTGTTCAAAAATTGCATTATTCATTGTTTTCAGTTTTCTACACCCACAAACAATATTACAGCAAACATTCATATCTATCTATTTATATCTGTCTATTTGTATATCTGTCTACCTCCCTGAATGCCTACCTAACTAGATATGTGGATTTAATAACTGATGTTTTTATTTTGTAGGATGGAGTCACAAAAGTAGAATTATTATACTACCAATAGTAGGGTCTTTAAAATTTTGATAATTACTATCAGAATAGATTTTCAAAATATTTTAAATAAAAAATAAAAAATGAGAAAACCATTTTAACATTTCATACTGCCTATTTTGCTATAGTGTTGTCAGCACTGATTGTTTTCAGTTTTTTAATTTTTTGCCAGTCTCATGTTAGAAATGGAATTTTATTGTTTAATGTGTAGTTCCATGATTATTATTGAATGTCAATAACTTAAAAAAAAGAATATCTTTAAAATCCTTTCTTGTTTTTTTTCCCTGCATCCGGTGGTAAGGTTGGGGAAAAGGAACTGAGAGGCTTTTAAATTGGGCCAATGACAACCTCACTAACTGAAGTTATTTACTCATCATTATTTTCATAATAACTAAAATCTACATGATAATATTCTGTATACAAAGTACTTTCAAATACATCATCAAATTTAATATGAGGTACAAACCATGTGCAAAATGGTCTGTAAAGCACAGAAGTAGCTCATTATGCATAGATATAAAGCACCATTTACTACAATGAAGATTGTCAAGAGAGAACATGTTCTTATTTGCTTTTCTTAATACTGATTTTGGAGAAGCCCATGAGTTGTACACACCAATTTTTGTATTTGTGATTCTGTTCCATCCTCAGTCTTTCCAAGCCCCCCCCCCCCCACAAAAAAGGTGTTATTCTTGATACCAAGTGTGATTTGGGGATGCATTTAAACTCTCTATGTATGCCCTGAAGATTGCTAAAAACATAAGGTTTCAATGTGGCAATTTCTTGCCCACTTCAAGGCTCTGCCTTAACATGTTGCCACCCTGAGGCAGTGTGGAGAGGAAGGGCAGCAGCCCCCAACCAAGGATCAGGAGAGCTTTAGGCAGCTGGGCTCTCACTAGCTATGGCGTGGCCAATGATAGCTCACGGAAAGATCGCCAGCCATGTGCCTGTCGTTCCCACCAAGTTACCAGGGCATAGTTCCGCAGAGCAAGAGGCATACACAAGGTCACATTAAGAGAGGATCGCCTCTCAGGGTCTGGTGTGAGGAGAAAAGAGCCTTCTGCCGACAAAAGGTGCCTCTGAAAAGCCTCGGCAGGACACCACATCTGAAGGTATTTGCTACTGTCTGGATATTGAAAATCAAAGAGCTCTCATTCAGGAGCAGAGCCCATCTTCCCTTTTTCAGTCTTCAGGGCTTATTGACAAAAACAAAGTTGAGAATGGTAGAGGGGAATTGTGTTGCTGTGGCTTTCATACCGAGGAGGGGCTGGCTGCGCAGAGGGTGGGTAATGGCCCTCCCCTTTGGGGAGGGACTGTGGACAGAGCAATGGAACACAGACACGGAGAGGAGCACGGAAAACCTCTTTCTCGCTCCCACATCCTCTTTTCCTGTGGGCACTCGGAAGCTACTGAGTTATGGAGAGGCCGCCATGAGTTGGAGCCAAGACAAAATATGATGGCTTCTCCCTCCCCTGCCTGCCCCTATCATCTCATTTCCTAAGCAGGGGTAGCTGGATAGAGAAGAGGAAAGACAGCTGATCTATAGAGCCGGCATGCTTACCAAATCCGGGAGGTGCTATTTTCACAGGATACAATGCCAGTGGCACCTCTGGAATTGTGTAACACCCTACGGCCCTGAGTTCCCGATTGACCTTTTCTTGCATCATATAATGTCAGTCAAAATCCTATTGATTATTCTCTTCTACTCCAAAAGCATCCATCATCTCTGGTAAGGATATGCAGAACTCCCCCCGTGGCAGTGATGGCGCCTGTCTTCCAGATAAACCAACCCAGGATGAAAGAGAGACTCTTCATTTCAAACCATTCTACATTTAATTCGGGCTTTATCAGCAATGAGAACTTAATTAGGGAAATTAGATCTCCCTAATCCCATCTTGGAATACAAAAAAGCATGTTCACAGCACTTTGATGAATTTGGGAATAGCTAATGGTAGACTTTCATGTGCCACATGGAAATATTTTACATTTCCATGCCTGCACATTTTATCCTGTGAACTTTATCTTGTCTGCTAAATAAGTTGTTCACTTACTTTAAATAACTACTGAATTAAAAAATCTATAAGGTCACCCTGGGTTCAGGCAGTCATTTGCATTGAGGCCACAGAGAGGGGCCATGCTAGGATGAACTAGTTATAAACTAAATTCACAGAGGTCCCCCCTTCCCCCAGTAAGAGAATGAGTCAGCTTTATTGTTCTTTGTCCCTGCAAAAGGGAGGTGATTTGGGCTCATCTGATCTTTTAAAGGATTCTTTTAATGCCTTTATTTCAATTATCCAAATGGATTAAAAATTATAGTCATCTGAACTAGGTGAATCTTTCTCATTTATTATTCTTGTTTCGAGAACCATTTCTGTTTTCTAAAACTAATAAAATCCCATTCAGATTGTGTTGGGGTCTGGCCAACCTGACTCAGGATGCTAGGTCTGATATATAACCAGAGTGGAACTGTAGTCAATTTACTTAACATCTTTGAGCCACATTTGCCATCCCACTAATGTGGGATTGAGGAGGTTTACCTGAAGGGGTTGCATTTTGAGATTAAGTGTACCCTTCCGTAAGAGAATACCTATACAGCCCCTAGTTCACTGTAGGGGCTCACTGGAGAGTAATTAAACTTGAATCCAACTAATGACTAAGGAAGCAGGAGGGAGCCAATGTCTGGTGCAAAGGGCCTGAGTTCAGGTACAATGAATTATTCCATCATTCAGTTGTATTAAGTGCCCTGCAACCAATGCACTCAACCTCACTTTTCTGGTTAAAATGAGATGTCAACCCATGGTAGTTCTTAAACTTTTTTCTTCGAGTCTTTCTTTACATAAATATTTATTAAATATCTACCATGTTCTAAGTGTTCAAGGCAGTTGAAGGTAATAGAGAAAATTTAGATGGGGATTAGAAATAGCGTATGTCCTGAAGAACTCATATTAAATGAGCTACATCTGAATAAACATGTCGAATGTGATTATAGGGCTTATGTGGCTGATGCGGACGACAGTGAAGGGGGAGAAATGAGTGTCACTTTCTTGGGGCCACACGCTTCCAGGGGGCCCCAACGTTTTCTTATTCATTTTGTCCTTGTCAGTCCCTAGTAGCAGAGGTCTGCAAATGAGACCTGAATGCATGTAATAAATGAATAAGAGTCCACCAGGAAATGCCAGGTTTTCCCAGTGTCGCATTTACACACACTCAAAAATACCTCATTTGAATCAGTTTGAAGAGCTATTTATTTCCATTCTGTGCTGTAAAGAGGCTCTTTTACAAATGAAAAGCACTACAAAACAAAAATTGTAACACATGCTAAAATGTGAGTCAAGGCAAAGATCTCAAAGCCAACAACTGTGAGAGAAAAGCAAGAGAGGTGATTGAGAAAAGAAGTCAGGAGGCACAGAGAGGCTCCAGGATGGAGTTTGGATCACAAGCCTTCTGGGCCAGAGACCCCCTTCCAAGCAGCAGCAGTCAGACCTGCTTCACTCAGAATGCTTCTGAGCTCCACCCAACTCGGAGCAGTTGATGGATATTTTCACACAATTTTTTTCTCACTGCTTCAGTCTCTGATGGCATGGGGGAAAGTTTGCTGGTTGTCTCTATCATCCAGCACCACTGCTAAGAAACACAGTTGAATCTGAATTCCCATCCTGGGAGCGTAGCACCCCAATGTGCTTTTGGGTGAGCATGCAGAGAGAGTGGTAACCCCTGGAAGTCATCAGGGTTGTCACTGTGGCCTTTGAACTCCTTACCCCTGAGGACTGTTGCCTCTCCGAGGTAGGAAAGAAGACATTTCTGCTCAATGACTTCAAATTTACCCAACATACCTCACATACTGAGTTGTCCAACTCTCACTTGGCCAGCCTTATCTAACTTAAGATCTGCTCCCCATGCACTGGGCCTCAAGATGGTCATTGGAGCTCTCCTAAGTTTGGAATGCTCAATGGTTTTGATCATCTGAAACCGGTCAATGATGCTAGCCACCACCAGCCCCCCAACCCCACATATTACCTTTTGAAAGTGTTTGGCTGTTTACTTTGTGCTTTCATAAACATGATTTCTCTTGAGTTTTAATATCATTTTGAGGCAGGTAGGGAAGGAAGATTATGTGTATTTTATTACTGAAGAGGCAGTGGTTCAGAGAACTCATTTGATTCATGCAACCAGAATCCCATGTCTTAACAGGCGTGGAGATGGGGCAGATCTGATGATGATTTCCATTCGAGCAGTCTCCATTACATGCCAAGTCAGTCCTTGTCCTCTAGGGACTCCGAGCTGGAAGAATTAACCAACGTGGAAAATATGAATCTTGAATAGAACATTTTCCAATTATCAACACCAGTGACTGAATACTGATCAGTTTTCCAGCATCTCCCTGTAAAAGTTACTGACCCTTATTTACAAAAATACCCCACACAAACAGGTTAGCCAACCATCATGTTGTTTCCTGCTGTTAAATTATGTTCTCCTGGAGAACACTAAGAAACTAGGCTAGGATGTAGCATTGAGAAGTGGGGAGCTGACCCCCGCTCTCCCTGGGGCTGCGGGCAGGTTAACGCTCACCACTGGCAGATGAAACAGGGCTCCTGGGCCCCCACAGAGCCTTCTAGCTATGTTGGCCTTTGCTCTGTGAACTCTGCCCTCTTATTTACAATAGGACATTTCTAAAACAAAACCAACATTTGTGAAAGGTCAGCCGCCAAGACGAGCAGAGACTATCAGTGAAAATGACAGGAAGAAGATAAACAAACTGGAAAACATCTCTCTCAAATATTTACCCAGGCCGCCATTTTGGGATAATGGCCTATGGGGTGAATAGCTAAGATGCTGGAGGGCAAAGCCCCTGCTCTCTCCTCCCTACCCTCAGACATGAAGGGGACTCGTAGAGGCTCACTTGCCTACTGACTGTTCTCTTTATGGGTCTGATTATTTATATATGCTGCTGTCAAGTTTTAACAATTACAAAGGACCATGCTTGGGAAACATTGAGCATCTTGTGAATTCTAGAAATAATTCAAGGTATCACACTAGGGGCTGTGTGAGGGGTCGGGCGGGCAGGGAGAAAAAGGCGGGAAGGAAGCATTGCTTTTCTGAACTGCTGGTGTTAGTTTAATTAGGTTTTTCGTTATTCTATTCTATTCTATTATTTTATTTTATTTTATTTTACTTTATGGCTGGTCATTCCTGCACAAACAGGAGCAGTGTATCTGGAAAGAACAGCAGCCAGATTGTTGAGCTACAAAAGCCCAGTTGTTCCATGGCCTTGCCTGGGTCTCTTCCAAAGCAATTTTGTCCTATTGCAAACATCCTGGCTGTGGGGGGGGAGCCCTTCTGAAAGCCATCAAAATGGCCCTGACAGCATGAATCTCACAGGTTAGAGGTAGATTATCACTCAATCCATCAGTGACAGTTCCAGGGAGGAGGGGAACCAGCAGCATTTTAGGTGGCCTGTTTAGTGGAATTGTGCCCAGGATGCATGGGTTCCCAGAGACCCAGGCAGAGGACGTATGTGTTTACTGAGCCCATCTTGAACGCCAGTGGAGGGGATGATTTACTGGGATATATTAGTTGAATCTTATGGCAGCATCTATCATGAGAGACAAACTTCCTCTAGATTTACCATAAGGTTCTGGACTTTGTCTTTGAAATCAATATCATAAGATATTAATGTTTCTATATAGGTCAATGCCAAAGATTTGCGGTGTAGCACTACTAAAATGTATTAATTTATAATAGCAGTAAGGATAATTCCTGGAAATTTTCGCTCTTGCAAGAATAGCTGAAGGCCCTCCCCTTGTTAAAAAACGGGGCTGATTATAATAGTGATCTGCATATCCTGGGGGTTAAATCATTTTCCTTGAAATGAAGCAACTCTAACAATTAAATCCTGATAAAAAGTTGCCTGTAACACTGGTAAGGATTCTGTCTCCTGCACCAAACTTAGAAAATAAATTATACTTAATAAGTGAATTTCTTAGGGTTTTGTGAAAGATCTTAATAATATCATCTGTGTTATTTCCCTTTTTTTAAATATCCACTTTCTATGTATTTACACAGTTATCTGTAAATGAAAATGGAGGCATAAACATGTATCATTTACACATGCACACACGCACACCCCACTCACACATAGAGCCTTTCCTCATACAGACTTCGCTTTTTTCTGTCCAATTTTTCCTCCTGCACTAAGTGAACATTGAGGGGGTCTTAGCATTGATATCTATCTGTACTTCTATTACCAGTATGATAGGATACGGTAGAGCACATGTGTTATCAAGAAAGAAGTATGGCAAATAGTTTAGAACATTTGGTTTGGGCTCGAACTCCTGAAAGGGGCTATCACATTAGGTCACTTATTGAACTTCCCTGAGCCTCTGTTTACTCATCACTGAAATTGGTGCCATCATACCCACTGTATAGATGTTTTCACCTGTGCGCATGTGCAAGACTCAGGTGTTCAGAACCACACCTGAATCAAAGTACTCAGTAATAACGGCGATTACTATTAGCATTAGAATTCTAACCATAAGGCATAAATTATATTAATGCTTTCCACTTATAATATCTTTCCACTAATAATAATTGCTACCAGGGAGGCCAGAGAGCATTATGGAGAGAGGACATGGATCTATGGTTTGAGAACCTGGATTTTTTTTCCCCCCCCAAGGAAATGTTTTATTTTCCAAAAAATGAAAAGGGGATAACAATACTATAATATCTCAAGTTCTCCTTCTTGTCCTGCATGTTCACGATGCTATGGTGAAGATAATGAGTCAAAGAAATAATATAGGTAAAAGTTCTTTTTGAGTTGTAAAATGATCTCCAAATATTGGTTATTATTCTTGGCTACATGTCATTATCACTGACATATAAGATAGGGTCAATTTACGTTAGGTCCTACCCAACAAGTTATCAAATGTGCATATATTTTATATATATATATAAAATATATGCATACATATGGATACATATATATATATATATATATATATATATATATATGTATCCAATGGATATATACATTTAGATGGAGTGTTTAAAGATCCTCACAATATGCTACAAGATCCTTTTATGTGATGGTCCCTTAGAGCTATGGTACGATAAAATTTCAAGGTGAACACTTCCGTGGTCCACAGCAATGAAGGATTTCTGTTGATTGGATGAATTAAGAAAAGTCAGGTACATCAACCTATATCACAGGTAATATCTTTAACAGATACTTTTTGAGGGAGAGGTTGTGAAATTCTCATCAGGAGACTTAGGTAGTTTGGGCTCTATCTCCTTCTTTCCAGCTAACGATCCAAGGCAAACTACCTTAGTTTCCAAGCCTTCCATTCTTCCACCTAAGGGAGTCGGGGAGGTCGAGAACACACTAAGTGACCCTTTTTCTAACACCTCTTGGAGCTCTAAGATCAAATCATTTTGTGAAGACAGAGGTGAATGTGCTTACATACAAGGAAGGTGAGAAGGTGAATATTTTTACGTACTCATATGCATATCACCCAGCAGCTAGAAGGAAGCCTCTCATTTTGAAAGTGGAACTGGAAAAAAAAAAATATGTGAAATACTTTTGAAAAATTAAAATTAAGGTTAGATTATGCCAATTGACTAGGAAAAAAAAAATAACCCTTTGGCTAACATCGCCGTATCCAGATCTGATTCTTAAAATGCAAAGACTCAGCTTTAAATCATGGTTCTCTTAATTAGGGTCATTGCTACAAATGAAAGCTGATTTGGGTGCTCGTCTAATAAGAAAATGCCAGTTACGGTATATTATCAACCCCGACTTGCCAGGCATTGAATTTCCTGATATGGTCTGCTGGGAACCTTAAATGAACAAGAGCAATTATAAGCCTAAAGTCTGCAGCCATTTGTTGGCATTATCTCAGGATAATTTCCCTGAAACATTCATGATGAAATGCAAAGGTAGATAATTTAAAAATCCATTTAAAATAGCTGTGGTATAATTTAAGCTAAGATCTTTCTCTATACTGGACATTACAGCAAGGCCGTGCATTCTGTGAAATGAATCCTTTACAAATGATCTTTTGTTGGATATCATTGCCCTGGGAAGCACTTTAAACACGTCAAAACAATTTTCTTTGGTAGTATGAGTAAAACAAAAACATCAGTACTGTTGGGTTTTTGTTTAAACGAAGAGAAGCATGAAAGTTCACCTGAACAGGAGTTTGCCAAAGGCTCATTGTCACCCAAAGGAGAGAAAAAAAAATCGTGAACAATTTCACAAGGACATTACTACCTTTTCTCTTTCATGACTTTTGTACGGTGCTAAACTTCCCGTTCCTTTTAAGTTTATTTATTTATTTTTTTACTGGAGTCTCGTTGACATGAAACCTCCTGTTCTTTAGTTGACTTGAGGAGCAAATTAAAAGGGGAAGATCTGGTTATTTTGTGGACATGTAAGTATGGCATCTGGGTAGAGGGAAAACTGATATGACTTTACCGTTAATTTCCCTCTCTCAAGTAATAATTCCTCTACCAAATAAGCCCAATGATAAATGGAAACATAATGAAACAAAAGTGTACCTTATAATCAAAACACAGCTGAAATAAATTCATAAGTGCAGGAATTATAGTGCCTGTCCAATGGTTTGTTTTCCATTTCTTTCTATCTCTATCCTTCTCTCTTTAATTTCTCCTCTTACATTCTTGGGCAGAGACTGCATATCAAGATTAAGGTTCAATACTAGCCCAATTTTATTGTTGATCTCTCAACCCAGAAAATATGGCTTTATAATGAAAGCCCTGACACAGGCTGTGCTCTAATAAACCACGAGATGGACCAATAAACTACAGCAAGAGCCTATTACCACAAACCATTACTACTCAGGGAACAGAGTAAAATTTATCGTATTCTGAATCCTGCTGGAGATCTCTAGCCTAACACAGGCGAGTTTGGACTTGGCTCCATGTTGAAGAGAAGCCAGTCCATGCTTAGCCCAGAGGGAAGCCCTGGGCTCCTGAAGGAGGGACCCTTCCTGTAATATCCCATGTGTGCCACATCAAAATGGGAAGTGACTCATCTCTGAAGGACACTGACCTTGGGCTACAACAGAAAAGACCTATGGGTCATAGCTACTATTGGTTCTAAAGTGAACCCCTTGAGAGATGGCTACATATTGTTTTCCAACTACGGTGGTGTTGTGGTTGTCTGTGACCTTTCCTTCATCCCGGAAGCTACTTGGATGGGTTCCTTTAGAAGTGATGCTCTGGTCACTGCTTCTTTGTCCCTTCTCATGTCTTCAAGTCCCACAGTACATCTCACCCCTAGTATTGCAATCACTTAGCAATGGCAACTTGTTGAGAATGGTCATTTGATGTCACCCACGGTAGAATGACGAATCAGAATTGAACCTGCTGCCCTCCAGGCCTATGTTGTGACCCTTGAACTTGTTCTTCTTCCAAATATCAGGTATCGGTCAAACACAGAGTCATTGCTATGTCCAGTATAAGGCTCATCATTTCTGGTGCTGAACTCCCAGGTCTTGCATTTCTAAAATGGGCTTTCAGCAAGATTAAATGCAAACAATTTCAGGTTCAAGGACACGACACCTGGGTGACTACTTCCATCAATGTGAATCTCCTGCCTTTATCAGACTGTAGTGGCTTTGACTTTGATTCATCGTAGGATTGTGCCTCTTGGTTTTGCCCCAATGAGGATTTAATTTCTCAATTGATTTCCCACAATTGGACATTGGTCATTTTTTCTGAATCATTCCCTGTGGTATGGTTCAGTCTTGGCATCCAAATGCCTACCTTCTCTTGGTTTTACATTTACCTTTTGATTTCCGAACAGCCCTGCCCCTGCCCTTAGCACAGACAAGTCATACCAGTTCCACCTTGACAAGTGGTGATGTTTGGGATGGAGTGGAACTCTGTTTACCAAAGGCTGAACAAACTGTGTATCCATATTAAAAACAAATTCACAGACGAAAAGTCTAACATCATCATAAAATAAAACTCAAGCCACTGTTTTATGCAAACTTGCAAATTATACACTAGAAACGAACAAAAAAAAAAAGAATGCAACCCTGGTGAGTCAATATTGCTGTACAAAGATCTTTCTTTATGACTTTGTCATCTTTCAGCTTGTTGGTTGTTACAGTAAATAATTAGAGGCAGAGCAATTCTGAGCCATTTTATGTGAACATTGTTAAAGGAAATAAAGGTGAAGGCAGACAAACATAAATACTAAGAAACCATGAACAGAAATGGCTAATTATAGAGCTTCTATTAAAATGCATTTTCCCCTTTCTTGAAACAGAAGTTTTGTTTGGTAATTAACAGACCTACAGGTCCCATTACATTCTCAGACTCTGAAGGTATTGCTCCCTCTGTCTCTTGCTGCCACATTTGTTCTTTCTGGGTCTTCTTCCCTTGAAAGTTTTGCTGATCTTATAACTGAGAGGTGGAGTGAAGACTGGGGTAGTCACCAGAGAGGACCCACTGGGGTAGGGGTGGGGGGCGCTCTCCGGTTGCCTGTGCAGTTTCCCTGCTTTATTTTGTTTTGTTTTGTTTTGTTCTTCTTTATTTTGATTTTCATAGTATGGAGATTCCATATCAGGGTATGGTTTTAAAAAACAAAACCCTCGGATGCAACATATGCATGATTAACCCAAACAGGTACTCTATTGCTAGACATATATTTATCTTTTAAAACAGATGATTCCATTTAACCCAGGCCCTTTTTGTGTCTTCCAATTGAAAGGCATGAAGTGCAAGCAATTTCTACAACCATGAGTCCAATTCATAGTTCAGGAATGCTCAGGTTATAGTGAATTGGACAATGAGACACCTCACCCCATTTCCTAAGGAGGTTTGTCTTTCAGAGGATGCTTCCCTACAAAGACATCTTCTTGCCTTAACCTTAGGGACCCAGGAAAGAGCCCAGTGGACTCAGGATTCTCCTCTAAGCCATGAATGGTGGGGTAAGGGACAGGCAGACTTAGCTTTGAAGGCATATTGGAAGAAAGCTAGGTGTCAATCCATCTTCAAAGGAGAAGGGGTCTTGTCCAAATGACATTCTGACTGACCACAGGCCATTTATTTAGCTCCTGACAACTTCCGGTGTTATTCCCTGGCAAACAGCTCCCCTGAATACTCCTCTGACCAGTGTGCAAAACAATTCATCTCAGATAACCTGCACTTATGCAAACCCAAGATCAAGAAAGAGATGTGGTGGGAAAAATTCAGAACTTACGTATTCTGAAAACATCAGAGTTTTTTTTTTTTTTTTTTTTTTAAGGTCTTGTTTTAGTATTAAGAGACTCATTTTATTAACGAAGGACAGGTCAAGACTTAATATAGTGAAATGATTTTTCCTTTCCACTTCTGAATTGTAGATTTCTTTAATATGGATCTTGCGCATAGTAGGGCCTTGGTAGATTCTTGCTTTGGGATTTTTTTTTTTTTAAACACACCCTGAGAGTGAAAATAAGAAAAGAAAACAGAAAAAGGATTCAGTGTTAACATTTCCCTGTCTCATTCCACTGTCACAAACCTGCTGGAGTTGAGACTATGGGTTGGAAAATTAAGGAGGAAGACAGACCCTTATTCCTTTATGCGGTGAGATTAACAAAACCGGTGGTTGAGGGAGGAGGAAACAAGTGTCTGTTACTGGAGAACAAGGTCTGATCTGCCCTGGCAGACTAGCAATGAATAGCATGTTAATCCAGGCAGAGCCACAGAAACTCCATAATCTAATTGAAGGTAGTCCTTGAATGTCAAGAATTCAAACTGGACCTAAGTTCCCTTGCGGGGCTCCCCCTTCAGAGATTTCCTTACCATACTGGCCCATGCGAGGGCAGAGTGGACTGCCGTGTGGCCTTCTCATGGGCTGCCTGCCTGTGTCACAACTGTAACTTTACCACTAGGGCCAGTATGGAGATTTATTCCTGACATCTGCCACAGGTCCAAGGCTGGAAGGGGACCAGAGTGCCCAAAGCTGTTGCCCAGGAGCTGGGTTGGTTCCCTGCACCCTTGATTAGCCAGACTTCTTAGACTGTGATCTGAATGTCCTTATTTCTTTGGCCCCATCTGTCGCTTCTTTCTTTCTTCCTCTCTCCCTCACTTCCTTTTTTATTTCTTCTTTCCTTCCTTCCTTCCTTCCTTCCTTCCTTCCTTCCTTCCTTCCTTCTTTCCTTCCTTCCTCTCTCTCTCTTCTTCCTCTCTCTCTCTCTTCTTTCTTTCCTCCCTCCCTCTTTCCTTTCTCTCTCTCTTCCTTTTTCCTTCTTTCTTTCTCCTTCCTTCCTTCCTTCCTTCTCTCCTTCCTTCCTTTTTTCCTTCCTTCCTTCCCTCTTTCCTTCCCTTTCTTTTCCCTAAACCCTGAGCAATAATTTGATTCTTGTGTTGTCTTAATTCCTGAGGTTTAGCTGATTCATAACCTCTGTAATCTCAGGGCTTGGCATTTTTCTTCCCGAAGAATCTAAGTGAACAGGCGGGAATCCATCCACATCATGGGCTCCAGTCACCCCTCCTTTCATCCCACTCTGTCCCACACATGCCCTCACTGCTCTGCTCCTCACCCACCAAGGCCGGCAGCAAGAGGTCGACATCAAAGCTCTCTTGCAGCCCGCGGCTTGCCTCTAATGCTGGCATTATAGAGGGAAACGGAGTGTGTGAGCGAGGGGCCGAGAGAGAAAGAGAGTGAGGGAGAACTACCCGATGGCTTGAATGGCCTCTCACACAGAAAGAGCCTGAAGAATAGAACAAAACCTTCAATTCTCCCGCTCTTTGTAATAAGCCTGGGCAGAATGGGCATGTGTGGTGCATAGCTGAGTTTGAACTGCATTAGCACTCTTTCAGTTTACAAACAAGAGGCCTAATTTAGAAGAAAAATCTCCTATCTGATTATTTCTTTGTGTTCATCCATGTGGAAAAAATGTCTGTTCAGGGAAGGGGGTGGGGTATTGAAGGTGGCTTATTAACTCTTCAGGCTGAATCATGATTGTGAAGGGCAATTGGGAGATCATTATTCATCCTTAATTTCCAGACTAAAAAATAAATTAAGGATTGCTAGTCTTAAACACTATATAAAAATATTAAGCAGATCTTACTGTCACTCTGCCTAACCAGCTTCTTCACAAGCAATGCAGCCAATACGTGCAGTGTTTGATTAAATGCCTCCTTTCTCTTAATTATGTTTTATGGCAATACAAGAGGATGCAATTAGGGTCATTGATAGACAGAAGCTCCAGAGAATTCTTGAAACCTCTCTGGGTTATCAAAACCATCACAGGTGCTGATTCCCAGGGTCCTAACTGGCCGTAGGTTTTCCAGAGGTCCTCAGCTCAAATGGCTTGGGAGAACACAACTGGGAGCTTCATGAGAAGGACAGATGATGGTTAAGTTGTGGGGTTTTTTTTTCTTTTTTTTTTTTTAATGTCTGCCAATGCCAAAAGTCTGTACTGGGAAGAATTAATTTCTCAATAATGAAGGAGAAGAAAGACAAAAAAGATTGTAAGGCAAAAAAGATTGATTGCATGGTAGACAAAGAGTTGGTTTTTCTTAAGATACTATCTGAGTCTTTCCTAAGTTAAGTGAGATAGAACTATATTATGGAAGAACATCCTTTCTTGCATTTTGAACATAAAATATGTTTTAGGAAAAGATAAACCCAGATACTCGTTTTAGAGGATGTATGGTCTTTCCCTGTAGACAGTTGTGTGGATCATTCTCATACTGTCATCTTTTCCCTAAATTCTTAGAAGCTTTTCTGAAGTTGAGTAGCCTGGGGTCTTACGAATGTGGTTCAAACACTGCACAAAGCTACGGCCTTAGGAGGACATTAGGAGGATTTAACCATTTATAGCTGGAGGCAGTCTCTCATCTATAGACAAGAATGAGAACTTGAATAGGGATGCCAAGCTTGGAAAGTATCTTCATTGAAGATCAAAATCTAGAGGAAGTATGATTGGTCCTCAGCAGTTCAGATGTGTTCTTTCTCCAAGGCAGGAGGAACGCAAAGGTATTTCACTTCACATGTGACCACTGATTGATTGGTAGTGGTTACTTTTTTCGTGCCTTACTCAAATGGCTAGGTTACCCATACAATCTTGAATACAGATTTTGAGAGTAAACATTCTTGTCTTACTCCTGCCCTTAGGAGAGTAACATTTAGTCCTTCACTTAAGTATGGTGTTAGATATAAGTTTTTGTAGATGCCCATTATCATGTTGAGGAAGTTTGCTTCTATTCTTAGTTTGCTGAATATTTTTAATCAGAAATGCATTCTGTTAAATGCTTATTTAACATTTGTATTGAAATCAACCTATAGTTGTTCATTTTGGGTTAGCTAATATAGTGGAGTGCACTGATTGATCTTACCTTGTAGATCTGTTTCTACATTGTAGATCTTTGCATGTAAAGTTGGCTTTGCCTTCCTTTAATAATCCCCACTTGGCCATGATGTGTTATCATTTGCAAATTATTGGGTTGAATCTGCTAAAATGTCTAGAATTTTTGCTTCTTTATCCAAGAAGTCTATTCTTATTTATTTATTTTTCTTTTATTGTTATTTATTTGTCACAATCTGATCTGTAGGTAACGCTGGCCTCATAAAATACGTTGGGAAATATTTCCTCTTCAATTTTCTAGAAGAGCTTGTGAATAATCGGTATTATCTCTTCCTTAAATATTTGGTAATATTTACTCACGCAGTCATCTAGGTCTTTGCTGAAAAGTTTTAACCCTAAACTTAATTTTTTCAGCACATACAGGCCGTTCTGATTACCCATGTCTTCTTAAATAAGTTTAAATATTTTTCTTTTCTTCTCTTCTCATCTCTTCTCTTCTCATCTCTTCTCTTCTCTTCTCTTCTCTTCTCTTCTCTTCTCTTCTCTTCTCTTCTCTTCT